>NW_026585644.1:60697509-60721851 GCF_907164565.1 Psammomys obesus
TAGATTGCTTTTTGGTAAGATGGCCATTTTTACTATGTTAATCCCAAGCCATGAGCATGGGAGATTTTTCCATCTTCTGATATCTTCTTCTAATTCTTTCTTCAGAGACTTGAAATTTTTTTCATACAAGTCTTTGACTTGCTTGGTTAGGTTCATACCAAGGTACTTTATGTCCTTTGTGGCTATTGTGAAGGGTGTTGTTTCCTTAATGTCTCTCTCGGCCATTTTTTCTGTTGTATGCAGGAAGGCTACTGATTTTTTTGAGTTAGTTGTGTCCAGCTTCTTTGTTGAAGGTGTTAGTCAGCTGTAGGAGTTCCCTTGTAGAGTTTTTGGGGTCACTCAAATATACTGTCATATCATCTGCAAATAGTGATACTTTGACTTCTTCTTTTCCAATTTGTATCACCTTGATCTCCTTCAATTGTTTTATTGCTCTAGCCAGGACTTCAAGAACAATGTTGAAGAGATATGGAGAGAGTGGGCAGCCTTGCCTTGTCCCTGATTTCAGTGGGATTGATTTAATTTTCTCTCCATTGAGTTTGATATTGGCTATAGGCTTGCTGTATATTGCCTTTACTTTGTTTAGGTATGTTCCTGGTAACCCTGATCTCTCCAAGACTTTAAACATGAATGGATGTTGGCTTTTGTCAAATGCTTTTGCAGCATCTAAGGAGATGATCATGTGGTTTTTCTCCTTCAGTTTGTTTATTTGGTGGCTCACATTGATGGATTTCTGTGTATTGAACCACTGCTACATACATGGGAAGAAGCCTACTTGGTCACAGTGGATGATATCTTTGATGTATCCTTGTATTCGGTTTGCAAGTATTTGTTGAGTATTTTTGCATCGATGTTCATGAGGGAGATTGGCCTGAAATTTTCTTTCTTTGTTGGGCCTTTGTAAGGTTTAGGTATCAAGTGACTGTGGCTTTATAGAATGAGTTTGGTAATGTTCTTTTGTTTCTATTTTGTGGAATAGTTTGAAGAGTATTGGTGTTAGCTCTTCCTTAAAGGTCTGGTAGAATTCTCCCTCTCCATGATTTTGTCCGTTTGTGTTTTCTTTAATTTTTCCAATTCTATCTTCAGATCTTGAACTGCTTTGTTGATTTCCTTCATCTGTCTGACTATATTTTCCTGTTTTTCCCTCAGTTCCTTCACATGTTTGTTTGAACATTCCTCTCATTCTTTTATTTCTTTCAGTGATTTAATCATTTCCTCTCTGAAAGCCACAGACTGTTTGGCTGCATCTTCTTGTATTTCTTTACAGATGGCCATAATCTGTTTGACTTTATCCTCCTGCAATATCCGTGTTTTATTTGTTTCCTCCATTACCCTCTCCATAAGCATAGATGTAAGGTCATCTTGGTTTCCAGGGCTGCCTGCCCCTGGGTAACTGGGGATGCCATATTGCTTTTCCTTTTGTTAGTTGTGCTTTTATTCTGGCCTCTCTCCATTTGGCTGTCTCAGGTTTTGTCTTAATTTCTGGTGTATGCTGGGTCCTGTTGTGGGGAGGCTCACCTTGCCAGGGTTCTAAAGGAGATCTCAGCTTTATGGGTATGGTCAACTGAATGGTGGTGTTTCTCAGGAATTGTCACAGTTCACCTCAGGTATATGGACCTGTGTGGTACCTGTGGTATTCAGGAAGACTCTACTCTCATCAGGAGAGGTCCTGGAGAAGGCTGCCCTGTTTCTGGGTTTCTTGCTCTGAATTTAGTTAGCTGCAGCTGCTGTTCTTAAGTTGTATTTGCTGGGTGCAGCCCTAGTGAAGAATCATGAAGTCCTGACCTTTCGTCAGTTCAGCTAGGGATAATTGGTTGCACCTTGGAGCAGTATCTGAGGGCTGCTCCAATGGCTTTCAGGCTTTTGTAGGTCTGAGATTGGAGCTATGTGCCCCAGTGCCCTAGCTGTAATCAATGGCAGGTGAGCATGGCACTCATGTGTGCAGTAGAAGGGGAGAGCCTAGAGCCTGCGAGAACCCAGAAACTTTTGTGGAGCTGGAAGTCCTGAGGGTTGGACCTGATGTTCTCCCCAAGTCTGTGGTTTTTGGGGATCTGCAGTTCTGTCTGGGATGGCACGCAGGCACAGGTGCAAGTCTCCACCATGCTGGTGACATTGTGCCTGCAGGAACCTGGGAACTTTTCCTGAGAACTTTTTTTTTGGGCGGGTGTCGGCTGAGCTCTGAGTCCATTCATTGTGTGCTTCCACCCGACAGCGAAACTCAATCTTTGCTGTTGGCCCTCAGTTCTGTCTGGGATGGTGAGTCGGGTGTGCAGGCAGGACTCTGTGCTGGTGTGCCACTCTGGGCTGGTCCCTGGGCACCGGCTGGACCCGCGTCTTTTTCAGGGATTGTCTGGGTGACCTAAGGTCGGTCCCAATCGCTTCCTGCACTGTGGGGTTTTCTCTCGACTGGAAATCCCAGTCTCTGGTGTGTGGCGCACACAGTTCAGTCTGGGACAGTGATCAGAGCACTTAGGCGTGTGGGTCTGGGCTGGGGACCCAGTGCCTGCTGAGAGCTGGGAACTTTTCCGCCATTTAGCTGGGTGACATGAAGCTGATTGAATCCCATACTGTGGGGTATCCTCTCACCTGGGAAATACAATCTCTGGTGTTTTAGGGCCCAGAGTTCTGTCTGCTTGTCACTTTGTAGGCCCTGCTGTGCTGCTGGTCAGAAAGAGTGTCCTCCTGGTGCTGCCATCTTGTACCCCCCCACCTAATTTTTTATTCTTAAGAAGAAAATAGTAAGTTGACAGTTATCTCACCTTATTTATTTTTTCTTTAAATTTTTTTAAATTGATTCAGCTTTATTTTCTACCTAAACTTGGCTTACTTTTACATTTAATTAATGTGTGTGTGTTTATGGGTGTAAATATTAAGGCCCAACCTACCTAGTTTTTGCAAATAGAATGACTCTGTCTTCTTCCTGTTATTTTAAAAAAGAAAAGGACAGGAAAGGAAAGAAATACTTCTTGGGAGTGATCTACACTTTATTACCTGAGCTCTATTGTCTGGGCCAGGGCTCTGCCTGCTCTCTCAAGGAGTCTTTTCAGTACTAGGAAAATCCAGTATCCAGCTTGCATCAGGGATAAGTAGATAGCTAAAACGTAGCATAAGAACACATAATCAACAAGAACTAGGGTAATATGGCATCACCAGAGCCCAGCTATCCAACTACAGCAAGCCCTGGATATCATAACACAGCCAAAGCACTATAACATGATCTTAAATCCAGTCTTATGAAGATGATAGAAGCTTTTAAAGAGGAATTGAGTAAGTCCTTTAGAGAAATACAGGAAAAGACAATCAAAGAGGTGAAGGAAAGGAATAAAATTATTCAAGACATGAAAATAGAAGCAGTAAAGAAAATACAAACTGAGGAAATCCTGGAGATGATAAACCTAGGGAAGAGAATAGGAACTAGAGAAGCCAGCACCACGAACAGAATACAAGACAGCGAAGAGAGAATGTCAGGCATAGATTGAAGTAATTGTTACATCAATGAAAGAAAAATGTTAAATCTAAAAAGTTCTTGACACAAAACTTCCAAGAAATCTGGGACACTGTGAAAATACCAAACCTAAGAAAAATAGGAACAGAAGTAGAAGATTGCCAGTTTGAAGGCCCAAAAATATTTTCAACAAAATCCTAGAAGTATATTTCTGCAACCTAAAGAAAGAGATACCTATAAACATCCAAGAAACTTATAGAATATTACTATTTGCTGATGATATGATAACATAAAGAAGTAACATAAAGAAATAACCCCGAAAATTCTCCCAAAGAACTATTCCAGCTGATAAATCCTTGAGCAAATTGGCTGGATACAAAATTAACTCAACTTTTTTGAGTTTCATAGCCTTTCTTTTATACAAGTAATAAATGGGTTGAGAAAGAAATTAGGGAAACAATACCCTTTATAAGAGCCACAAATAATATACATTTCTTGTGTTACCCTAACCAAGCAAGTGGAAGTCCTGTATGACAAAAAGTTCAAGTCTCCGAAGAAAGAAATTGAAAAAAAATCAGAAGATGGAAAGGTCTTCAATACTCATGGATCAGTGGATTAACATATTAAAAGTTGCCAAAAGCAATCTACAGATTCAATGCAATTCCCCTCAAAATTCCAACACAATTGTTTACATCATAATTCTGTATAGTAAAAGAACTTCTGGAGGATATTACCATTCCAGATTTCAAGCTGTACGACAGGGCAATAGTAATTAAAACTGTATGGTATTGGCATAAAAACAAATAGGTCCGTCAGTGGAAATGAATTGAAGACCCAGAAATCTAAACACCTATGGTCACTTGATTTTTCATAAAGAAGGAAAAACCATAAAATGGAAAAAGAAAACATCTTCAACAAATGCTGCTGGTCTAAACTGGATCTTTGTATGTAGAAGAATGCAAATATATCCATATCTATCACCTTGCAGAAAACTGAAGTCTTAAGTGGATCAAAGAATTCAACACAAAACTGGATACACTAAATCTAGTAGAAGAGAAAGCAGGAAAGAGCCTTGAACACTTTGATACAGGAGATAATTTTTTGAACAGAATACCAACAGCTCAGACTGTAAGATCAAAAGTAATTAATAGGACCTCATGAAACTGAAAAGTTTCTGTAGGGCAAAGGACAAATAGGACAAAATGCAGCCTACAGAAATGATCTTTACCAACCCTATATCTGATAGAGAGTTGAGAACCAAAATATATAAAGAACTCAAATTAGTTCAAACCAAATCACCCAATTAGAAAATGGGGTACAGAGTTAAGCAGAGAATTCTCAACAAAGGAATCTCTAATTGCTGAGAAGCACTTAAAGCAATGTTCAGTGTCTTTAGTCAACAATGAAATGCAAGTAAAAACGACTGAGTTTCCATCCCCTAGCCGTCAAAATGGCTAAGATAAAAAACTCAAGTGACAGCACATGCTCCCAAGAATATGGAGCAAGGGAAACACTCTTCTATTACTGGTGGGAGTCCAAACTTATACAGACATTATAGAAATCCATCTGGAAGTTTCTCAGAAAACTGGGAATAAATCTACCTCAAGACGCAACTACTCTACTCTTGGGCATATACCCCCTCCAAAAAAAAAAAAAAAGCTCCACCATGCTCCTAGGACATTTGCTCAACTATATTCTTAGCAGTTTTATTTGTAAATGCCAGAAACTGGAAATAACCCATAAGTCCCTTAACTGAAAAATGGATAAAGAAAATATGGTACATTTTCATAATAGAATACTACTCAGCTATTAAAAACAAGGAAATTGTGCTCACTTTAGCAGCACATATACTGAAATTGGAACTATACAGAGAATATTAGCATGGGCCCTGTGCTAGGATGACACAAATTCCTGAAGCATTCCGTATTTTTTAAAATCCCTCAGAGAAATACAGAAAAATGCAATCAAACAGGTAAAGGAGATGAATAAATCCCTTAAATATGGGAAAATCCAAGCAAACAGGAGAAGGAAATGTATGAAACTGTTCAAGACCTGAAAAGGGAAATAGAATCAATAAAGAAAACAATCTGAGGCAATCCTGGAAATGGAAAACTTAGGAAAGAGAAAAGAAATGACAGATGTAAGCATTACCAGCAGACTATAAGCGAAGAAGGAGAGACTCTCAACCATAGAAGATATGATAGAAGAAATTGATATATTGGACAAAGAAAATGCTAAATCTAAAATTTTCTAAACACAAAACATTCAGGAGATTTGGGACACCACAAAAAGTCTATACCTAAGAATCATAGGAATAGAAGAAGAAGATTCCCAGCTCTAAGACCCAGAAAATAACTTCAACAGAATCGTAGAAAAAAAATTTCTCTAACTTAAAGAGATGCCTGAAAATGTACAAGAAGTCAACAGAGCACCAAATAGATTGGACCAAAAAAGAAAATCCTACCGCCACATAATTATTAAATCACTAAATGTATAGAGCAAAGAAAAAAAATTAAAAGCTGCCAGGGCTGAGGGCCAAGTAACATAGAAAGGCAGACCTATTAGAATTACACCAGACTTCTCAATAGAGACTTTAAAAGTCAGAAGAGCCTGGACAGATATCTTGTAGACCCTAATGAGACCACAGATGTCAGCCCAGGCTATTATACCGTAGTATTGTAGTTTCTAACACCAAACTTCCAGGAATCACCATAGGTGGAGAAAATGTGATATTCTATGAGAAAACTAAATTTAAATAGTATCTTTCCACTAATCCAGCCCTAGAGAGGATACTAGAAGGAAAACTCCAACACAACAAGCTTAACTGTATCCAAGAAGACACGGGAAATAAAGAATTACACACCAGGAAAAACAAAAGAAGGGAAGAACACATACACTATAACTTCCAATATCAAAATTACAGGAATCAACAATTACTGGTCATTAATATCTCTTATTATCAATGGACTCAGTTATCCAATAAAAAGACACAGGTAAACAGAGTGGATATGAAAACAGGATCCATCATGCTGATGGGTACAAGAAACACACTTTAGCAACTAAGATAGACATTACTTTAGAGTAAAGTGCTGGAGAAAGATTTTCCAATCAAATGGATCCAAGAAACAAGCAGGAGTAGCTATTCTAAAATCTAATAAAATAGACTTTCGAACAAAATTAATCAAAAGATTGGAGAAGGGTACTACATACTCATCAAAGGAGAAAAAATCACCAAGATGACATCTCAGTTCTAAACATCTATGGCCAAAATGCAAGGGTACCCACATTTGTAAAAGAAAGGTCACTAAAGCTTAAATCACACATTGAACCCCACATGTTAACAGTGGAAGACTTTAACACCTCACTCTTACCAATCACCAGCTCAAGGAGATAGAAACTAAACAGAGAAATAATGACACTAACTGATGTTATGAATCAAATTGATCTAACATATCTACAGAACATTGTACCCAACCACAAAAGAGTATACCTTCTCGGCACCTCATGTAACTTTCTCCAAAACTGATCATATACTTGGTCAGAGAGCAAGCCTCAACAGGTAGAAGATTGAAATAATCCATTGTATTTTATCAGACCACCATGGATTAAAGCTGGAACTCAACAACAGCAGAAATAACAGAAAGCCTACAAGCTCATGGAAACTGAACAATCCCCTACTGAATGACTGGGTCAGGCATGAAATAAATACCAAAATTAAAGACTTTCTAGAATCCAATGAAGAAGAAAGCACAACATACCCAAACTTATGGGACAAAATGACAGCATTGCTAACAGGAAAGTTCAAAACTGGTTCTTTGAGAAAATCAGCAAGATATACAAACCGTTAGCCAAACTAACTAAAAGGCAGAGAGATAACATCCAAATTAACAAAATCAGAAATGAAAAGGGAGAGTTAACAACAGTGAGGAAATCCAAAGAATCATTAGGTTGTACTTCAGAAGCCTATACTCCATATAACTGGAACATCTAAAGGAAAGGGATGATTTTCTTGATAGAGTCCATTTACCAAAGTTAAATCAATATCTGTTTAACAACCTAAATAGTCCTATTGTCACTAAGGAAATAGAAATAGTCATTAAAAGTCTCCCATCCCAAAAAAGCTCAGGGCCAGATGGTTTTACAGCAGAATTCTATCAGGCTTTCAAAGAAGAGCTAATACCAATACTCTTCAAACTATTCCACAAAATAGAAACTGAAGGAATATTGCCAAACTCGTTCTCTGAAGCTATAGTCACCTTGATACATAAATCACACAAAGATTCAACCAATAAAGAAAATTTTAGACCAGTTCCCCTCGTGAACGTTGATGCAAAAATACTCATAAACCAAATCCAAGAACACATCAAAAACATCATCTACCAAGACCAACTAGGCTTCATTCTAGGCATGTAGGGATGGCTTAACATACAAACACCCATCAATGTAATCCACTATATAAACTGAAAGGAAAAAAAAAAAAAACGTATATGATCATCTCATTAGATGCTGAAAAAGCCTTTGAAAAATTCCAAAACCCCTTTATAATAAAAGTCTTGGAGAGATTAAGCATAGAAGGCACATACCTAAACCTCATAAAGGCAATATACAGCAAGCCGATACACAACATCGAATTAAATGGAGAGAATCTTAAAGGAATTTTATTAAATTCAAGGACAAGACAGGGATGTCCATTCTCTTCATATCTTTTCAGCATATTACTTGAAGTCCAGAGCAATAAGACAACTAAAGGATCAGAGAAGAATTCAAAGTATCACTATTCACAGATGATATGATAGTATACTTAAGTGACCGCAAAGCGTCTATCAGAGCCCCCCCACTCCCACAGTTGATAAATACTTTCAGCAAAGTGGCTGGATACAACATTAACTTAAAAAAAAATCAGTAGCCTTCCTTTATAAAAATGATGAGCGGGCTGAGAAAGAAATTAGGCAAACAACACTTTTTACAATAGCCAGACATAATTTAAAATATTTTGGTGTAACACCAATCAAGCAAGTGAAAGTCCTGTATGATAAGAACTTCAAGTCTTTGAAGAAAGAAATTGAGGAAGATATCAGAAGGTGAAAAGATCTCCCATGCTCATGGATTGGTAGGATTAACATAATAAAATAAAATAGTGGCCATCTTACCAAAAGCAATCTACAGATTCAATACAATTCCCATTAAAATAACAACACAATTCTTTACAGATCTTGAAAGAGCAACTCTCAACTTCATATGGAAAAATTAAAACCCCCGAATAGCTAAAACAATTCTGTACAATAAAAGAACTGGAGTTGTCATCCTCCCTGATTTCAAATTGTACTACAAAGCAATAGTAATGAAAACCGCATGGTATTTTCATAGAAACAGGTCAATTCATGGAATTGAATCAGAGACTCAGAAATAAACCCACTTACCAACAGACACTTGATTTTTGAAAAAGAAGCCAAAACCGTGCATTGGTTAAATAGAAAGCATTTTTATCCAGTGATGCTGTTCTAATTGGATGCCTGCATGAAGAAGAATGCAGATAGATCTGTATATATCACCCTGCACAAAAGTCCAAGTAGATCAAAGACCTCAGTATAAAACCTTGAAGTCATTGGCACAAGAACCAACTTTTTGAACAGAACACCAACAGCTTAGGCTTTAAGATCAACGTTTAATAAATGGGACCTCATGAAACTGAAAAGCTTCTGTAGGGTAAAAGGACACTGTCAACAGAACAAAACAGTAGCCTACAGATTGGGAAAAGATCCCCTTCATCACTACATCTGACAGAATGCTAATATTCAAAATATATAAAGAACTCAAGAAATCAAACACCAACAAATAATTAAGAATGGGGTACAGAGGTGAACAGAGAATTCTCAAGAGAGGAGTCTTGAGTGGCTGAGAAGCACTTAAAGAAATGCTCAGTGTCCTTAGTCATTAGGGAAATGCATATCAGATGACCCTGAGATTACATCTTACACCAGTCAGAATGGCCAAGATAAAAACTCAAGTGACAACACATGCTGGTGAGGATACGGAGAAAGGGGAACACCCCTTCGTTGCTGGTGGGAGTGCAAACTTTTTTTTTTTGTACAAGCACTTTGGCAATCAATCTGGCACTTTTTCAGATAATTGGGACTAGCTCTACCTCAAGACCCAGCTATACCACTCCTGGGCAGTGTCGAAAGACGCTGTACCATACCAGAAGGATACTTGCTCAATTATGTTCATAGCAGCTTAATTTGTAATAGCCAGAAATTAGAAACTTCCTGTATCTAGGCAGGATTTCCAGTAGAGTGATCAACCCACCACAAAAGATTTGATCCAGCGGAAGAATGTATAAAGAAATTGTGGTATGTTTATACAATGGAATACTACTCAGATATAAAAACAAGGAAGTCATGAAATTTGCAGGCAAGTAGATGGAACTAGAAAAGGTCATCTTGTGTGAGGTAATCTAGACCAAGAAAGACACACATGGTATATCCTCACCTATGAGTGGATTTTAGCCATGTAGTATAGGATAACCATACTACAACTCATAGATCCAAAGAAGATAATTAACAAGGAAGATCCAGGAGACAATCTTAAATCTCATTCAGAAGTGGAATAGAATAGACAGCAGCAGTGGTTGAAGAGCAGCAACAGGGTTGGAGAGTGAGCATGGAGAGGGACACGGGGTACTCGGGATGTTTTCCTTGTCAGAGGAATAGAGGAGGGGTATAGGGAGAAGAGGGAGGGAGGGAGGATTGGAATGGGAGGAGAATTGGGAGGGTCTACAATTGGTATGTATACTGAGGAAATAAAAAAATAATTGAAAAATAAAAAGGAAATCATGAAATTTGCAGGCAAATGGATGGCACTATGAAGTATTACCCTGAATGAAGAACCCAGACCCAGAAAGAGAAGCATGTTATGAACTCACTTTTTTTAAAAGTTTAATTTTATTTATGTAATAAATGTAATTATTTCATAATTTCATTTATGTGATAAATATTTATTACATTTATTCACTTTGTATCCCTCTGCAGCCCTCTCCCTCATCTCCTCCCAGTCCCACTCATCCTCTTCTTCCTCTGTGCCCTTTCCTTAGTTCTCTGATAGGGGAGGACCTCCTCCCCTTCTATTTGACCCAAGCTTATCAGGTCTTATCAGGACTGGCTGCATCATCTTCCTTTGTGGCCTGGCAAGGCTGTATCCCCCAGGGGTAGGTAATCAGAGAGCCAGCCACTGATTTCATGTCAGAGACAGCCCCTGTACCCCTTACTAGGAACCCCACTTGGAAACTGAGCAGCCAGTGGTCTTCCTTTGAACAAGGAGTCTAGGTTCTTTCCATGCATGGTCCTTAGTTGGAGTATCCATCTCTGCAGGCCCCCTGTGCCAAGGCATTTTTATGAACTCACTTTTAAGTGACTATTTAGCCATAAAGTACGGGATAGCCATGAAGCAGTCCACACATCTGAAGAAGTTAAGTAAGAAGGCAGGTCCAAGGGAGATTGAGGTCCAATGCTTCAATTTCACTCAGAAGGGGAAATAAAATAGACATAGGAAGTAGGTGGAGGGAGAAGGGATGGAAAAGGAATCAGGAGGGGAATGGGAGAAGGACCAGGTATAGGGACAGTAGGGGAATTGGGGGTGTAGGGGAGAGGGCTGGAGAGAGAAAAGAAATTGGTGGAGGCGGATCTGCACAGGGGTGGCTCTGGGGTGACTGAGACATCAGTAGTGGGTGCCTGAAGTGGTCAACTCCTTTGTCTAATCAGGACTTACAGTAGAGTGATGAAGACATCAACCCACCACAAAACCTTTGACTCAAAGTTTTTCCTGTTTACAAGATGTGCAGGGACAAAGATGGAGCAGAGATTGAGGGAATGGACAATCTCTGGTCCAAATTGAGACCCATCATGGGTGAGAGCCTATCCCTGACACTAATAATGATACTCTGCTATGCTTGTAGACAGTAGCGTAGTGTAACTGTTCTCTGACTGGCTTTACCCAGCAGCTGATGGAAACAGATGGAGAGACCCAGAGCCAAACATTAGGTGAAGTTCAGGGAGTCTTGTGGAAGAGTGGGGGAAAGGATTGAGGTAGCTGGAAAGGTGAAGGATACCACAAGAAAACTTATAGAATCAACTTACCTGGCCATGAGGGCCCACAGACTGAACCACCAACCAAAGAAAATGAATGGGCTGGACCTCGGCCGCTACTTATTATCTAGCAGGTGTGCAGCATTGTCATTGCATGGGTCCCCTAACAGCTGGAGTAGGGGCTGTCTCTGACTCTGTGCCTTTGGATCCCTTCCCTCTAGCTGGGTTGCCTTGTTTGGCCTCAGTGGGAGAGGATGTGTCTAGTCCTGCTGTGATTTGATGTGTCAAGGTGGGTTGGTACGTATTCAAGGCCTCCACTTTTCTCAGAAGTGGATGGTAGAATGGGGGAGGGGTGCTCTCTGAGGGGGTGACTGGGAGGTGAGGAGGGAATAAAGGCTTCAATCAGGATGTAAAGTAAATAAATAAATTAGTGAAAAAATTTCTGCTTGGAACTAGTTATGTGTATTTTTGTTAGATATATGGAATCCTTGAAGACAGGCATTATAACTAACTTATGAAATAAGTTCACCAATTATGACATATGACTATTATATAAATGTTGATTTAGGACATGAAAATAATACTTATTTGCGTTGTATAAATAAGGAGATAAGTAAAAATATGCAATTTAAGTTTTTGTGTTATCCACATCAAACACATGCAAACTTTAAATTTAATGCCAATAAGAAATTAGTAAGCATTGTTAAATTGGATGCAAATATTTTAAGAATTGTCACATTAATAATTAAAGATTGCTTGGATTCTAAATAATTAAGATTTTTAAAACGTAAGCCAAAGAGGGGGACATTAATTCCCTTTCTGTTTATTTTATGTTAGATATTGAAATCATTAAAAAATTTCTACTAATTACTCATGTAGTTTTGTAAAGCTATAAATATGAATTCTTTGGATATTGTCAGGTAATTTATTTTGGTACTAGCTAAAGAAAGCAGC
This sequence comes from Psammomys obesus, assembly GCF_907164565.1. Lineage (NCBI taxonomy): Eukaryota > Metazoa > Chordata > Mammalia > Rodentia > Muridae > Psammomys > Psammomys obesus. The sequence goes on from NW_026585644.1 coordinate 60,709,990, forward strand.
CTTAAGGTAATTAGTGTGTGTGTGGTATAGTCATACGAGAGTATCATATGTTTTTTTGTCACTCTTCACCTTATTCCTTTGAGACAGGGTTTCTTGCTAACCCTGGACCTTGTAGTGTTTGACCAACCTGGTCAAAACAGGAAGCTCCGTTGATCCCGTGTCTGATTTGCTCCATGCTAGGGGTGTGCAGCACCATGTTTGGCATGTTACGTGTGGGCTGGAATCTGCTTGTCTATCAAGTATTGTTAAGTGCTGAACATCTCTCCAGGCCATTATTTTTAAATGCTGTTTGCAAATGCAAAATTCAAAAATTGGTTACATAGATTTTTAGAGCTAAAATATTATTAAAAGTCTCAGTTTTAGTAATCATAAATTCATATGCTTACCAAAGTTTCCTAGACCTTGGATGTGATCAATGTTTCTTTTTTCTATAAAATGAAATAGGATGACCATGAGAGCTGTGGTTCTAATTCTACCAACCGTAGCACTGCTGAGAATTCAAAATCATCCCTAAAACCGAGAAGAATTCAGCAGGCTGCTCCTGCAGACCCTGATTTACCACCAGGTAACTTCTAATGATGAATTTGCTGCTCTTACTGATCCTTTGGTAGTGTTTGTAGGATATATATTTTCTGTCTTATTTGCCCTCATAAAATGTTTAGGCCATATGCACATGTGCTTTGTTGTCCTCACAGTGGCTTCCAGTCAGATCTTGGTCCTTTCTTTGCAGTAAGTTAGTCTCAGTCTCTCAGACTTTGCCTTGTGCTGAGAGCTGAGAGAAGACACTGGGACACTGAGTTACTGGATGCTCTAAAAGTAACCAGGGACATTGTAGGATATTTTTAGCTATAGCTGAAAGCAACCTTGGCTACCATTGTTTTTATTTCCTAATGTCTTAATTTACCTCAGATGGTAGTGAGTTGAAAAGAAAAACTTTCTTAGCTAATACTTAGTGAAGGAAAAGATTATTTCATGCTAGCATTGTGGTCAAGTGCTGCCTTCCCAATTAACTGTTTGGTCACTTCTCTTTTGGTTTTTAAAATCAACCTCCCTCCCTCTCCCTTTCTCTCCCTCCCTCACTCTTCCCCTCCCTTTCTTTCTTCTCTCTCCTTTTTTTGTTTTAAATGTACATTGGTGTTTTGCCTGCATGCATATCTGTGTGAGGGTGTCCTCCCAGCTGGAATCACTGACGTAAGCTGCCATTTGGGGGCTGAGAATTGAACCCAGGTCCACCTGGAAAAACAGCTAGTGCTTCCAATGACTCACTGTTTTTGTGAGTTGTAGTGGAGATTGCTCCCTTGTGTCTCGGTTTGTAGGTTCTCTGCTAGTTTTAATCCAGTTAACACTAGAGTTTAGAGTTAGGCACACACACCATTTTGCAGCACTGCCACTCTCAGAAATGTTACTGGTATCTTTGAAACTAACATCTTTAGCAAGTGCTCCCGGCAGCTTAGTGCTATGTCTCTCTTATACATCTGTCTGGCAAAGGTGTAAATTTGTCTGGCTTTTAGTTGTTTCAGCTGAATAAGGTTCCACAAGATATTTCTAAATGTTTCCAAATTTGCTTACTATGCTTCCAGAAGTTTCTCAACTTCTTATTAATTACGTCTTTGGAAAAAATTAGACTGTAAATTAAACTGGTAGCTTATTCTAACATCAACTGGATAGATTCTTAATTTCTTCAAATTTGGCCATGTGTCTCCTTAAAATTTCCAGCATCACCCCATGTTTATAAATTTGTCTCTGTTCTTTACCTGTGTTTTCTGCTTTTTCTCTTCTCTTTTGTGAGTTTTAGGATAACTGAGTTTTGTTCCGTATTTTGTTTTTCTTAAGAAAATCTTCAGGATGTTATACATTGAGTTCAGATAGGACCTTTCTAAAGCTTACTTGTGAACTCAGATTCTAGACATTTAAGGACTTGTTAGAGCCATCATTAGGATTTAGACTACTGGAAAAATGACACTTGGTCTAATTTTAGTGCTGTAGGACAGAGTTGTATTCTACCTGATGGCTTGAGGTAGATTTTGGGTTCACATGTGCTTTCTGCCTTGCCTACAAAGTTAGGAAGTTGTTAAGAAGCAACTGGAAGAGGGTTGTAAAGTGATTAAATAAATAAATTAATAAATAAATAAGTAAATAAACAAATAAAAACTCTGATAGTTAGGCATGGTAGTACTTACCTGTAATTCTAGCATTTGGGAAGCTGAGGCAGGCGAGTCTCAGGTTTGAGGCTAGGCTACAGGGTGAGACACTTGACTACAGATAAACAGACTTTGGGATGACCTTTTCTCACCTTGTATGGAGGTTTGTTCCTGTTTTTTTTTCAATTGTTAATTGCTGTGCTGGCAGAGATCTAAGTGGTGGCAGGATTTTGGTATTGTAATTTCTGTGGCCCATCCTCAGTTTTCTATATGTAAATGCTTGTCTGTAGGTATAAGGTTATTGTGTAATTCAAATGTTGATTTCTGTATTCCCATATTTATTTGCTATATTTGTTCTGAAAATCTCCTGTGTCATGTTGTGTTAACACTGCTCCCCAATTGTTATATGATATGTCAGTAAAGCAGCTTACAGCCAGTTGCTGAGCAGGGGAGAAAATAGGGCTGGATTTCCTGCCTGCCAGGGGAGGAAGAGTTAGAGGAGTAAGTGGGGGATTCAGCCATGGCAGAGTTTGAAGATCATCAGGAGTAGGAGCTGGAACAGGGAAAGCTATAAAGTACAAATATTCTGGGATGTATGCTGGTAGGAAACCAAATTAGCTTAGAGGGTTAAGAATAAAGTTAAGACTGCTCACTTCTTGTGTTGTGAAGCTTATTATTAAGCAAATATAAAAGAGTCTGAATTATTTGTATGATAGCTAGGTTAAGGAAAAAGCTAAGAGAAACAAACACAGTTTTATAAAAATAAAAATAACACGTCCTTCCTCACCTGATCAAAGGATGTTTCTCTATGATTATCATATTAAAAAGAAAGCTGCTTTTACGAAAAAGTAAAAATTATCTTGTAAAGCCTCAGGAAAAAAAAAGTCAACTAGATATGTTGGCCAAATACTGGGAGTCAGATCGGTTAAATGTTGCTAACGAGAGAAAAAGGAAATTTTGAGCATATGATTGGATAAACAGTGATCATTTATTTAAATGACCTATACCGATATTATGCTCTTTTTTTTTTTTTTTCCCCCATGGTAGAGGCAAACACCTGTTCCTAGCTTTCCTAATGCAGAGTTATATCTCTGTGGCTGTAGCTTTGAGGGTAGAACATTTTTAAGGGTCAGAAATTATTTAAAACTTTAACATTTAAAATTTTTTATGTGTGTGGGTGTTTTGCCTGCATGTGTCTATGCACTGATTGTGGTCCTGCTGTTTGCAGAGGCCAGAAGAGTGCCCAGGACTGGAGTTACAAGGTTTGAATCAAGCTCTACTGGAAGAGTAGCCAGTGCACACAATGGAGCCATCTTATCAGTGTCTCCAGAAATGATTTTTAAGAAAATTTTGGTGTCATCAATGGATAGACATTTGTTTTGCTGTTTTGTTGGATAAATAGCTTTCAAATAGGAAAAGAGTAAGAGTTGTATCTAGAAGTCTTTCAGATTGTGTATTTTGACCAGTTAGTGCAATGTTAAAGCAATGTAGTGGGTTACAATAAGCATTTTTTAAAAAAGATAAACCCCGCAGGGTAGAAAACCTCAAGATCATAGCATGTAGTAAGAGATCGTAGGATATTTGCGCACCTGCATGTGCTTGTGCTAGGATTTGATGTCATATTTCTACTGGGTAGAAGTCAAAAGAGTCATTCTGATTTAAAGGACAAACATTTTCTTTAAAGTAATGATATATATATCCAAGAGCAGCAATTTCTGGTAGTAATAGTTGCGATTTTTGGGCTTAGCTCTCCTGTAAGATATAACAGCAGTTTTTCCTGTTTATTTTCTGTTTTATACTTCCCTGTGTGTTTTTTCCCTCTCCCCCCACCTTTTTTTTTTTTTTTTTTTTTTTTTTTTTTTTTTGGCTTTGCTGGGGATAAAGCACAAGGCATCACACAGGTTAGGCAAATACTGTACCACTGAGGTGTATGTAGGTTCTGTGTTTTATCTTATTGTAAAGGGAGTCCATGTCTCCCTTCAGTTCTGTACTTCCTGAATTAGGGTTTGGCTTTTATTGAAAGACATTAAAAAAAAAGTCCTTAAAGGGTATTGCTTTGATTACAATCAGTCTATTAATTGACTTAAATTTTTCTTTATGAAATGTTTCCTTTTAAAATTTCTACTTTAACTGTATGTGAGGAAGCTCAGAGATAAATTTGTGTTTTACTGTATAGATGTAGTACAGTCACGTTGCAATACATTTACAACACACACTCATTTTAATGTAAATATTTAGGGTTTAGTTAAGCTCAAAACTATGTACTCATGAGTCAGAAAAAATAATTTAGTCATCTTCTAACTTCAGCTTTATAGTAAGCAAGCACATTCCATGAAGGGCCACTTAACCATGTAAATCATATTTTTGTCAGTTTTCTGATAATGCTGTGAAATAAGACATAAATGATTAATAAAGTAATAAACATGGCTATGTGCCAATAAAACTTTAGTCTTGACAAATTTCATACAGCCCATACTGTCATGCATACTCCTCTCTGACCACAGTGTAAATGATTAGAAAAATGTACTTATTGGTATGTTTTGAGTTTGCATTTACTGTCTTTTAAAAATCTTTTCTAAGCTTTGGTTTTGTTCCTGTCCCAACCGTGCTTACTATTTTCAGAGTGCTAAAGTAGCTGTTCCCTTTGTGTTTTTTTTTCTGGGTTTTAGAGCTGTACTGAAAATGGAAAGATGGGTAGAGTACCTAACATTATCTTACCTAGAATTGAACTGCATTTTACTGTCCATGCCCACATACATGCACGCATACTTTGTTTCAATTACCTGAAATTTTTTCTTTGTCTATTCATAACATGATACCAGGACATTAATATATTTAACATTTAAAAAAAAAAATCAGTGCTGGGACTGGAGAGATGACTCAATGGTTAAAAGCATTGAATGCTCTTGTAGAGGACTGGAGTTCAATCCTCAGCACCCACATGGCAGCTCACAACTGTTGGTAACTCCTGTTCCAGGGTATTCAATACCCTCGCACAGATACGCATGCAGTCAAAACACCAATGTACATAAACTAAAAATAAAAGAAATTATTTAAAAAAAATCAGTGCTGTGTAGCTACTGAGTAGTTTTTATAGTTTTTACAGTTTTTATAGCTTAATTTGCTTTTCTTTAGTATGTTTTCATTTTCAGTTTTGAAAAAGTTTGACATACATGTAAGATAAGTTCTTGCACACATTTCTTTATTTCCTTTAAGAGATGTTTCCTAATAGGTAGAATTTAAAATGTGTAAGTAATTTTAAGGTTTTCAGCATAGGTGACAAAATTATTGTGTGATAATTCTTTATTCCAATAAGGTTTTGATGCATTGCAATTTATTTTTATTATTAGAAGTCTTTGTTTGAAATTTTCAGATTAAAAAAAATGTTATTCGATATATTTTATAGCTAATTGGAATTAATATTTTTCCATCTCTTTTGTTTTGTCACTTTGTGTTAAAAAACTTAATACATTTTATTAGCTAATTAGTATTCTGCCATTTTCAGTTACTGCATCTTGGATTTTTTAATGTAAATGCCATTAGTTTTGTGGAATGACTAACATTATTATTACATTTATTTATTTGTTTTGCTTGTTTGTTTTGTTTATGCCACACTTGTACCACACTTAGGTCATGTGTAGAGGACAACTTGAAGAAGTAGGCTCTTTTCCCTCACCATGTGGATCACAGGGTCAAGTTCAGGTTGCTAGCCTTCTTAGGCAAGTTCTTTTACAATCTGAGTCATCTTGTATTTCCTGTCCATGCATTCTTTCTTTTCTTTCTCTCAGTTCTGTGCAATACGGGTATGTGCATGCATGTACATGTATGTGCATGCACAGTGGCCAGAGGTAAACACTGAGCATCATTTTTCTATTGCTCTCCAGTTTACCTTTTGAGGCTGGGTCTCTTACTGAGCCTGGTGTGCATCAGTTCATCCTGTGAAGGTTTAGGGATCCACCTGTCTTTGCTTTCCCAGCTCTGAGGTTGCAGATATGTGCTACAGTGCCTGGTTCCTTTTTCATGGGACTCAGGCAGCATTTTAGTCACTGAAACATCTCTCCAAAACCCCTATTCCCCTACCCCTTTTTTGAGACAATGTCTCACCGTATAGCACTGATTGGCCTGAACTCTTTATATAGACCAGATTAGTCTTGATCGCATAGAGATAGCCTACCACTGTCTTCCAGTAGCTCTGTGCTCTGTACTGTTTTTTTTTTTTTAACATATATTTCTCCTCTAGTATATGTTAGTATTACATGTTAGGGAGTGCAATCAAATCCATCATTTGGCTGCATTTCTCCTAACTTTTTGTTCTGAGGCATAACATATATTTTTATGACCAAAGGAGGACTAGAGGGATAGTAGTTATTTCAAAAGGAAGCTGCTCTTCTTTGAGTATATGGCACAGTCCACATATAGTAACATTGAAGCTCTTTAATTTATTAGTTAATTAATTATTTTTTCAGAGCATTTCTTGTTATGAAGCCTTGCCTCTGTTTCCTCCTACTGCAGCCTCTAGAATAGCTGGCAATATAGGTATTTGACACCATGCCAATTGTACAGGAAGCAGGCAGAAAGCAGACAAAGATTGTATATAATACAAAGTATATAATACAGTGTGTTGTATCTAATGCTAACATTATTAAATATGGTCTCCAGTATATTTGTTCATGTGTCCTTATAGCATCTTTTAATAAAAGTGTTTGGATATCTGCTAGTCTAATTTATTTAAACTTTATTTTTTAATAGAATATTCTATAATAATACTTTCTATATATATTAAGTTTAGTAGCATTTCAAGAGTATTTATTGGTATACTTGTGGCTAATGGAGCTCTCTTTACTTTGTAGGATATGTGCAAAGTCTGATTAGAAGAGTTGTAAATAATGTAAACATTGTTATAAATAATCTCATACTAAAATATGTTGAAGATGACATTGTTCTTTCTGTCAACATCACTTCTGCTGAGTGCTATACTGTGAGTGAATTATGGGATCGTGCATTCATGGATATTTCTGGTGAGTAAATGTCAAGAAAATAGTGTTAGTGTCTATTTTTCCATAAATGATAAAATCATATTCCCTTTGTAACCTTTTTGGAGGCCATTTTAGTAGCTATAATATAAGGTTTATGTAATTGATGTGGGAAAAGTACGCATATACAAAAATTAGCATTTAACGACAGGAGGTTAATAGCAGTTTAAGAAACTATGAAATGGTTTAAAATTTTATTTCCATTTACTTATATGGTTGTTTCAACTGTGATATACAATGTTTTACAGTATAATGAATTATAGCAATAAAATTTTTGTTTACATTGAGTTTTCAATACTTTTTTAGGAAGGAAAGTAAGTATATTGTTTCACATACTTTTTATAAGAACATCTTGAAGCTTTTAGCTATGACTTGCCCTATTCTCCTTATCTTAGAAGAACGATCTAGTGCCAACACAACTTAATAAATGTGAGTCTGCTTGTGCTTTACATGTAGGCAGCCATCTGCACAGCTTTCATCTGTTGGAGTGGTTTAATTAAATAAATATTAAATTTGTATATGTTTGATACATTTAGAAGTGCATTCTGATTTTTCTTTTGCTCACAGTGTTTTTCTCTTTCTTGTTTTTTTAAGCAACTGATCTGGTACTGAGGAAGGTTATCAACTTTTCTGATTGTACAGTTTGTCTTGATAAACGAAATGCTAGTGGTAAAATTGAATTTTACCAGGATCCTTTATTGTACAAATGTTCTTTTAGAACTCGCCTGCATTTTACATATGATAACCTAAATTCCAAGATGCCATCTATTATTAAAGTGAGTATCTCTTTTTCTAGTAATTTGTTGACGTATCCATTTTGTTATTTTGTTCTTGTGCATGGTAATTACAATGAAAATAATCAAAGGAAAAAATGAACTTCATAAATATATGTGTTATTTGTTTTTGTAAAAAGTTAAATGTACTGGTTTATATATTTTAAACTTTTTGTATAGTGTGTTCTGATAGAGATATTTTAGAGGTTACCTGTTCTGCAACTACAAATTTCATTTTCAGTTTTGCTGTCTATTATTAGGTCTTTATTTAACTACTGAGGACATCTTATAAAAAAGTAGCACAGGCCCCAAGATGGAACTCCAGTACACTCCGAAACTTCAGCACAGCAGCGGTCTGTCTTTTAATTCCTGCAGTTTGATTGGCAGGATGTGGCAAATACTCATTTGCCTTAAGCTGTTTTATAAGGCTTGATAGGATAACCAAACCCAATACTTTAGTTTATTGGCTCAAAATTTTTGTGCTGCTGTTGAAATTAGATCTAATTCTGTTTCCTAGGCTTTCACTGTGTATCCCAGGCTGGTCCTATATTAGTAGCAATTTTCCTGTTCCAGCTTTCTTCATGGTGACCCACCATGAGCTACCACGCCTGCTCAAGTATTAGCTTTTGATTCATAATTTCAATAAGTAAATAAAATTTTAGAGAAGTAGAGTGTCCTAGGATGTGTCTCTTGATGCATGTAAATATTTGTTGTTCTTTAAGGTACTTGTCAATGTATGTAGTATGTATGCAATCATAAATCTTGTTTTATTATCCACTAGTTTTTTTGAATATTATCATTTTTATGAATATATTTGTATAAAAATTAAATTTTCTTTTTTTAATACTACATTTTAGTAAAGCACAGTTAAGAAATATATAAACATTTTATTGACTCTTTGAAAAGTGATTTCCAAGAACCTTGGTATTCTCAGCTTGAAGGGACCTTAGGGAACCACTTCATTTTCTGGAAGTGGAAACCAGGGTCCAGATAAATAATTAGGTTGATGTCATGTAATAAGTTAATGGTGGCACTGGGCAAGAGTGCTTAGATGCCTGATTCCTGGTTTAGAGCTGTTCCAGTTTCAAACAGGAGGCTAGAATTATGCTTATAAAATATTATGGACTGTATTTCTGAGAACACACCCATAAATCTTTCTCTCTCACATCATTAGATGGGAATTGTTATTATTTTTCCTTTTATTGAAGATAGCTTTTTTTCTCATATAGGATATCCTGATATAACTCTCTACTCCTCTCTACTCCCAGTTTCTCTTACCTCTCCTACCATCCAGATCTGTAACCCTCTCCCCTGCCTTTTCTGACTCTTATTAGAAAATGGTTAATAAAATAAGATAAAACAAAAACTAACATCTCGGAATAGGACAAAACAAACAGAAGAAAAAGAGCTCAAGAAAAGGCACAAGAAACAGATATAGATGCAAAGGCCCACTCGTTTGCACAGGAATCTTATAAGAACGCTAAACTGGAAGCCATCATATATCCCTAAGGGACTGATATATTTCATATGAATGCTGTTCCAATCTCTCTGAGTTCATAGGTGTGCTGATCCTGTTGGTTAAGAGGGCCTTGTTTCGTTGGTGTTCTCCATCCACTCTAGCTCTTACTCTCTTTCCATCTCCTCTTATGCAGGGATCCCTGAGGTGAGGAACTTGATGGAAACATCATATTTAGGGTTGAGTGTTTCAAGGTCTCTCACTCTGCATAGTGTTTGGCTGTAAGTCTTTGTATTGTTCCAATTGCTGCAGGAATTTTCTTTGTTGATGGCTGATGGTTGATACTGATCTATGATTTTAGCAGGGTATCATTAGGGGCCATTTTATTGTTATGTTCTTTTAGTAGAGCAGTAGTATTTGGATTTCACCTAGGCCCCTGGGCTGTCTAATTTCAGGTTCTTGGTCACCGTAGCAATATTGGGTATGGGTTTCTTCTTGTGGTGTCAAGTGGCCTTAAGTCAAATCAGATAGTGGTTGTTTAACCCTACAAGCTTCTGGCCAACATTACGCTTAGCATATCTTCCAGGCAGATAGACATTGGGTAGATCAAAGGGATTTTAGCTCGGTTGGTGTTTATATTTCTCCTTTGGTAGCATTCAGAGTACCTTCCTGTACCAAAATAATAGAAATTTAGGGATGAAGGCTCTATGTAGGTACCAGCTCGACTTTTTCATGGTCTATGAGTTGTGTAGTTGTTGTCTTCAGCAATAGGGCCTTGCCAGTAAAGTATAATAACTTTGCCAAACTTTATATTTATATATAAATTTTGTTTTTCCTTGATGTATTTTTATTTTCCCAGTGTTCAGTCTGTATTGGTTTCCCTAAATTTGTTAGTCTCTCCTTCTTTATTTGCATATATATATAATATATATTAAATATATAATATAATACAGAAGTGTTGGTATCTCTTTCTCAGGAAGTAAACTTATGTTCCTAAGCCTTGGTGTGCCTATTAAAATAATGTGTGCACACACACACACATACTTTATTAAATAGAATCTTGTTATGTATTATAGGCTGACATTGATGTTGTGATGCCCCCTTTTTTATCCTATATAATATTTTATATTATAGGCTTGTATCATCAAGCCAGGCTCCAAAGCACATTTTGAAATCAAGATGTCAGATACTGTCAAATTATTCTCAACTGAAATAAATTTTTGAGTGTTTTATTAGAATTATCGTGATATAAAATTTGTCATTTTGAGTTAGGCGCATTCTTCTTCTGGGTCCAGAAACCTTTATTAGGGGGATGTGGTTAGCCTTTTGGATCATTTATTATAGTTTTTTTTCTTAATTATTATTCATTTTTATTTTGTAATTTTATAGACCTTTTTTATAGGCTTAAGTGGCTTTTGAATCTATTTGTATTTTGTTTAAGCTGTTACAGTTTTCTGTGTTTTATATGAAATGTGTTTTAGAGATTGTGTCATGAGATATATATCATATAGAAACATAATTTATTTTTTTTACCCTCTATTTTTGGAGTTTACTCTATATTTTTTAAGAAAGAATCAAGTTTCTATATAAATTTTAGTAATGTATGATTAATTCCTTAGAAAAGTTTTCTATAATTTTATAGTTTAAGTATCTTATTAATGTGTTTAAATTTTTTCTAAGACATATAAAGCTGTATTGAAAAGAGAAGTTTAACCAGGACTTATACCCATTACTGTTAAGGGAAGTATCCTTATTATTTTCTTGTTAGCCTTAAATGTTTAAAAATATTTCCAACTTGTTAGGCAAGGATTGACAGTCTAACTGACATTTATTAATTAGGATTATAAAGAAAATCATTGGGCATTTAATTGTTGATATATCCATTCAGGCTTTTTGTTTATTTTTCTGGTGAGGAAAGTTTTACAAATTGATTTTTAAATGACTCTTGATGTATATTAAAGATAGATTTTCCTTTTCTGTTGCTTGTTTTGCTAAGACCACTTTACACTGGTGCTTTTGTTACAGTGCACACACTTCAAGGTTGTAGCAAGGCACTAGGCTGTGAGTGGCCACTATGTTGTGGATTTTTATCAGGCATGGGACTAAGAAGCAGGAAACCAAAGATAGTCTAAAATAACTTGACAGGCATAACTCAAGAAAAGGTTAGGCTGGATGTGATAGTGTACCTGTAATGAAAACATTCTGGATACTAATGCAGGAGGATTACAAGTTTAAGACTAGGTTGGGTTGCATAACAAGACCCAGATCAGCCAACCAGCCAACCAGCCAACCAGCCAACCAGCCAACCAGCCAACCATCCATCCAACCATCCATCCATCCATCCATCCATCCATTCATCCATCCATTCATCCATCCATCCATCCATCCATCCATCCATCTATCCATCTCTCTTTCCTGCCTTCCTGCCTTCCTGCCTTCCTGCCTTCCTGCCTTCCTGC
>NW_026585644.1:60721861-60852003 GCF_907164565.1 Psammomys obesus
TGCCTTCCTGCCTTCCTGCCTTCCTGCCTTCCTGCCTTCCTGCCTTCTTGCCTTCCTGCCTGCCTGCCTGCCTTCCTGCCTGCCTGCCTGCCTGCCAATTAACCTAGTTCTTTTCCCATATAAATTTTATCAGCAAATTTATAGTCTTCCCCACTCATTTTAGCCATTCATGGCTTATTCACTTTAGGTAGCTTTTAAGAAGCCTGTGATTGTATTTTGAATTTTTTTTTCCCCTGGAGAGTACTCTTATTCTCATGTCTTGATTTCCAGTAAGATGATAACTATGACTTTTTTTTTTTGTGTGTGTGTGTTTCATAGACATTCAAATGCCAGTTATTCTAAAAGAACTTGACTTAATTATTTTTCCTCATATTTGTGTAACATCAGGAAACTATTCTAGTTAAGCTGTATTTGTGTTATATACTTGTCTCTTTCTTATTAAGGAGAACTTTGAATGCTATGTCCTATTTGGTAATAATTATATTTTTTATTAAAATTGATTTATGTTATAAATTTTGTGTCATGCTTTGATCTCTTTAAAAATTGTCTGAAAATCTCCTTGAACATAGTTACTTAATTTTATATATTTGACAATAATAATGTATTTATTTCCATACTTACATATTTATAATGTGAGTCTTTTAGCCAGTTTTAAAATATGGTTTTAAGACGCCTATGGTTAGTAAAATTGAAAAGAGTGATTGAAATTTCACTAAAATGATATTGATGAAACTTATTATTCTTAGAGTTTATCTTTTTTTAAAGAAGGGTGGAAATATTTTCATATTTTTTAGTTACTTAGTTATATAATTTTCTTCTAGGATAATCTAGAAATCTAATATGAGTATACGTTTTGATTTTTAGTTTGGTTTCTCTAGTATTTGTTTTATTCTGACTTCCATCTAAAGTATATTCATCACAGTAAATAACTCCTAAAATTTTAGATTAAATGTTAATTTCATATTATTATTAGACATGCTTAAGACATTGATGCTTTTTACATTGTATCTTATTGTATGGCTTGGAATTGGTTTGCTTACTTTAAAAGATATCTTCTTTAAGCATATTTTTGATGATACTCTTGTCTTTTCAAATTACAGATTCATACCTTAGTTGAGAGTTTGAAACTCTCTATCACAGATCAGCAATTACCTATGTTTATCCGTATAATGCAGCTTGGGATTGCTCTTTACTATGGAGAAATAGGCAATTTTAAAGACATTGAAACAGAAGATCCTACCAGTCTCAGTAAAGATATGTTAGGAAACATTACAGGTAAGTATAATAGATGCTTAATTTAGAGCTATTGAGTTTCACCACTTAAAACTTTAAAAACAAGGAGAGCAACAGGGCCCAGGGGTCTTTTCTGAGACTCATACTCCAACCAAGGACCATGTATGGAGATAACCTAGAGCCCCTGCACAGATGTAGCCCATGGCAGCTCAGTATCCAAGTGGGTACCCTAGTAAGGGGAACAGGGACTGTCTCTTACATGAACTCAGTAGCTGGCTCTTTGATCACCTCCCCCTGATGGCGTGCAGCCTTACTAGGCCGCAGAGGAGTACAATGCAGCCACTCCTGATGAGACCTGATAGACTAGGATCAGAAGGAAGGGGGAGGACCTCACCTATCAGCGGACTGGGAGAGGAGCATGGGTGGAGAAGAGGGAGGGAGATTGGGATCGGGAAGGGAGGAGGGAGGGCGCTACAGCTGGGGTACAAAGTAAATAAATTGTAATAAATTAAAAAAACAAGAGGAAAGAATATAGCGAACTGAATCTGTCAATAGTAAGTGACAGTTGCAGTTGCTCCGCTTCCTGACAGCATTTGCTGAAGCCAACATGCTTTCATTTGTCACCATTCTGACGATTGTGTTGTTATTGCTCTTTTAATTTGCATAATTTTGATTTTAATTTGTATAATTTTGTTAAGTAATTTGAGTGTTTTCATAGGTACTGTCCATTAGTAATTTATTTATCCTTGTAAAAGATATGTTATATATCGCCCATTTTAGAGCTTTTTAAATGCTTTACTACATATTTGTGTGTTTTTATATATTCTTCATTCAAGTCATATTTTGTGAGTTTACATCATTAGCCTGTGACTTGCTTATTTATTTATTTTTGAATTCTTTATTAAATACACTTTATGCTTATTTATTTTTAATGAAAATATTATTGTGTGTGTGCACATGTGCATGGTGTGAGTGAGAGGAGAACTTTGGTTCCCAGGGACAGAACTGAGATCGTCAGGCTCATGGGACAAGCACCTTTACCCACTCCCCATCTTACCAGCCCAGCCTTCTCAGTTTCAATAGATGATTCATGAACAGAAATTTTAAGATTTGATACAATTTAAGCTATTTTTTTTTAATAACTGATGTTTTTGGGGCTAACATTCATTTAGTGGTAAAAGCAAGCAAGGGTCTGCAAGCATAAGAATGGGAGGCACCCCATATAAATGGCAGCTGGCATGGCAATCATTGTAATTCCAGTCCTTGGAAGGCAGAGACAGTGTCTCCAGAGTAAGTTCTCTAGCCAGATTAGAGAACTCTCTGTAGTAACTGAGAGAACCACCTCAATGAATAAGGTAGAGAGCAATGGAGCGAGCCTCCTAATGTTAACCTTGTGTCTCTATATAGACCCGTGCATTTGCACGTTTTATGGACAAATTTTGACCATACTTCTTCATTTTTCTCCTGTCTACTTTAGAGAGTTCCAGTTACATGTATTTTAGGCAACTTGTTTGCTTGAGCTCCTTTAAACTTTCTTCATTTATTAATGTTTCTTAACCTTTCTTTCTGTGTTTTATTTTATAGAGTTTCTATTCCCAGAATAACTCAGCAGTTTTCTTCTGTGACTCATCTGCTTTTAGCTTCATCTACTATGTTTTTGTCTTTGCAAGTTCAGTTGGAGACTTATGTGATTCATGCCTCTTTTTGACCTGTTTAAGCATTTTGGAACACATGCCCTCTATTTATATAGCTGTTTAGTGTCCTAATGCTGTGATCTTTGTTACTTCTGGACTGGTTTCTCTTGTTTTACTTTTCCCTTATTCTTTTTATTTGCCTTAATACATTTTATTTATTTTTTTGAGATCAGACTTTTACTAGCTATTTAGTCTAGACTCAAATTTTGGGGCTCAAGCACCCCTGCCTCAGCCTCCAGAGTAAGCAGTATGTAATGGATGACAGATGCATACATCTGTATTTGACTGCCTAGGAGGTTTTGATTGAATGCTAGACATGGTAAATTTTATCCTGCTGAGTTCTAGACAACAAACAGTGATATTACTTGGAAATGATTCATTTGAGGTTTGCTTTAAGTCTGTTAGATAGGAGCAGAGTGGGGCTGTCACTTTAAGTTCCCCTACATCTGCTGCTGTTTTCTCATCTAAGGGAGAGGCCTAAACTTGGGCTGAATTTCTCCTTTCATGGATATTGCTTAGAATATATTCCAGGCAATTAAATGGGAATAATTGGAAAGATCATTATTTTTGCCTCCTGTCCTGTTCTGTCCTGGCCTGTCTGGTCTTCATTGTCTGACAGCCATTGTGGGGAAACCTTTATTTCATATACATACATACATATATATTTTTTTCTAATATATTACCATACATTACCATATATATAGCATACATTATATATATTTATTTCATATGTATGTATATTTAATTGGGAGGATAAGTTCTCCTGGCTATTTCAAGTGCTCAGAGCAAATATATTGAATTACAAAAGAAACTAATTATCTAGTTGCATTTTTTTCTATTTAAATGCTCTCTATTTAATGATTTTATTTTTATTGGCAGGTCCTGAAGATGAAACAAGAATAGAGATGCAGTATTCTGCTCAGTACAAAGGCCAAGAGTTGTATTCACAGGACAATGAGGAGCCTCAGGGATGGGTGTCCTGGGCCTGGTCATTTGTTCCTGCAATTGTGAGTTACGATGATGGTGAGGAAGACTGTCTTGGGAATGACCCTGCATCAACTATGCATCAGCAGAAAGCTCAAACTCTGAAGGATCCCATTGTTTCTGTAGGATTTTATTGCACAAAGGCAACTGTGACTTTTAAAGTATGTTTCTCTTTTCTTATGTTGCTAATATCTTTTAACTTTAATGTTAACAGTGCTCACATATTTTAATAATTTCCTTATTAAAAATGAATATAAAATATATAGTATATAACATGTATGATCACAATGAATAAAAGGGAACGTTCTTTTGTATAAGTATAGTTACTAGTACTTTACCTTCCCATCCTTTTAAATATAACTCAGCTTGAATTTTGAGTTATTTGTTCACTAGCTTTTTCTAATTCATTATCATACTTTTACTACCTACGAGCAGTTCTTAATTTTTATTTTTTGACTCAGAGTCTCATGTAGCCCAGGCTGGTTTCAAGCTTTTTATTTAATAGCTGAGGTTGACCTTGGACTTCAGATCCTACTGCCTCTACCTTGTAAGTGCTTGGATTATAGCCACCCACTGCTCTGCCCAAATTCAAATGTTCATTAATGCCAGCTATGTTCCAAGTGCTAATTTTGTTCCCATAGATAAACTAGTGGTCATCAATCTAGCCTGTTAGAACTTATATTGTAATTGTAAGTCATTGGGATGTAAAGTGTTTATAATAGGTGTTAGGTAGGAAAAAGAAAGTGATAATGTTGCATTAAAAAGAAGAGGATTAAAACCAATTTTAAAATTGGTTCACTGTGGAAGTCATCTTATGATGGAAGCATTTAAGCAAAGGTGTGTGAAAGAGAAAGCCTTGTGGATATATGGAAATGAGTATTTCAGGACTAGCAAGTATAGATAACTCAAGTGTTCAAAAACTATTATGGATGCAGCTAGAACAAAGTGAACTAATATGGAAATAGTGTAGAACTTCATCAGAGGCAATGGGAGTTTGCAGTTTGCAGTAATGTAGTTTGGAAACCACTTAGGTCATGTTAAACTTGTCTTTGTTTTGAATGAGTTAGGAAGTTTTTGAACAGAAAATTTGTATGATGATTTGGATATCTTTTATGTTGGATCGTTTTGATCATTGTGTTGAGTGGATGTGTGTATGTGTGGATGCAGTGGAGGATCAAATTTGTATCTCATTCTTCGCCTGGACCTTAGGATCAGATGGCAGTTTGCTATCATTTGTATGTCTCATAATTTTATACATCCAGCAACTTATTTTTTTTTTCTGTGGTGTCCTGTCTTCCCCACTGTTTTATATTTTTTGTTAAATTCCAGCACTATCCACTAAACTTCTGACTTTATGAACCTTGTTTACGAACCCGCTATGTCAAGTTAGTCGTTGTATTCCACATTTCTTACAAGCTATCCATATCCATAGAGTATGAGTTTTTAAACTTAGTACTTCAGAATACATTTTTTAAAATGAAAGTGGTGAGGAAAGCCATAGGTTTGAAGCAAAGTACTACATTTTGTAATGATTGTTATCCATTTATTTTTAAAATTGAAATTATTGTGTTACTTTTTTGTTGTTACTGATAAAAATAATTATATTCCATAGAATCAGTATAGGCATTCTATATTTATATTCTATAATTATATTCTATCGAATCAGTATGCAGAATATCAGTGGAACATTGGATAGATTTTATTATTAGTAAATATTTTTAAGAATGTAAAGCATTTATGCTTTTCAAAGGAAAGTATGTTGATATGTAGGAGGAAAACATTGTAATTCATAATTCACTTGGATTTGAAGAATGTATGGACTTAATTTGTAGTTTATATTTTTGTTGAAAAATAAGGTCATATTTCTATATGAGCATTTTGAACAGTTGATATTAGTCCAACAAAAATCATGCCAAATTAAGTGTAACATTTTTGTAGTAATATTTAAGTTGTTCTTGCAATGTTTAAGTCCTTTTAATCAATTAATTGCTTTTTCTGTAAAGTAATTGTAGACAGGTAAAGGGTGATTGAGTTTTAAAAATTCAATTTTACTTAAACATTTTTGCTTTCAGAATTACGTTTAAAAATTATAATTTTAAGTATGCCATTACTAGAAACATAAGAAATAAAGGCTTATGCTTTAAAAGAAAAGAATATAGAATTATTAAAGTAAATGAGAATGATTAGTTGTTTCTCAGTATAAAGTAGTTAGGCTTAAAATTATAATTTCCAGTTCAACCACTTTTATTTGGCTTAAATTAAAAAATATGTTCTTTGTCTTTGCATTTCAACTTGAATAATATTCTATATCTACTTTGCAGGAAAAACAGCACACCAAATCATTGACAAAACTAAAATGTACAGGTTAATTAAAGAAATAGCCCTTTCCTACTGGGAAGGAATTTTACAACTGAGACGTTGTAGCAGTAGTGCAGGGCTTTCCCTTTCCCTGTTTCATTTGTGTTTGTTAGCAGTTGATGCTATCATGGTGGGTTATCCAAACCAATAAGCAAAGGCTGACACAGCACTGATAAATTCTAGGCTGTAATTAACTCCTTCACTTTTATTTATTTATTGTTCTGTGATTCAAACTATATGGCCCATTGCGATCAGAGAAGTGCATTTTATGGTTAGGTGCACTCTCTCCCAGCACTTGCCCTCCAAAGGCAGGGCCTTGCTACTAATTTCATGCCAGCCTGGTGTGCACTGTGAGCTCTAGACTAGCAAATAGAGACAGTATCTCAAAAACCAACCAACCAAACAAAAACAATCAAAAAGAGAATGAATTTTAAATAAATTATATACATTTTGATACATATAAACAATGTACTACAAGCTTCAGGGAAACAGAAGTGTTGGTCTCCTGTCACTGTGCACATCAGTGCTGGCTTCCCAGCAGGTAGCCAGTGCCTGCTGCTTAACTGAGTAGTCTGTGAGATATCATAGAGGACATTACTTGAGAGTGAGCTCCCGTGAGCCCTTGGAACCGGAAAGTCCTGTTGAATCTATTTGTGTTTCTCCTTAGCTTTTTTTTTTTTTGTTTTCCATTAAAAAGAACAAGGAATCTTGGACATGATAGAAATTAAACACTTGAAAATATGAGAGAATAAAATGATTTAGAGTTATGGTCTATACAGTACCTTTTTTATAGATTATTTGAACCATTTTATGAGTAGGAATATATGTTATGTGAATATGTGTAGCTTTCACTTTTTAAAGTGCTATGAAGGAGTTAAAACTGTGATATTTCTGTTTAGACTAGTATGTTTGCAAGTTTGACCATTCTTTACTGCATGGATAATTTGTAACAGCTGTTTTTTTTTTTTTTTGCACCTGTTTTTGTGCTTAATAATGAAATTTCCTGAATCTTAAAATTGGCCTTATTTTTGTGATTCATAATGAAAATGACAGTGCATTGCTATTTATGTCTAGTTTTGATTTACTTAATATTTTTCTATTTCTTAGCTCACTGAAATGCAAGCTGAAAGTAGCTATTATAGCCCACAGAAAGTAAAATCTAAGGAAGTTTTATGTTGGGAACAAGAAGGAACTACAATTGAGGTAACCTTTCAATATTAAACTTGGTAACATGTTTTGTCGTAATTGTGTATTTAAAATAGTTACATTTATAGTCTTACAGTCAATCATTCTGTCTTAGTGTTTTTGGTTGAATAATTATTTCTTTAATATGCAATGTGAATTTGTTTCATAACGTGTCTGTGTAGGTGTGGGAGGCTTGATGTTCACAGAGTGCCAACTGTTGAGATTTGAGGTGACTGACACAAGAAGGCTGTTTGTGTCAGAGTACATGCATTTGAAGGGCAACAGTCCTAGTAATGCTTTATGTAGGAAGTCTATAAGGAAAGCCTGTGATTAACTACAGTTCCTAGCTCTAATGTTCCCTTTTCTTTTTAGGCCCTTATGATGGGAGAGGCTTTCTTTGATTGCCAGATTGGATTTGTAGGTTGCAGAGCCATATGTCTTAAAGGAATTATGGGTGTTAAAGATTTTGAGGAGCATATGAATAGAAGTGAAACCGTAAGTCAAAGTCTTCCTCTTACTTGAAATAGAATGCAAAGATAATGAAGCATAATAACCATGTAAGATCTGCTTGGCTGCCTTCATCAGTGGCTTCAGGAGGACCAGTTCTATTCCCTCTGTATTTCTCTTGTGAGAAAATTCATGTCTCAGGAGAGATCAAAAAGTTGATAGTGTTTAACTCCTGGATAATTATTGCAAATATATTCCATTCATAATTGCTTCTTTGTTGTTTATGGCAGTTGCTTGGAATTCCTTTTTTGTTTGTTTAATTTTATTTGTCAAAATAAGCAATACACATGAAGATAATGTTCCTTTCATTTTTACGTGACCTCAAGCATTAGTGATTTCTGTTGAATGCTAAATGACTGTAGTATAAAAAAAACTTTCTTTAATAGTCTAATGACTTTTCCTCATGTTCAGAATTTATACATTAATTTTTTAGGAAGCCTGCTTCTTCATTTGTGGTGAAAATTTGAGTACAAAAGGTTTAACATACCTTACAAATTCATTGTTTGATTACCGAAGCCCAGAAAACAATGGCACTCGTGCGGAGTTTATCTTGGATGCAGCTCACCATAAGGTCAGGGGATACATATTTGAGCTAACTTCTTATTGCTGTTGGGTGAACACATTATGTGAATACATTGTGATTGCTGCTTTCTTCCCAGTCTTTTTTAAAGCACTTTTGGCTTGTTGAAACATTTGTAATGTTTTGATCCAGTTTTTACAGCTAGAAAGGTGTAAACATATTCAGAAATGCTTAGCTTTTTGTGGTATAACTTTAGTTATACTACAACCTTTATGTTTATACTTTACAACAGTTAATTACTTATGGAGGAAACACACAGAATTAACTATTCATTTTTTTGTCTCTAAACTGTAAGATTGGTAAAAAGAAACAAACTTCACTTTTCACTGCATACTTTTTAGTCTTTTTCAATTTTTCATGTAAAATGTATTAATATACTTATAGAATATTAGTGCATTTTCAGATACATCTAAAAGTTACCTTTGTATTTGTATAGTGCAATCTTATAATTTACATTTTAATTATTTTCATTGAGATTGACTTTCATAGTTAAACTAAAAATCTAATGTTTCTTGGTGTGATGAATACAAATTTCAGTCTATCTTCATTGTTTGATATGTTTCCTGTCAGTATATTGAAGTAATTATGGACTAACTCTGTTTGAGAGGGTACAATATTGGACTGTTGTGTGATAGTGATAGAGGTCTAGGATATGTACTACCTATTCCACTAAAGCTATTCATTGACTAGACATTTTAGATACAGTGTTCAAAGTGTCTGCTGCAAATATGGCTAGCCTCTGGTGAGGTCTGCATTAGGGGAATATTACTTAGTGAATTCTTCGGGTTACATCTCTTGTTTGTTTTGTTCGGCAGTCCTTTGAGTTGATGCAGTTCTCATAGGGTTGTGAATCAGATTTATTCTGTTTTAACATGTTCTTCTCTTCAATGTTCTGTTTGTGTTTCCTTGTTGATAGGAGACATATACTGAAATAGCTGGCATGCAAAGGTTTGGTGCTTTTTACATGGATTACCTGTATACAATGGAGCACAGCAGTGGCAAAGGTATTGCTTTCTCTTGGCTATGTATTTACCTTTTCTTAAGCAGCAGAAAATAAGGGTATCTTCAGAGTTAGTTGGCCCTGGGCAGTACATCGGATTCTGAAGATGGTTGGTTGTGCTCTGGAACATGAACATGAACCATATAGCAGGCTAAAACTAGGTTTGTTTTTGGCTTAATTCTTATATTACTCTTATCTCCAGGTATTTTAGGGGGAATGGTTTAATTTTAGTGTTGTAACTGAATTTTAATTTTAATAGAATTGTAATAGAGTTATAGTGTTATAATTGGCAATTCTAATAGATTCTGGCATTTTAAATCTGTTTATATATAGATGTTTGGAAATACATTTAAAATACCAACTAATATTATTATTTATTCATAGTAAATATAAAAATTGTATATATAAAATTTCATTTTAGCATTTCAGAGAAAACAAGTACTTCCTTTTCTGTACTAAATACAGTTTGAAGACTATGTAGATATTTTTTATTAAAGTTTGTTGTTATGAGCAAAAAATAGAAATAACTTGTTTTGGTGCTAAACACTGGCTTAAACAGTCATTTAAGCAAATGAGATTGTAAATTATCTTAAGCACAGTATTATAAATAAGGAGCTAGGAGAGGTCTAGGTCAGAAAACGACAGCTTATTTGAAGGGTTGAAAACTTCAGGGTTGATCTTGAAGGTAAGGTCTTTTTTTTATAAAGAGAGAAGACATATCAGTAAATTTTTGTCTTCACTTTTTTGCATTGTTTTTGTAAGTATAGTTTTTGTTAGAATTAAATACCACATTTATGCATTCACTTTTTATATCTGATTGAAGCTTAAAGTACTAGTATAAAATTTACTTCTTCTAGGTCCAGCAAATCAGCAGGACTTTCCTTCAGGGAAAAATGAAGATTTGGGAATAGTCCAAGAAAAGTCTACCAAGAGCCTTGTCATAGGTCCTCTGGATTTCCGCTTGGACAGCAGTGCAGTACATCGGATTCTGAAGATGGTTGTTTGTGCTCTGGAACATGAATATGAACCATACAGCAGGCTGAAACTAGGTTTGTTTTTGGCTTAATTCTTATTTGCCAAATATTTCACTGATTGTGTGACTTTTTTTCCCCTGTGTTGTTTACTTCCTTTCTGTTATGTTTTACCTGTTAGCATGGGCTTTCATGAATACATCTCAAATTAGAGACTGAAGTTTGTGGACATGTTATAAATGAAATTTGGAAGTTTTTGGCATAAGAACTTGATATACCATATTTCTCAGTGTTTCATTGCTTTTTAATAGTCTTTTCTGTATGTATTTGCAAAACACAACCTGAACATGCAGATTTAACATTCAAGAAAACTTAAGAACTACTGATTAAAATTAGTTTTCTGTACAAATAATTTTAATAAACGCTTGGAACCAGTTATTATAGATTTAAAAAAATTACTTGCGATGAAGTAACTCCATAGAGGAAGAAAATAGCATAGTGAAAGAGTATGGGATTCTGGCTAAGATCTCACTTAGGGAGTCACAGTGTACTTGAATGTCAGTGCTCACTTTTTTTTCATGTAAGATTTTATTTATGGATATGCATGTTTGTTTGAATGAATGTATATCACCTGTTTATAGGTGACACAGACACCAAGAGGATAAATGCACTGTGTACAGGAGGTTATAAGCCTTCTGATGGGTATTGGGAACCAAATTTTGCTACTTTGGAAACCCAGAAAATGTTCTTAACAGCTGAACCGTATCTCCAGTCTTCAAGGATTGCCATTATCCTTACTTAAAAAATTTTTTTTAAATTTATTTATTTATTATTTATGATTACAGTTTATTTACTTTGTATCTCAGCTGTAGCCCCCTCCCTCATTCCTTCCCAGGTCCACCCACCCTCCCTCTTCTCCTCTCATGCTCCTTCCCCAGTCCACTGACAGGGGAGGTCCTCCTCCCTTTCCATTGCACTCTAGCCTATCAGGTCTCATCAGGACTGGCTACATTGTCTTCCTCTGTGGCCTGGTAAGGCTGGCCCCCTCCCTCAGGGGGAGGTGAACAAAGAGCCAGCAACTGAGTTCATGTCAGAGAGAGCTCCTGTTCCCCTTACTAGGGAACCCACTTGGAGACTGAGCTGCCATGGGCTACATCTGTGCAGGGGTTCTAGGTTATCTCTATGAATGGTTCTTGTTTGGAGTATCAGTCTCAGAAAAGACCTCTGTGCTCAGATTTTTTGGTTCTGTTGCTCTCCTTATGACAGTCCTGTCTCCAGATGGCCATAATCTGTTTGAATTTATCTTTCTCTATTTCTTTAGTAATTTTATTTGTTTCCTTCATTCTCCTCTTCATAAGCATAGATGTAAGGTCATCTTCTTGAATTTCACTTATGATAGGGTGTCCAGACTACTTGCTCCTGGATAACTGGGTTCTGGAGATGCCATTTTGCTTTGGCTTTTGTTGGTTGTGCTTTTACGCTGGCCTCTAACCATCTGGCTGGCTCAGGTGTTGGCTCTTACTTCTGGTGCCTGTGGGAATCCTGGGGTGGGTAGAAGTCCCCTTGGCAGGAACATGGTTGTTCCTGAAGGAGGCCTCCTTAGCTTTTAGGGTATGGTCATCGAATGGCTGGTGCTTCTCAGGAATTGCCACAGCTCATCTCAGGTGTATGGACCTGGTTGCTAACTGTGGTCATTGGCAGTCAGGGAGCCTCTCCTCTCACCAGGAGAATTCTTGGAGACAGATGCCCTGCCACTGGGTTTCTTGCTCTGAATTTAGTGAGCAGCTACTGCTGCTCTTACACTGTTTTTACTGGGAACAGCCTTCTTGAAGAACCAGGGAGGCCTGCGGTTTGGTAAGTTTAGCTAGAGAGACAGGCTGTGCCGTGGAGCAATGTCTGTGGGCTGATCCCATGGATTCCAGGTTTCTTTAGGTTTGAGTTTGCAGCTCTGTGCCCAAGTACCTATGAGGTAATCAGTGGCAGGTGAGTGTAGCACTCATGGGTGCAGCAGGAGGCTAGAGCCTGGAGCCTGCGGGAACCCAGGGACTTTTCTGGGGATTAGCTGGGTGTACTGAGGTTGGATCTGATGTTTCCCCCACCATGACATTTCCTCCTGACAGGGAGACCCAGTATGTGGTATTTTGTGGTCCACAGTTCAGTCTGGCATGGGGAGTATAGCACTCAGGCAAGGGTCTCTGTGCTGGCTACTGGCTGCCTGCAGGGTCTTGGGGTCCTGGGAACTTTTCCTGAGAACTTTTCAGGTGTGTGTGTCGGGAGGTAAGTTGAGTGCCCTGAGGTTGGACCTGATGTTTCCTTCATCGTTGGATTTCCTTCAACCCAATCTCTGATGTTTTGGGGCCCGCAGTTCTGTCTGCGGTGAGTCGGGTGCACAGGCATGTGTCTTTTGGCTGGTGGCTGAGCACCTGCTGGAGCCCAGGACCTTTTCCAGGGATTAACTGGGTGACCTGAGGTTGGTCCTGATTTCTTCCTTCACTGTGGGGTTTTTACTCAACTGGAAATCCCAGTCTCTGGTGTTGTGTGGCCCACAGTTCTGTCTTGGGTGGTGATCAGAGCACTCAGGTGTATGGCTCTTGGCTGGCGACCAAGTGCCTGCTAATGGGATTTATCTGGGTGATCAGAGAATGGCCCTGATTGCTTCCCACACTGTGGGGTTTCCTCTCATCTGGGAAACACAATTACTGGTGTTTTAGGGTGCAGAGTTCGGTCTCTTGTTTGCTGTGCAGTCACTACTGTCCTGCTCATCCCACACAGTGTCCTTTTGGTGCTGCCATCTTGGATCCCCCTAGCTGGATACCGACCGTACTTTGAGTTTTTGAATGTTCCATTTATCCATCCATCCATCCATCCATCCATCCGCCACTTATTTGTTTGTTTATTTCTTTTGGAAATAAAGTCTCATTGTGTAGCTTTCAGATAGCCTAGGTCTTGCTATGTAGATCTGACTGGCCTTGAACTCTTACAGATTATCTGCATATGTCTCCCAGAGTGCTGGGATTAGAGGCATGTTATTGACTTTAATTTTTATAAATGGAATCATACAGCATTTGCTCTTTTCTATATTTGTGGTAAATGTTCTTTTGTGGGATATATGTTCTTACTGCTATATAGGATTTTTTAAAAGTAGATACAATTTACTTGCCCATTTTACTTTCAATGAAGATTTGGTTCATTATTAGTTCTTTTGCTATTTTCATAGCAAGCACTAGCTTAAATGATTATACATTTTCACTTTCAGTTGGTACTTCCAAACTGCATTGGTGAGTGGTTGAACCATTTTACGTCTATAAACTGACTATGAAACTTCCATTTGCTTTTGATCAGATTATAGTCTGAAACCAGATGTTTATGGTCTATAGGCAGAAGTGGTTTTATATCTTAAACAATTAAAGAATTTCATTTTGTACAGATTAAAATTATATGAAATTTAAATGTGAATGTCTTAATGTTTAGGTGTGTTTTGAACCCAACACCTTATACGTGCTAGGCAACTACTTAGCTACATCAAGTCCTATTAGTACAGATTTGTTGGAGCTCATGTGGCTCCTTATTGTCTTTGGCTACTTTTGTGCTACAGTGGTAGGTCTGAGTAATTATGATGGACTGTACAGTCTGGCCCACAAAGCCTAATGTGTATGACACTACAGAAAGAATTTGCTGATTTTTCTCCAGGTGTCTGTCAAAATTTTGTAATTTCCATCTTTAAAATTTTAACCATTTTAGTGGATGTGCAATTCTATTATACTGCCACTTCATTTGCAGTTATATGATACCTAATAATATTGTCTAGCTTTTTATATAATGTTTGGCTGTTTGAAGAAGCCACATTTTAGTTAAGTTGGGTAAGTTATTCCAATAGCATTTTACGTAATTATTTTTAGGTGGTTTTAAATTTTTAATAAGTGTCCATTTTGGGGGCTGGAATGAGGCTCAGAGTTATGAACATTTGTCGCTTCAAACTCAGATTCAATTCCCAGTACCTAGTTTGCCGCTCCTAACCATCTATATAACACCAGTTCCAGGGTGTCTTCTGCCCTCTGCGGGCCCTAGGACCCTCTGTGGTGCTAAGACACACGTACAGGCAAAACACTCTTACAGAGAATAGATAAATCCAAAAAGTCTGTCTGTTGGGATCTCTGTCTTCCTCTCTGTATCTTTATCTGGCTATGGCAAATGGGTTTCTCTGTTTTGTGTCCTGTCTTTATACATTTAATTTTAATGATATTTTACTGTCCAGAAAATTGATATTCTTTTATAGAAATAAATTAGGAATTCCTGAAAAGATATATTAAAATAAAACATTTAATTTCTATATAGCACATATTTATACATTTATATTATCCAGTGATTTGTATTATAATCTTGAGTTACAATTTTATGACTGTTTCATTTTTGCAGAATTTCCCTTAAAATTTGGGGAACTGATTCATTCAGTTTTTAGTTGGCTAAGAAAATTAACTTATTTAAAATATTCTTTATTGAATTTTTATCATTTTTATTTCAGAAAGTAAGGATGAAAAGGAAACAGTGCTGAATCCCGAGGAAGTGGCTTCTTTGGAGGAATATATTCCTACACGGCATACAAGTGTTACTCTGCTCAAATGTACTTGCACAATTTTCATGGCAGAATTCAATTTACTTGACCATTTGCTTCCTGTCATCAAGGGAGGAAAGGTATATTTCTTGTTCAATAACATGTTTTCAGTGGTGCATGTATAATTTGGTTTATTAAATTAAAATGTATTTGTGTATATATTTCGCTTGATAAAGTAAACTCTATAATTATAGTTCCTGATTTTTAGAAGGTAATAGTAAATATTTTTAATAAAACTATGCTAAAGCTGTATAAAATATATAAGGCTGTATTAAAAATGTTGAATCAGGTCTTTTGGAAGTGAGACCATATACTGCTGTATTACCTCAGGTAGTTGCTTTATATCTTGAATTCTTATTTTCAAAGGGTTGTATATTTAGGAATTAAATCAAAAGCTTTGCTGAATTAATGATTTCTTTTTAAAAATATTACATTTGTTTTCTCTGTCTGTCTGACTGTCTGTCTCTGTGTCTCTCTGTCCTTGCCTTGTATGCCGTAGCATACTTTTGGAGGTTAGAGGACCACCTATGTGCATCGGTTCTCTCTTTTACACCGTGTGGGTTAGGGTTACAGGCAAGTGGCCTTACCTGTTCAGTCATCGTGCCTGTCATTAATTTCTTCATTATGTAACAAAGGCAAAGTCAGCATTGCCGTCAGCTTCTGTTCCTCATGACATCACTGCAGTACAAGGACCAAGTTACTTTTACCATGTGTGATAGAGCATGCATTTATCATACACTGCAGCTGGACTTCAGGAGTGGTATTCAGAACATTCTTACATCTTACCTGAATGACAGAAGCCAATCATCTAAACAAGTTCCCTTGTTCCCATTTAGAACCAGAGGCAGAATGGCTTAGTACTAACACAGTTCTGTTTGAACTTACTGCTGATACCTTGTAGTGGCTCAAGGGAAAGCAGCAAGTGCTTACTGTCCAGGATTTAATTCTAATTCTTGATACTGATACCATGTTTGTAGTGGAATTTCTACTTTGCTCTTTCAGTGTTGTTTTTTTTTTTTTTTTTGATAATAAGAATTTACTTTGGACAAGGGTAGCTTAGGAGCTAGCTAGCAATATCAATGGAATTTCATGATTTGAGCCATTTTCTCAGTAAAGTTTCTTTGCTAGCAATTTTCCCTTTGCAAATTGATATGGATGAGGGACAAATCTATGATTTGAGAATATCACAATAAAAATAAGCAAAAGTAAGAGGCACAGCAGAAAAAAATGACTTAGAAACAAGAAAAAACACCCAAAACTGTATAACAACTGAAATGTATGTAACAAAAAAACACATCTACGTAAGTCATTTGCAAACAAAACCCTCTTTAGAGAGCCATACAAGTTTGGAGTGATGGCATACCAGATAAGAGCACTTTGATGGTCTTGTAGAGGACCCCGTTTTGGTTCCCCACATGGCAGCTTAGTTCATCTGTAACTCCAGTTACAGGCATCCCAATACCCTTTTCTACCTCTGTAGGTGCCAGATTCACATCCATACACAGATACACATGCAGGCAAAAGACCGCATGAAATAAAAACCTAAAATAATCTTTTAAAACAAAAGCTAAAGAAGAAGTACACTTTCTACAAACGGTCAAAGATGACTGCACAACTACCTTATACTAAGAAACCACACTAGCAAGAAGAAGGAAGAGTAGAGTTGCTAAAGATTTGCGGGAACTAGAAGTGGGTATCTCACAAAAGTATAATTCAAAAATGAAGGAGAAGTCAAGGAAAAATTTAGAACAGCTTTTGCTAGTAAACTCTTACAGTTTATTAAGATATTGGGATTTTTACATATGGACTTTAACCCTAGTGACATCAAGAAAAAAGTTTCAGGTATTAGAAATTGAGCTGGGCATGCTGGGTTGCGCTTCGATAATCCCAGCACTTGGGAGACAGGGCAGGCAGGTCTCTGTGAGTTCAAGGCCAGCCTGGTCTCATAGCAAGTTCCAGACAGTCAGAGCTACATCATAGACCCTGTTTAAAGGAAAAAAAAAAAAAAAAAAAAAAAGTATTATCAGAAATAAAGGAACTACTCTGCAATGTTACATATGTCTGTTTAAAGAATGAGGAACATACACAGTTCCCACAGATGTTTAGTCAAAGACAGTATTCTCTATGATTCCATTATATGAAGTTCAAAAAGAGAGGTACATTGACTGAAGGGAGAATGTTGTTTTTCGTATTGCCTGGAAAGGGAAACAGCCTTCTGGAGTTCTTCAGATGGGCAGGTGTTACACTGGTTCATTGTGTTTCACATCTCAGACTGGTGTATGGTTCATTGTTGTCTCTCCTCCCCACCATAGGAATCTAAAGTAAGGTTATTTGGAAAGGAAAACAAAACAATAACTGAATTGAAAGTAGTTTCACAATTACTGATAATGAAAAAAAGAAAGAAGAAAGAAAGAGAAAGAAAGGAAGGAAGGAAAAAAGAAAGAAAGGAAGGAAGGAAGAAAGAAAGAAGAAAGAAGGAAACCAAAACAAAACAGTGAGGGTACTCTCTTCCAAGTCAGTCAATTAGCTACATTGTTTCTCTGTAATATTACTGGCTTTTTGATTAGAGAAACAGCTTGTAACATAGGTTGTCTCAAGATAAAGAGTGTTTTACCTAAAATGCATTCTTTGTGATCTGGAAGACATACATCTAATTTAGGGATGTTCTGAAATGGGCCATAACTTAATGTATACCATCTCTTTATTTAGTCACTTTCTTTCAGGTTCGGTTTCAGGATTTCAGGATTGGTTTCTTTAAAGGTTTGTTGAGTGAAGTTTGCCTCATATTTGAGGGTTTACTTGTAGCATCAGGGAATCCTAAAAGAAAAAGAAAAAGAAAAAAAAAAAAAAAGAAAAGGAAAAAAAAAGTCAAGGCATACTTGGAATATCTGGAAGACATTTGTATTTGGTTATTTCACCAGAGTTGTAACAGAGGCATTTCTAGATAGTTTTCTCACTATGAAATATGAGGGTCTGAAGTTTTTTCAGAGGGATGTATGTAGATCAGTCATTGTTCTGCTAAAATGTAAAATTTAATATCATTACTTTCTAGAACTCAAGTAACTTCATGAATGCCACAAATTTCCAGTTACTTCGACCTTTGCCATCCCTTCAGATATTGGTGGATAAAATTAATTTGGAACATTCTGTTCCCATGTATGCTGAACAGTTGGTGCATGTCGTCAGCAGCCTCCCTCAGCCTTCTGATAATCTTCTTCATTATTGCTATGTCCACTACTACCTTAAGGTAAGGGAAGAGAATTTTCCTGTTTGCTAGTATCTGTTCACTTCAAGAACACCAAATGATTTTTTTTTTGTGCTTAAGGTTGTAATTTTAGAGAATCAATATTTAATAAGATAAGATTTAAGTAAGATTTAGTCACTACTCCTGTATAATTAAAAAGTGTGGCAACTATAATTTTATAGTTCTGAAGATTTGAAAATATCACCCATAATGAATTTTGCAAGCAGTGTGAAAAATGTTTAATATGGGTATTTTAAAAAGGCCAGGATTTATTTGGAAGGAGATGTTAATGTCGACATAGTGTTTCATAAGGAGGTAACACACTTGGCTGTAGTCATTTTCCTCTTGGTGGGCTCACATTAATTTCTTGATGTAAAGGGAAACGTTTTAATTTGTTTAGTGAGCCTGTGTGCAGACAGGCATGCACATACGCATATGCATGTGAGCACATGCAGTTATTCTTATGGCTGGAAAGCTGAGGTTGACATCAGATGTTTTCTGTCACTGTCCACATGATTTCTTTTTTTTTTCTTTTTTGATATATATTTTATTTTTTTAATTTAATTTTATTTTTTTCTTATTGGTTACATTTTATTAACTCTGTATCCCAGCTGTGTCCTGCTCCCTCCTTCCCTCCCAATCCCACCTCCTCCCCATTCATCTGACCCTGTTATATCAGGTATCTTCAGGACTGGCTGCGAAGCCCTCCTCTGTGGCCTAACAGGACTGCTCCTCCCTTGGGGGGTGGGGAGGTCAAAGAGCCAGTCATTGAGTTCCTGTTAGAAATAGTCCTTGTTCCCCTCACTATGGGAAACCAATTGGTTACTGAGCTACCACAGGTTACATCTGAGCAGAGGTTCTAGGTTATATCCATACATGGTCCTTGGTTGAAGGACAGTCTCTGAGGAGACCCTGTGCCCAGATATATTTGGTCCTTGTAGAGCTCCTATCCTTTCCCCATCATACTAACTCCCCTTCTTACATATGATTCCCTGTACTCTGCCAAAGGTTTGGTCATGAGTATTTGTATCTGCTTTGAAAACACTGCTAGTTAGAGTCTTTCAGATGTGCTCAGTAGACTCCTGTCATACGTGATTTCTTGATCGCAGATTTCTACTGTACTTGCTACTCATGGATTGGCTGACTAGTGAGTCCCTGGCAGTGGTTACAGGCATGTGTCACTGTGGCTGGTTTTTAAACATGGGTGCTAGAGACCAAACTCAGGTCTGCATGCTTCTGAGGCAGTTAATTTCTCTGGTCTTTCCACCCCAAACCTAAAAAAAAAAAAAAAAAAAAAAAAAAAAAGATATATTTAAAAATAGTTATAGGGTCAGTGAGATTGCTGACCATGTACCCATAGTAATGTCATGGGTGTATGTGGTGGTGAGAGGACAGCTTGTGAAAAATAATTCCACTAGGTGGGTTGAAGATAGTGAGCTCAGTTCCTTAGGCTTCGTGGCAAACACTTTAAGTCATATAAGCATCCTAGTTTTATCCCAAAAGTGCATTGGATTTCATGTGCAGGGCTTGATGAGAAAGATTAAAGACCTTTCCAAATAGAGCCCTGCTCTCAGTTGATACATTGGTGCTTAAAAATCTTCATTTATATATTTCTAATGTAGAAAACATAACAGTAAAGAATAGTTTTAGGTCTCTTCAAATTAATTTTAACTTTAAAGTATTGAAGTCATCTCAAATAGAAAGACATGTTTTCTAGGAGCTTCATTTGGGAAGTGGAACAAACATGGCAACATTTATGGTGCAGTTGGTACTGACATCTCATTCATGTTCACTCACCTCTGAACTCTGGACTGTGTTCTGTTCTTTCAGGTTTTTGGTTTTCAAGCAGGACTGACATGTTTGGATCCTAGTGGATCTTACTGCTCACCTGCACCAGTTATTCCTTCTTTTAGCACTGCCCTTTATGGGAAGCTTCTGAACCTCCCTACTCTCTGGTAAGTAGTTAATTACTTGTTAAATGGTTTATGTTCATTTTTATTTTAAAATTTCTGGATTAAAAAAATCCAAACATGTCTGTCTTATGCCCATGTCTTAGTTTTATACAAAATCTTAAATTGAAATTGTATTAGAAATGAAAACCTCCATTTTTTTAAAACTTAAAATAATTAAAGTATTACAGCTATTTATTTTGTATGTGTACATGTGATATGTATGTGTGTGTATTTATGTGCCATGATGTGTGTAAGTCAGGAGACAACTGTGGTGTGACTTCTTTCCCATTATGTAGGACCAGGGATTGAATTCAGATATTTGGGTTGCTGGTAAGCACTTTTATTTGCTAAGCTATCATAACAACTCACTGTTTTCATTCTCTGTAATGTGTTCGTTTCCAGTGTCTTTTGTAGTAGGGAGACTATTGATGGGCAATAACTTACTTCATAGTAGAGGCCTTAGAGTATCAGGGACTACAAAAATATGTGACCTTTCCTTCCTGGGAGCTACATAGATTGGTGGAAGAAGTGTAGTACATGGTATTTGTCTAGTAAATAATTTCACCTTACTCAGCATTATACCCATAATATAGAGAGGACGTGTTTAGTAACTGCATTTTGGAAGATTCTTTACCCTCATCATTTTTACTCAGGATTGCTTACTCTATGTGAAGGCCATACTTCCTTAAATTCTAAGAAATCTTTAGAAGGAAAGGTGATATTTCCTGTTATTTTTTTAGTGAAAAGTAAATGTTTTAAAATATAGAGTTAACTGTTTAAACAGAAGAAATATCTGTGTAATATGTGAAATTATCTTCTAGTGAAATATTTTTATATTAAAGACATTTATTTCTTTTTTTCACATTTCTTTTCTTATTTTTTTTTATTACATTTTATTAATTCTGTATCCCAGCTGTATTCTGCTTCCTCCTTCCCTCCCAATCCCACCCTCCCTGTTTTAGCAGGTATCTTCAGAACTGGCTGCAAAGTCCTCTTCTGTGGCCTAGCAGGACTCCTCCTCCCTTGGGGGTTGGGGAGACAATTTTTTTTAACTTATATTTATTTATTTATTTATTTTTTTTGCCATTTTTTAAATTTTTAAGATTTTTAATTTTTTTTAATACAAAGTGAATTTTTTATTCACTTTGTATCCCAGCTGTAGCCCCATTTCTCATCCCCTTCAGTCCCACCCTCCCTCCCTCATCTCTCATTCCCCTCCTCCCCTTCCATCTGACCCTAGCTTATCAGGTCTCAACAGGACTGGCTGCATTGTCCTCTGTGGCCTGGCAAGGCTGCTCCCCCCTTGCGGGGGTGGGTGGTCAGAGAGCCAGCCACTGAGTTCATGTCAGAGACAGTTATTGTTCCCCATATTATGGAACCCACTTGGAGACTGAGCTTCCATGGGCTACATCTGAGCAGGGGTTCTAGGTTATTGCCATGCACGGTTCTTGGTTGGAGTATCAGTCTCAGAAAAGACCCCTCTTCACAGATTTTTTTGGTTCTGTTTGTCTCCTTGTGGAGCTTCTGACCTCTCCAGGTATTTCTATCTCCCCCTTCTTTCATAAGATTCCCTGCACTTTGCCCAAAGTTTGGTTATGAGTCTCAGTATCTGCTTTGATACCCTGCTGGTTAGAGTCTTTCAGAGGCCCTGTGTGATAGGCTCCTGTCCTGTTCCCTGTTTTCTCCCTCTTCCTATGTCCATCCCATTTGCCTTTCTGAGTGAGGATTGATCTCATCTTACCCACAGTCGTCCTTATTGCTTAGCTTCTTTAGGTGTACAGATTTTAGTGTTTATCCTATATTATAGGTCTAGTATCCACTTATAAGTAAGTATATACTGTGAGTATGTACAGCTTCTGGGATACCTCACTCAGGATGATCTTTTCTAGTTCCCATCATTTGCCTGCAAATTTCATGAATTCCCTCTTTTTAATACCTGAGTAGTATTCCACTGTGTAAATGTAACACAGTTTCGGAATCCATTCCTCCATTGAGGGATATCTGGGTTGTTTCCAGGTTCTGGCTATTACGAATAAAGCTACAAACATGGTTGAACAAATAAAGACAAGTATTTCAAATTAGCAGTCTTCTATTTATATAATATATCTTCAGTTATTTTCGTTTAAAGTAGACTTTCATTCAAAGTAACTTCCAGAAAAATCCAGATATGGGTATTAAAAAAATAATCATGTTCCTTTAATAATGTACAATTTGAAAGTAAAATTGGTAAGGTAATTGTTCATCTTTTCACAGAAATTTGCCCATTAACCCAGAGAGTTCATAAAAAACATATTATAATTAATTTTTGAATGAATTCTGTGAAGTGAAGCCATTTTAAAGTTACTCTTAATGTTTCTTGGTTAGGTTTCTCTTAGTAAATGTAATTTTTCTCATATATCATTTATTACAGATTGATTTAACTTTATGTACATGGTATATTTCATTTGTGCAAATACATTTTATATTCTGATCTGTTAAGACATGTGGGCCAGCCACGGTAGCCCTCAGCAGACAGAGGCAGCCCGGTCTACATAGTGAGATCTGACTAGCAATGGCTACATAGTGAATAATAAGACCTTGTCTCAAGGAAAAACAACAACAACAAAAAACCCAAAACCAAAAACAGGATTTTTATTTTTGTAGTTTATATGTTGGTATCAATTTTACTAAGTGCTTCAGAAAATTGTTATCTCAATTATGTCATTTTCTTTATTGTAAAAGGCAGAATGAAATATTTCGCTTCTCTGTAAAAACACTTTCTTGTTGATGTTTTCTGGTTAGACAAAAACTGGCACCTACCTGTTCCAGATGCTTAACAGCCCAGTATTTGACTTTCCATATTTTGCCATCTTTGCCTTTGAGTGACTTTTTTAGTTGCTTTGTCCTTTTCTCAAACATATCTTGATTCCTTTAATGTTTTAGGACCACAATTTGTATTTTGGTGTTTTTTTAGTTATTTTTCTTGTTGCTGAATGTAATGAGAAGCAACTTAAGTTGGGGAGGGTCATTTGGTTCTTGCTTTGAGGTTATGCAACACATTATGATGGGGAAAGCATGGTGCCAGAAGCAGAAGACTGACAGCCACATTATAGCTAACTCAGGAGGCAGAGGCTAGACCCTAAAGCTTCAAGGTCCACCGCAGTAACCCACTTCTTCCAGCATAGCTTCACTTCCTAAACGTTGAAGCCTTTCCAAACAAGTTGACAGCATCACTGGCAAGAAAGCAGGTGTTCAAACACACGAATACATGGGGGACCCTTGAATATTCAGGCCACAACATTGTCTGAATTATTTAGATTTACCATCACCTCTCCTACCTCCAAGATCACGTCCTACCATGGGAAACAGCAGTCTCTAAAGCTCCATAGTGGATTCCACCTCTTTTTTTTTCCTTTATTAATTACACTTTATTCACTTTGTATCCCCCCTGTGGTTCCCTCCCTCCTCCTATCCCAGTCCCTGTCGTCCTCCACCTTCTGCATGCATGCCCCTCCCTAAGTCCACTGATAGGGGAGGACTTCTCCTTCCTTCTGATCCTAGTCAATTAGGTCTCATCACGAGTGGCTGCCTTATCTTCTTCTGTGGCCTGGTAATGCTGCTTCCCCCTCAGGGGGAGGTAATTAAAGAGCAAGCCAATCAGTTCATGTCAGAGACAGTCCCTGTTCCTAGTACAATGGAACCCATTTGGATACTGAACTGCCATGGGCGACATCTGTGCAGGGGTCTTAGGTTATCTCCATGCATAGTCCTTGGTTGGAATATCAGTCTCAGGAAAGACCCCTGTGCTCAGATATTTTGGTTCTGTTGCTCTCCTTGTGGAGTTCCTGTCCTTTCCAGATCTTACTATTTCCCACTTCTTTCATAAGATTTTCTGCACTCTGCCCAAAGGTTGCCCATAAGTCTCAGCATCTACATTGATAGTCTGCAGGGCAGAGCTTTTCAGAGGTCCTCTGTGTTAGGCTCCTGACTTGTTCCCTCTTTTCTCCTTCTTCTGATGTCCATCCTCTGCCTTTCTGGATAGGAATTGAGCATTTTAGCAAGAGTCCTCCCTCTTGATTAGTTTCTTTAGGTGTACAGATTTTAGTAGGTTTATCCTATATTATATGTCTATATGAGTGAGTATATACCGTGTGCATCTTTCTGCTTCTGGGATAGCTCACTCAAGACAACACATGCTGGAGAGGTTGTGGAGAAAGGGGAATCCTTCTCCATTGCTGGGGGGAATGTAAAGTTGTACAACCACTCTGGAAAGCAATCTGGCGCTTTCTCAGACAACTAGGAATAGCGCCTCCTCCAGATCCAGCTATAGCACTCCTAGGCATATGTCCAAAAGATTCTCAAGTACACAATAAGGACATTTACTCAACCATGTTTGTAGCAGCCTTATTTGTAATAGCCAGAAGCTGGAAACAGCCCAGATGCCCCTCAGTGGAGGAATGGATGCACAAATTGTGGTATATCTACACAATGGAATATTACTCAGCAATAAAAAACAAGGAAATCCTGGAATTTGCAGGTAAATGGTGGGATCTGGAAAAGATCATCCTGAGTGAGCTATCGACTTCTTTCTTAGCCCTCCTGTGAGCATACTCCTATTTGGCTTCAGAAACGGGCAGTATACATTTTGTTCTCCCACATCCCGTTCTCTCAGCAATGCTTCTTTTTTTCTGTGGTCTTCTAGGCCCTGACATTAAGGAAGATTTCAGTCTGCAATAACCATGTGTTCCTAATGACTCTTATGAATCAGCCAGTCAGAGAGACTGATTAATGTCATACTGCCTCAGGCTGTGTAGCCTTTGTTTAATGGAGGAATGAATAAAATACAACTTAATTCCATTTACCCTATGTTGCATAGTCTCACAAGGCAGGTTGTAAGTGTCTCTTTCTCTGTTTCAAGCAATCCAGTTACAGTGTATTCTCTGTTTACCATAGTTTCTTGTAAGGAGGCATTATGGAGCTCCCCATCTACTAGCTAAATTATGGATTTTCTTTTTCTCATTATTAGCTTTTGGAAATGAGGGCTGTCTTCTCTGTTACCCTGTTTTCTATTCTCCTTTGTCTGATTTTGACTGTGAATTTCAAGGTTTTGTACCCCAGCAAAGGCTCTATACTATAGCCTTAACCTGTGTTCTTTTCCCTTTACATTTTGCTAGCTGTAAGGCATAGCAAGCCAAAACTCTATCTCATCCTCTTTTTCCATATTTTCTCTGTCAAACCAGAGGCTGATGTGGAGAATGGCATCTTTATGTCTTTTTTTCTGTTGTATTTTACAATGGGAACATAGACATATTCTTTGTTGGCAGACATCCCCTTCTCAGTTATGTCTTAGTGACTGCAGTAAAGGCCACTCATTAGCCATCCCAGCTTTTTTTAAATGATATTTTTCCAAACTTGCTACTTTGAGGATTGCTGTATATTTATAATTCATCAGCTGTTTCAGAGGTTTCTTCTATTCATGAGGAAGATGGCATTTGTGGTGATATAAATAAGAATGGCTCCCATAAGCTCATATATTTGAATACTTAGTCACCAGGGAATGGCACTATATGAGAAGGATTAGGAGGTGTGGCCTTGTTGGAGTAGGTGTGGCTACTGGGAGTGGGCTTTGAGATTTCAAAAGGATCTGCCAAGCCTTCTTGCTCACTCTTTCTCTGCCTGTGGATCAGGATATAGCTCACAACTGCTTCTCTAGTATTATACCTGCCTGCATTCCGCCTTGCTCCCTGCAATGATCATAATGCACTGATCCTCTGAAACTGTAAGCAAGCCCTCAATTAAATGTTTTCTTTTTTAGGAGTTCTCTTGGTTATGTTGTCTCTTCACAGCAATAGAATAGTCAATTAAGACACCATTCATCAAGGAGACATGCCATCTTATACCATGTAGAGTAAAATGACCTCCCTAAGGTCATTGTGTGTTGAGATACCTCAGCTTAGGTTGCATCTTTTATCATCCATCACAGTGAACTGTCAATACAAGAAGGATATACTACCTTGTATTATATGGGGAATCGTAGCTATATCTGAATTGGTTCTTGTTATGTTTCTGTCCTGTACAGATTAGCCTCAGTTTTTTTCTCATCATTGCAGGTTGCATATATATGTAACCCATCCATCCATCTCCTCTTTGTCTTTGTTGGTTCCTGTTAGGAAACTTTTCTTTGCTAACTTGAACCAGAAAAACCTGAATAAACAATTATTTACTCAAGATAGAACACTGATGACAGGGTAAAAGAAAGGACTACATCCTTGTTTAGCTTGTTTAACCAGTGAGTTTACTGTGGTTTCTTTTTCTTTTTCTTTTGACCCTGTAAGATTTTAATGCTCACTTTTCTTTTTTAATTACATTTTTATTTTTTATATTAATTCCAGTTTATTCACTTTGTATCCCAGCTGTAGCCCCCTCCCTCATTCCCTCCCAACTCCACCCTTTCTCCCTCATCTCCTCCCCTGCTCCTCTCCAAGTCCATGGATAGGAGAAGTCCTCCTCCTTTTCCATCTGACCCTAGCTTATCAGATCTCATCAGGACTGGCTGTAATGCTCACTTTTCACAAACACAGGTTTCTATCCAACTTTATGACTTACAGTAAAATGTACTTAGCTTTAAAAATGTGCATCTCTGCACTATCCTTCATATTCTTTTCCAACGTTGTAAAACAGATCACCAGGAGTTCTGCCCAAGTAAGACTCTACTGTATTTACATTTGAATTGACTGTCTTCAGATCAAATAGAATCTATGATATTTTGGTTAACTCAGTGAATTTATAATGGAACATGAGTAATGTCATAGTAAAGCCTGCATCACTGCAGCTACCTATACAACTTGGAGGCAGCTCAGCTCTTGGAGTATCTTCCCTCCCCAACAGTTCTCACTACTTTTCTAAATTTGTGGATTTTGTAACATTTTGAACTGCTTTGGCCTGTAAGTTTTATTTACTTCCTGAGTTTTATGAGGATCCATGTTTTCAGGAAGGATTGCTTAAATTCAAGCAACAAGGCTGAAATTTAAATAGTTTAAGAAAATGTAAATAAGTAAGGCTTAATAATGTGTACATCTTCATATACATATGATTACATATTTGTAAAATATGCCTACAAGCATGTAAAGAAAAATATTCCAGTTTAAATAAGTTTGAACACATTCAAAGAGAAAGATTATTTTTATTTGCTTGTGTTTTGACTTTTTGCAAATAAGACCACTTACCATAATTTGTAAGATATTTTTCTAATCTTAAGAAAGACATGTTGCTTTGAAATAGTTTTTTACAGTGTTTTTATAAGTATATTTAATTCCTTTCTTTTAACAACTCTGAATTGAAAATAATAATTACAAAATTTAGTACACTCAATAACTAAGAAATAAGTAGTAACATATAGTGGAAGTTTTGGTTTCTTTAAAACTCAGTTATGTTACATGAACAGATTTTTGTGTTAATCCCAAGTGTGGGATATGTAGCTGCTTTTAGTTTATCTACAGCTGATAGCTGCCTTGTGCGGTCTTTCCCTGATCAGTTAGTTTAACTCTGAGGACTCTAAGAGCATATGTATACCAGAACACAGAGAGAGGAGAAGAGGGCAGTTTGAGGACATGGTCTCAGAAAGCTTTGAGACACTCTGAAAAGGAAGAAGGCTGCGCTGTTTGTTGATTTGCTAGACTACTTGATATCCTGTTGACTGAGATTCGTATTGCCCCAAAGAACCCCCTAAACAGCTGGAAGTGACTAAGGAGAACTTTGGCCCCTTTTCCCTCCACCCCTCTTTCCCTCCTACCTAGTGTTGGGTTGTTGGTCAGTTGGAGGTAGAGGCTTAAAGAAACCCAGATAAAATAGGTATGCTATTTTTTATGCATAAAATATGTATGTTAAAAAGTATGCCTACCGTAAACCAGTTAATGAGACAAACTGCACAGTTGGTGATTTAAATTCAATCAGCACCAAGGCTGAGAGTTCCATTGAACACTCAGTGTAGATTATTGCAGTGGAACAACACACTAGTTATGTCTCAACAGTCACTTTTGTTCCCACTGTTTTCTCTTTCCCAAATCATACAGGCTGTTTCATCTGGATTAAAAAAAAAAAATTACATTTTCTAGTTCCTCTGTGTGTATTCTATCGAATAGCAGAAAGAACATTCTTAATCTAAACCATAGATTTCAAAAATAGTTAATAACTGATCAGAAACCTTTTTAGTATGTTTTAAGTTAGCAGTTAGAGTTTATGTAAGTGAGCAAAGTAGCTTTTACGTTTTACATAAAATTATTTTTAAATTGAGTTGTGAATTTTATATGAAGCTTTAATCAGGTAAATTAATATTTCCCAAAATAAGTGATTAAATAATCACTCAAATTTATTTATTTATTTTTGAAATTTTGGGTTTTGTGTTACTTTTTATTTTGTATTTCATGGTTTTGAAACATAAACTTTTATAAACCTCTTTTTTTTTCTTAGTAGTTTTATATCAGTATAATATTTAGTTCTCTTGTCTCAGAAAGTAACTAAAGTTTCTCAGGTATGACAGAAGAATCAGTGGCCAGTAATACTTGATAAGAATCTTAATTATTTAAAATTTGTAGTTACATTTTTAAATTATGAGGGTATTTTAGGGTCATTAAATAGTGACCAGTGGATAATATGGCAGCATAATTTTTTGGTATCAATTTTAATTCTCAGCTCATGTATTGCAGACATGCTGTTGTTTTAGATACATGTTGGGTTTCCAGAGATCATTTAAACAGAGCAACACATTTCAAAATGTATTTTTAAAAAATCAGATTGCCCCCAACATTTAGAATGGATACAGAAATTGTGGTACATCTACACAATGGAATATTACTCAGCAATGAAAAACAAGGAAATCTTGAAATTTGTAGGTAAATTGTGGGAACTGGAAAGGATCATCCTGAGTGAGCTATCCCAGAAGCAGAAACATACACATGGTATATACTCACTCATATAGACATATAATATAAGATAAACCTACTAAAATCTGTACACTTAAAGAAACTAATTTAGGGGGAGGACTCTGGCTAAAATGTTCAATCCTCATCCGGAAAGGCAAAGAGGATGGACATCAAAAGAAGAAGAAAACAGGAAACAAGTTAGGAGTCTCCCACAGAGGGCCTCTGAAAGGCTCTTCCCTGCAGACTATCAAAGCAGATGTTGAGACTTATGGCCAAACTTTGGGCAGAATGTAGGGAATCTTATGAAAGAAGTGGGAAATAGTAAGATCTGGAGAGGACAGGAGCTCTACAAGGAGAGCAACAGAACCAAAAAATCTGAGCACAGGGGTCTTTCCTGAGACTGATACTCCAACCAAGGACCATGCATGGAAATAACCTAAGACCCCTGCACAGATGTAGCCCATGGGGCAGTTCATTATCCAAGTGGGTTCCATAGTAATAGGAACAGGGACTGTCTCTGACATGAACTGATTGGCCTGCTCTTTAATTACCTCCCCCTGAGGGGGAAGCAGCATTACCATGCCATAGAAGAAGACAATGCAACCACTCCTGATGAGATCTAACTGATTAGGATCTGAAGGAAGGAAAAGAAGTCCTCCCCTATCAGTGGACTTAGGGAGGGGCATGTATACAGAAGGTGGGGGAAGGGAAGGATTGGGATGGGAGAAGGGAGGGAACCACAGGAGGGATACAAAGTGAATAAAGTGTAACTAATAAAGAATTAAAAAAATCAGATTGAGTATTATATGTATAAAAATGTATTTATTAAGTACATTCCCTGAGGCATTTCATTACTGAACTGAACCTTTGGTAACTAGCTCAAAGCAGAACAGAACATTGTTAGTATCTCAGAAGTTCCCTCCTCCATGGTAAATCATTATCCTGATTCCTTATAGTCATGGCTTAGTTTCAGCTTTTCTTGTATATAGCACAGGTAATATATATTCTGTTTTCATTGACCTCTGTGATGGTCGTGAAATTTATCTAGACAGCATACTTTATGTTCTGTTCACTAGTTTTGATGATCCAATTTAACATTTACTTTGTAGTAAAATTAAATTTCTTTGACTTCAGAGGCTATATAATAATTATAGTATACATATAATAAGTCTAATCTCTGCTAGTTTCAGTTATATAGTATGTAGATGTTCTAACCCTGCTGTAATAGACAGTGGATATCAGCTACAATGGATAATCTTGATTGTCAACTTGGAGGGGTTATTTATAATCACAGAGAAACAAATCTTTCTCTGTGTATGTATGTGTGTGAGAGGTATTATTTAGATTATGTTAGTTGTTGTTGGGAGCCCTGTTCTAACTGTGGTTGCTATTATTCCATGGGTTGTGGTTCTGGACTGAATAAAGAGCAGAGACTGGACTGAGCACCAGCACTCAATGCATTCTGTTTTCTAACTAAGTATGCAATGTTGTTGCCATGCTGTTCTTCCACAGATATACTATATCCCACTCAACTTTAAGACAGACTCTTTTTTTTTAATGTTTATTTTGTTAGCTATTTGGACAGAGTCATGAGAAAAGAACTAACTTACCAGCATTGGGTGTGATTGTAGACATTATCTGATTTCTGAGTCTTTATGAAACTTTTGATTCATCTGAGCCACTGTTTGAACATTGAAAAACTTTCACTATTGTTATTGTTATTTAGTTTTTATGGGAGAGTATATTTGGGTTTCTGATTCTAGAGGATTGTGCTCATCATGACTTTAAGTTATAGTACAAAGTGGCATAAGAAGCTGAGAATTCACATCTTCAAACACAAAAATAAAGCAAAGAGAGTGAACTACAAGTGGCATGATGCTCATAATCTCAAAGACCACCCTTAGTGATGTTATTCTTCTAACAAAGCTGTACTACCTAAACTTTCCCAAATAGTACCACTAACTGGAAACCAAGGATTCAAATACCAAAGCCTATGAGTCACATTTCATATTCAAACTACTACCTTGTACTTCCTGGCCCC
Source organism: Psammomys obesus (assembly GCF_907164565.1). Lineage (NCBI taxonomy): Eukaryota > Metazoa > Chordata > Mammalia > Rodentia > Muridae > Psammomys > Psammomys obesus. Next base: position 60,753,123 of record NW_026585644.1, read on the forward strand.
TGTAGGTCTCATGGACGTATCATATGCAGAATGCCTTTAGGTCAGTTTCAAAAATCCCTGGTCTTTCACAGTGTTGAAAGGTTCAAAGTTTATTTTCAGACTCAAAGCAATCTTTTAATTATAATCCCCTATAAAATTAAAAAGCAACTTGCATATTTCTACCATATAATGACATAATATACATTACCATCCCCAAAGGAAGGAATTATGGCATCGTTAGGGAAATACTGGACAAAAGCAAGATTGAAACCCACAGGACAAACCAAATATATTGTACCTGTAGCTGCATGTACAGTGTTAAAGGGCTTAGATGGTTCTGCCCCTTAATCTTTGCTGTTTGCAACATATCTCTCCCTTCTTCCCTACTCTCATTCTGGCTGTTTTCACTCCCTATATTCAGTTCTCCTTTGAAGATGGCGTTTGACTCTGTAATCTCTAATATATCAGTGATTCCACTGAAACCTAGGTTTCACTTTTACAGTTTCACCCAATGGCCTTGCAGGGATTCTACCCTCTCAGAGCCTTCACATAGGAACTCTCTTGCCTCACACTGCTTGGCCTCAGCAGCATTCTGAAATTGTGAAGGAAGAATCTATGACCCCTTCACTACTTCCTCCTTCAGGCCTCTATTGGCAGTGCCATATGGATGAATGGAAGGTTTAACTGCCAACTTTGGTTAGCTCCTGATCCCCTAGAATCACATTAGCAGCGTGTGTGTGTGTGTGTGTGTGTGTGTGTGTGTGTGTGTGTTTGTATGTGTAATTTTTTTTAACTTCATTTCTTTCTAGGAACACAAGTTGGAAACATACCTGAGGGCATCCTTCTCTTTATTTCTCAGACCCCTTTTTTAATGATGCTAATTTCCTTAACAATTACAGCCTCTTTTCCAGAACTTTTGGCTGTTTCGTTAAGATTCATAGTGACTTCTTTTTCTCTAAACTTCATATTTGGATTTATCTTTGTTCAACTTGTTTTTTTTTTCACTGGAGGCTTGAGTAAGCATTATTAATAACAGCCACGCCACAGACTCAACATTATGTTATCCTGGAATTTAGCCTCAGGCAGGTTCTTAGTGCAAGGGCAGAAGGCTACCAGACTTTTCCAAATATCACAGGAAAGGCCCTGACATGATTGCTAATATTTTTTTCCTCCGAAATCTTATGAGCTCTGGGCCTCACAAATCTTAGTTGCTCTCAATATTCTGTTTTCCAAGGTCCTACTAGCATGGCCTCTTGAGTTCTGCTGATAGTATCCAATTACTTTTCCATTCCAAAGTTCCAAAGGCTTCTATAGTCTTTTAAAAAACAATGTGGTCAGGCTCTTCATAGCAACAGCCCACTCTCTGATACCAAATTTATATTAGCTGCTTTTCTGTTGCTGTGACAAAACAACATGCCCAAAGGAGTGTATGGTTGGAAGAGTTTATTTGGACTTTTGATTCTAGAGGGATAACAGTCCATCACTATGAGGAGGCACGGCAGGATGCGTGGGCATAGGATCAGGAAGTTGAGTGATCATAGCTTCAAATGCAAGCAGGAAGCACAGAGATCTATGTTATTACTAACATTCTGTCTTCTAGCTTTAATATTGAACTGTTTTTCTTAGTGAGCTGTGTTTTTTGGATGCAGCAAGTGACAGATCCTGTTTTTGAAATCCAGTCTGCTGTTCTGTCTTTAATTGGGGAAGTAACATTATTATTGAAAAATGCCTATCAATTCTTGTCATTTTGTTAATTCGTGTTCTTAGTTTTCCTTTGTTCAATTGCTGACCTAAGATTGGTTGTTTTTATTGATGCTATTGTTTGTTTTTCCTGTCACATCTTGGCTATAGTTATCCCTTTTTCCAATCAGAAGCATTCCTTCAAACTTCCTATGTAGTGATGTCTTTGTTGTCATACATTCTGCCTTTATTGTGAAAGTTTTCTCCTTTGATTATGACTGATCGTTTTGCCATGTATCGAAGACTGGGCTAGCCTCTGTAGTCTTTTAGAACATGTAGAATTAAAGTTCATGCCTTCCTGATTTTTAAAGTCTCCATTGCAAAATCGGCTGTTACTTTGATGGGTCTGCCTTTATAGACTTGGTCTTTCTTTCATTCAGCTTTTAGCATCCTTTCTCTGCTTTTTATGTTTAGCATTTTGACCATGGTATGACATAAGAATTGGTTTCCTGGTCCTGTTTATTTGGTGTTTTATATTTCTCTTGTACATTGTCACATTTCTTTTCTCATTGATTTGAGAAACTTTTGCCCATGACTTTGTTGAAATATTTCCTATGTATTTGACCTGGGTTTATTCTCTGTGCTTTTTTATAGTTGCCAAGATTTCTCACGTTCTGTTCATTTTTTAAATTTATCATTTTCTTTGACAGAGTGATCCAATTTGCCTTACCCTGTCTTTAAATGCCAGCTTTCTGTTTTCCACTTGATCCATTCTATTGGTGAGGTTTTCCGTTGAATTCTTTTATTTGACTTACTAAATTTTTCAATTCAAGTTTGATTTCAGCTTTGACTTTTCTTCAGGAATTTTGTTTTTGTTTCTTCTCCTTCTCTTTTTTTCTCTTTTTTCAGACAGGGTTTCTCTGCATAGCCCTGTCTGTCCTGGAACTTGCTCTGTAGACCAGACTGGCCGTGAATTTACAGAGATTAATCTAGCTGCCTCTGCCTCCTGAGTGCTTGGATTGAAGGCATGCCACTACCCCCCCCTTTTTTTTTTTTATTAAATTCTATTTTCATAACATTAATTATTTTTCTTATTTCATTCACCTGTATTTTCAGTCTTCGTTCTGGCATTTTTAATATTCTTTTTGAGTTTCTTGAACATATTTACATTTGTTAATTTGAAAGTAAATTATTGCTTCATGTATCATTTTTATTACTTTTCTTAGGAACCTTATGATGGGAGTGCTAAGTTTTGGAGGGGACTTCTTGTTCTGCTTATTCTTTTCTTTTTTCTTTTTAAATAAAAAAGAAGACATCAAATTTAATTCATAGAAGAACAACCTGAAAGTAACTTCAAGAACAATGGGCAAAGCAACTCCTGAAAAAAGCAAGGTGGTTACACTGACTAGAGGGCTGGAGAAAAGGAACATGTCATTTAGCTGTAGAGGCTGTAAGTTACTTGCAAATGAACTTCTTTGAGAGTGGAGAGGTCCTTTCGTCATTTCTGACCATCAGAACACATGTGAGCTTCTCTCTATGAGTGTTCTTTTACATTTCAAGGAGCAAACTCTCCACTTTCCTGCATAGGCTCCATCTTCAGTCTTAGCCATCTCTCAATGGAGGGGCAACTAGAACAACATCTTCCCAGACAAAAAGCACTGGGATGTTCTGTTTTGTTGATTCATATAGCTCTTAATATGTTTTTTCATCAATCTCTATTGTTGTCGCAGATTCTTCTACATCTCCCAGGATCATATATAAATGTTGACCATAAGCATGTAATCTGCCTGGAAGCTCTCAGTCGTTTCTCATCTTCATAAATTCATGATTATAGATTGAGCCTGTAATCCCAGCACTCAGGGAAGCAGAGGCAGGTGGATCTCTGTGAGTTCAAGGTCAGCATGGTCTATAAAGCAAGTCCAGGACAGCCAAGGCTACACAGAGACACCTTGTCTCGAAACCTCTCCCCCTCCAAAAGTATGGACACTCTTAATTCACAGCATTGTAAAGATTAATGTGTTCCATTCCCAAATGTTCATTCATCTTTCCGAATTGAGTTTATGAATTTCTTCATCTAGGCACTATATCTCTTAAGCGCTGTGTGGAAGAAAATTTCAGTAATATATATGTATATATATACTTCATGTTTTGAGTTTAAATTTGCTTTTAAATTATTTGCTGTTGAGATTTATCATTTTAATTATGTATGTATGTATGTATCTCTGTGTTTGTATGTGCATGTGAGTTCAGGCGTCCTCAGAGGCTAGAGATATCAGATTCCCTGCAGCTGGAGTTACAGGCAGCTATGAACCACCTGAACCAAAGCCAGGTCTTCTGCAAGACATGCTCTTAACTGCTGAGCCACCTCTCTAGCCCCTTAGATGTACTTTTAAGTTTGGTATAACAACAAAATTGTGCTTGATGATGGGGTACTTTGTGATGTTTAATGGCTTCAATGTTTAAATAATGTTAATCATTAAAAAAAAAAGTAAACTGAGCCTGATGAGATCCAGGGTCTCCTCTACAGTATTCTTAGTCTGTTGCTGATGTACATACTCCACATGTTTCAAATGCTGCACCCTCCTTGTTATTTTTATATTTTAGGTTTCTGTGATAGAATCTAAGCTTCTGCAGTTAAATCATTGGGAGTGTTTTGTGTGTGTGTGTGTGTGTGTGTGTGGTTATCTTTCCTACCATTGTTGAGTTAGATTTCTGTCATTATTGCAACTTCTCAGGCTTTTGATGAACTGAGTGGTGGGTGAGGTTCAGCCTAGAATCCTCTTAGTATTAATGTGTGATTTAGTTATCAGTTAGGGTGAGGTGCAGCTAGATTCACACAGTTAGCAGTTAGCAAGTCTGTGAAAGGCTCAATGGATTCTACACAGCGGCCTTAGGTCACAGTGTTTGGGATCATTGTGTCATCAGGCAGTGGTACCTAGAAGAGGTGTTATTTACCCCCCTCTTTGATTTTGAAAAATGCTTTGGTTTTATAGTAGCCACTCTATAAATATGAAGTGGAATATTGTGGTTTTAGTTTGAATTACCATTATGATTCATGATTTTTCATGTGCTTAATTGATCATTTATATGTTCTAGGGAAAAATGTCCATTCAAGTGTTCTGTCTTTTGAAAAATCAAATTAAAAAAATCATGAGTTTACATGTTCTTTATGTGTTATTTAAATTAATCCACAATTATATACATATAATTGCAAGTAGATCCCTCCCAGTCTGTTAATGTTAGGTTAATGTAACTCTAAGCTGCAAACCTCATTTTAGGTTATTTAAGTCTTTGGTGTAACAGTTTCTTAAAAATTGGTATATCTTAGCTAATTAAAGATTTGGAGAAGAAGAGAGAGAGAGATGAATGTTAGAGTTTTGGTTGTTTCTGTTTTCCTCCCAGAAATCTTTCCCATGCAGGGCAGCTGGGGTGGAATAGATTGTTCTTTCTTTGCAGAAAGATTCATCTTCTGCGGTGTAAAGTAGAGGTCCTTTCCTGGTTAATGAAAGTGTGCAGTAGACACTAGACATTGTAGCAGACAGTTTGTATGAAGAGAATATGTCAAGCAACCACTTAGTCGATGTCTGAGATCATCTTTGCTTTTACATCAAACTATATAAACTGGACACCTGATGCATAATAGAAATTTATCACTTGACATTTCTAGGGAAGTGTGCAAAGATGAAGGCACTGGCTGCTTTCAGATGTGATGAAGCCCACTTTATTCAAATGTGTCCTCAAGGGGTAGGAGTGGAAACTAATGCCATTTAGCCAGTGTAAAAAGAGTAGGAATCCCATTTCCTTTTCCAGAGGATTGAGGGAGGAAATATAAGAATAGCAATTATAAGTAGATATTTTTTTAAAAAAAAGCCTTAATTTCGGGAAATATATATTGTCAAGTTTTTCTGTCACAATTGCCTGCTTTTTCACATTTGCCATTGTTGTTTTCAGACCTACCCCCAGAGAAGCTTAAGGAATGCCAGCGGAGTATTAGATCCTGCATGACTATTGTTAACGAGCAGTTAAAGACAGTTTTTTTTTGTGTGTGTGTGTGTGTGTGTGTTCATGTCAGTATAGAGCACTCAGTCTTTTAGTTAAGAGGTTTTTGTTTGTTTGTTTGTTTTGCTTTTGTTTTATTTTGAGACAGTTACATTTTGTAGTCCAGACTGACCTGGAACTCTAGCCCAGGCAATACTCTAATTGGCAGTAGTCTGTCTACCTTTAGCTTGCTAAGTGGTGAGATTATTAGCATGAATCACCATGCCCAGCTTAATTAAGGGGACTTTAAATAGAGTCAAAATTTAAACTACTTTAATGTAGTATAGATCATTCTGAGTGAGTGACCCAGAAGAAGAAAGGCGCACATGGTATATACTCATTTATAAGTGGCTATTAGTCACATAGTATAGGATAAACATACTAAAATTTATACTCCTAAAGAAGCTAAAAAAGGAGGACCCTAAAAAGTACGCAGAAAGCAAATGTTATAGACATCAAAGCTGGAAAAGATAGGGAACAGGACAGGAGCCTACCGATAGGGGGCCTCTGAAAGACTCTACCTAGCAGTGTATGAAAGCAGATGCTGAGACTCATAACCAGACCTTTGGCAGAGTGCAGGGAATCATGTGAAAGAAGAGGGAGACAGAAAGACCTGGAGGGGACTGGAACTCCATAAGGAGACCAACAGAACCAAAAAAATCTGGACCCAGGGATCTTTGAGAAGACAGATACTCCAACCAAGAACCATGTATGGAGGTAAATTAGACTCCTTGCTTAGATGTAGCTCATGGCAGCTCATTCTCCAAGTGTGTTCCCTAGTAAAGGAAGCAAGGGCCAGTCTCTGACATGAACTTAGTGGTTGGCTCTTTGATCACCTCCCTCTGATGGGGGAGCAGCCTTACCAGGCCACAGAGGAAGACAGTATAGCCAGTCCTGATGAGACCTGATGAGGAAGATGGAAGGAAAGGAGGACCTCCCTATCGGTGGACTGAGGAAGGGGCATAGGAGAAGAGGGAGGGAGGGTAGAATAGGAAGGGGACCAGAGAGGGACTACAGCTGTGATACAAAGTGAATAAATTGTAATAATAATAAAAAAATAAAATTAAAAAAATCCTGTGATTCCATACCTCAATCAGTAAAGTCTTTCAGAGGCCCTCTGTGGAAGTCTACTGTCCTGTTCCCTTTCTTCTGCTGTTTCCAATGTCTATCATGTTTGTTCTTCTGAATGAAAATTTGAGCATCTTCCCTAGGTTCTTCCTTGTTATTTAGCTTCTTTAAGAGTATAGATTATAGTATGTTTATCCTATATTATATGGCTGATATCCACTTATGAGTGAGTATATACCATGTGTGTCTTTCTGCTTCTGGGTTACCTCACTCAAGATGATCTTTTCTAGTTTCCACCATTTGCCTGCAAAATTTCATGATTTCCTTGTTTTTAATACCTGAGTAGTATTTCATTGTGTAAATGTACTACAATTTCTACATCCATTCCTCCGAAGTAGAGACTGAGACTCATAGCCCACCTTTGAGCAGAGGGCATTGACTTTTATGAATGAAGGGGGAGATAGACCTGGAGGGGACAGGAGCTCCAAAAGGAGACCAACAGAACCAAAAACAAAACAAAACAAAACCAAAAACAAACAAAAAAGACTGAGCCCTGGGAGTCCTGCAGACACTGATACCCCAGCCAAGGAGAGGACCTAAAACCCCGGCTCAGATGTAGCACATAGACTCAGTATCCACGTGGGGTTCCTCGTAAGGGGAGTAGAGGCTTTCTCTGGCAGGAACTTGCCTGGCCAGAGAGGAACACAGTGTAACCAGTCCTGAGGAGACCTATAGGCTAGGGTCAAATAGAAGGGGAGCAGGACCTCTGCTATTAATAGACTAGGGGAGGGGCGTGGGGGGAAAAAGGATGGGAGGGTGGGATTGGGAGGAGAAAAGGGAAGGGGCGGTAGCCAGGATTAAAATTGAATAAATTGTAATAAATGATAATAATAAAAAAGAAAAAAATCCAAAAATGAAAAAATAAGCCAAATCTCACTAAGTAATGGTAGATGTTTCTTGAGATTAAAAATATGTTTCCAAGCCTATATTTTCTAGAAATCTTTTCCACAAGTTTGTCATTTTTCTGCTCTAAAATTAAATATATTTCAAGGCAGTTAAGCAACAAAAATGAAAAAAAAATCTGAGATATTTACTGAAAATATTTTGATTAACCAAGTTTGAAAAATCAGGCATTTACCTTATAAAGTTAGAGTTCTTCCCCAACGTATTTAGGATAATATTGGCGGTGCGGGTGGGGTGGTTCTCATAGTAATATAAAAGGTGGCACCTAAATATGTAAATGTTTGTATTCATTAGGATAGACGGAAATAGAAGTTAATCTTCAAACTTAGACAGATTTTTATTTTACTTTTATGTGCATGGATGTTTTGCCTGTATGAATGTCTGTGTGCTGCTTGTGTGTATATTACCCACAAAGGTCAGAAGAGGGCTTTGGATCCCTTGGAACTGGAGTTATAGATGGTGAGCCACCATGTGAATGCTAGGAACAGAACTCAGTTCCTCTTGAAGAACAGCCAGTGCTCTTAATTGCTAAGACATTATCTCCAGGGTCCCCACATTAAACTTTTTTATTTATATTTCATGTGTGAAGTTGTTTTGAAGATACCCTTTTTAAAAAAATTTAATTTATTACAATTAATTCACTTTGTATCCCAACTGTAGCCCCCTCCCTATTCTTTTCCCAGTCCTGCCCTTCCTCTCTTTTCTCCTCCCATGTCCTTTCCACAGTCTACTGAAAGAGGAGGTTCTCCTCCCCTTCTATCTGACCCTAGCCTATCAGGTCTCATCAGGACTGGCTGCATTGTTTTCCACTCTGGCCTGGGAAGGCTGCCCTCCCTTCAGGGAGAGGTGATAAGAGAGCCATCCACTGAATTCATGTCAGAGAGTCCCTGTTCCCATTTCTAGGGAACCCACTTGGAGAATGAGCTGCCATGGTCTACATCTCTCCAGGGGTTCTAGGTTATCTCCATGCATGGTCCTTGGTTGGAGTATCAGTCTCAGAAAAAACCCTTGGGCCTAGATTTCTTGGTTCTGTTGGTCTCCTTGTGTCGCGCCTGTCCCCTCCAGGTCTTTCTATGTTCCCCTTCTTTCATAAGATTTCCTGCACTCTTTTCAAAGTTTGGCTCAGCATTTGCTTTCATACACTGCTGGGTAGAGTCTTTCAGAGGTCCCCTGTGGGTAGGCTCCTATCTTGTTCTTTGTTTTTACCGTCTTCAGATGTCTGTCCCATTTGCCTGTCTGAATGAGGATTGATCATCTTATGCAGGGTCCTTTTTTTTTGTCTTTTAAATTAATTAAATTTTGTTTTATGTGCATTAGCATGAAGGTGTCATATCCCTTGGAACTGAAGTAAAAGATAGGTGTGAGTTGCACATTGGTGTTGGGAATTGAACCCAGGTCCTTTGGAAGAACAGACATTGCTGCAATCACTGAGCCATCTCCAGCCACCAGCGTCCTCCTTCTTGATTAGCTTCTTTAGGTGTTCATATTTCAGTATGATTATCCTATATTATATGTCTAATATCCACTTATAAGTGAGTATATGCAGTGTGTTTCTTTCTGCTTCTGTGATACCTCACTCAGGATGATCTTTTCTAGTTCACACCATTCCCCTGCAAATTTCATGATTTTCTTGTTTTTAATTGCTGAGTAGTATTCCATTGTGTAAATGTACCACAATTTCTGTATCCATTCCTCTGTTGAGGGACATCTGGGTTGTTTCCAGATTCTGACTGTTACGAATAAAGTGCTACGAACATGGTTGACCAAATGTCCTTCTTGTGTACTTACGCATCTTTTGAATATGTGCCAAGGAGTAGTATAGCTGGATCTTGAGATAGCAATATTCCTAATAATCTGAGAAAGCTCCAGATTGTTTTCCAAAGTGGTTGTACAAGTTTGCATTCCCACCAGCAGTGGAGGAGGGTTCCCCTTTCTCCACATCCTCTCCATCATGTATTGTCACTTGAGTCTTTGATCTTAGGCATTCTGATGGGTGTAAAGGTGGACTTTGAGCATTTCTTTGGGTGTTTCTCTGCCATTCGACATTCCTCTATTGAGAGTTCTCTGTTTAGCTCTGTACTCCATTTTTTAATTGTATTACTTGATTTGTTGCTGTTTAATTTCCCAATCCTACCTTTCTTCCTTCTTCTCCTGTGCCCCTCCCCTAGTCTAGTAATAGAGGAGGTCCTCGTCCCCTTCCCTAGTCATCAGGACTGGCTGCATTGTCTTCCTCTGTGACCTGGTAAGGCTGCTCCCCCCTCAGGGGGAGGTGATCAAAGAGCCAGCCACTGAGTTCACGTTAGAAACAGTCTTTGTTCCCATTACTAGGGAACCCACTTGGAAATTGAGCTGCCATGGGCAACATCTGAGCAGGAGTTCTAGTTTATCTGTATGTATGGTCCTGGGTTGGAATATCAGTCTCAGAAAAGACACTAGGGCCCAGGATTTTTGATTCTTTTGGTCTCCTTCTGGAGCTTCTGTCCCCTCGAGGTCTCTCTATCTCTCCCTTCTTTCATAAGATCCCCTGCACTCTTCCCAAAGTTTGTCTATGAGTCTCAGCATCTGCTTTGATACCCTGCTGGGTAGAGTCTTTCAGAGGCCCTCTGTGGTAGGCTCCTGTCCCTTTCCCTGTTTTCTCCCTCTTCCCATGTCCATTCTGTTTTTCTTTCTGAATGAAGAGTGATTCTCTTACTCAGGGTCCTCCTTGATTAGCTTCTTTAGTTGTACAGATTGGTTTATTATGACTCTTTCAGAGTTATTTTATTTTAAATTTTTTGTTATTACTTAGTACAATTTGTTTACTTCGTATCCTGCCTTTATCCCACTGCTTATTTTTCTCCCTGTCCCACTCACCCTCCTTTTTCTCCCCCTATGCTCCTCCAGTAGTTCACTGATAGGGGAGGTCCTCCTCCCCTTCTATCTGACCCTAGCCTATCAGGCCTCATCAGGACTGACTGCATTGTCTTCCTCTGTGGCTTGGGAAGGCTGCATCCCCCAGGGGGAGGTGATCAGAGAATCAGCCACTGAGTTAATGCCAGAGACAGCCTCTGCTTGCCTTACTAAGGAATCCACTTGGAGACTGAGCTGCCTATGTGCTACACAGTTATTTTATTTAATATACAATGAGTAGTTTAAAAATACTTTTATTAGCATATATTATGAAAATAACAATTTTCCTACTGGTAGATTCCTTAATCCTTTGAGTTGTTTGATTTTTTTCCCCTGTCTTAGTCTTCTTCATCTCTTTGTTCTCTGCTCCATCTGTCTCTTTCTGCCCCAGTAATCCCCCTCATGAAGTCATGAAGTCTTTTTTTTCCTTTCTTCTCTGCCTTCCTTCCTCCCTCCCTTCCTTTCCCTTCTCTCCTCCTTCTCCTCCTCCTTTTCCTTCTTCATCTTTTTGAAACAGTTTTTCTGCATAGTTTAGCTGACATGAAACTCACTTATATAAACTCACTGATAAGGAACTCAGATATCCTCCTGTCTCTGCCTACGTTGTGGGTTTAAAGATATGTAACACCACAACATTTGGCTGATGTCTCAGGGTACACCATCTACTGTGGCCTTAGCTAGCCTTGGTGGTAGCTCAGCGAGCACAGAATGCTCAGATGATACTGACCAGGAACTTGAACCTGCAGGACAGCACCATGTAGCACTAACAGGAGCAGCTAAGGACAGTATGCACTCTAACTCTAATGCTGTTTAGTCAGAGGAAGCAGGCAGGCACCCTGTTCATCTAACTCCAGACTAACTGTTAAGTCTGCGTATATGTTCATTTTGGAAAGTGTTTATTGGGAATAGAGACCATACACTTTGATTTAACCTATTATTTATTTTTTAAAAAGTACTTAAAAGGTTTTGCCTATAAAGTGTTATATCAGTTAAGTAACTATTGTATAAGAACCCCATAATTTTTCATGTTTTAACTGGTCTCATAAGTTATTAAGATTTTGTATTAACTTTATTTTGAGAAAAAAAATGACATACTCTTATTTTATTGTACAGTATATGAACAATAACAGTAAATTTTGGGAAGCAATCTGTGTTTTCAATCTTTGCAGTTAGGAAATCTGTATGAGTCTTTAGATTCAACTGTTGCTGAAAATATTTTTTTTAGTAGTTATGAAGTATGTGTTAAAGAGAATTGGTGATTTTTCCTGAAGTGTGCATATGGGAGACATTTTATGGTACTTGTAGAAAGTTGAATAGATTGTTTTATTTTTTACATCCAATAATAAGAACCATGCTTCTGAAGTGTCTTTTTATATATTGAAAAAAAGAATTTCAAAAATTAGAAAATTTACAATGGCACAGAAATTTCATTGTTTCTGTATTTTAATTTGTCAAGAAATGGTGGATTACATTCTTTTAAATTACTTATAATCAGTGCATATTCATTTAAGGAATTTGCTACTATTCAATTAAGGTCTAGTTGTTTCTATTTCCTTTAATTTATCCTGGAGTTTGTCCAAGCTGAATTTTAATGAGTTGTTTATCCCCCTAGTTACACTAGGATTTATTTTTCCCTAGAGAGCAATGTTGGATTGATAGTTTTTAAACCTGTTCTGTAAAATGAACATATTCAGACCAAGATTTCTTGAATATGAGCACTAGACATTTGCCAAATAAATGACCAACATAATTATCAAAATGCAGCTTGGTAATGTTTTAAGACAAATCTAGAACTTGTTAGATATTTTTCTACGATTTTATATTGAGCTGCTTTGTTTTATGTACATGTGTACTGTATAAATCACAAGGAACGGTCACACTTTTATTGTGCATTTTCACTGACATTATGAGTCCCCCAACTAGCTTTAAGTTGTAAAATCTATTGATCTTTAAAAAAATATTTTGAAGCAAAGGTAGTATAACCCGAAGATTTGATGAGATGGGTAATAAAAATATGGGCATTTCTTGCTTTTCCTAGCTTGCTTACTGCTGAAATACAAATTAAAATTGACAAGAAATAAGAAAAACAGTCTCTATTGGTATTGTTACATCAAAAATAGTAAATACCGACTCATTGTCAAACTTTGGGCAGAGTGCAGGGAATCTTATGAAAGAAAGACCTGGGGGTGACAGGAGCTCCAGAAGGAGAGCAACAGAACCAAGACTGGGCCCAGGTGTCTTTTCTGAGACTGATATTCCAACACAGGACCATGCATGGAGATAACCTAGAACCCCTGCTCAGATGTAGCCCATGGCAACTCAGTGTCCAATTGGGTTCTTTAGTAATGGGAACAGGGACTGTCTCTGACATGAACTCTGGCTGGCTCTTTGATCACCTCCCTGAGTGGGGAAAAGCCTTACCAAGCCAGAGAGGAAGACAGTGCAGCCAGTCCTGATGAGTCCTGATGGCTATGGTCAGATGGAGAGGGTGGAGGACCTCCCCTATCAGTGGACTTAGAGAGGGGCATAGGAGGATATGATGGAGGGAAGGTTGGATTGGGAGAGAATGAGGGAGTGTGTTACAACTGGGATACAAAGTGAATAAATTGTAATCAATATAAAAATACAAATAAAAATAAAAAAAAACAAAAAACAATAGTGTATACCATTGTGTCAGCTCCTATGTGTTGCCAAATCATGTTTTTTTAAATTTAGCTTAAGTATCAAGTTAAAGGAGGTATGATAAACTAAATTTTTATCATTGGTATAACTGAAAAAGAAAAGTTTCAAAATGTCACGAGTATATGGTATAATTACCTTTTTTGTTATTGGATAATGACACACAAAGTATATTTTCTTTGATAATAAAATTGAAGAAGAGAATCACTCTTCAATCTTGGGAAATCTTAAAATGTAGAATAATTAATTATTTTTGAATTTGAATATGGTTATGCTTTATTCAAACCAGTGCAATCTATTGGGAACCATTAGTTTTTTTTTTAGGTCAGAAAATAGTTTCAATTGAAAGACAGTATTTTGAAAAGGAGATTTAAAAAAAATTAATTTTTAAAAAATTTTCAATATTTTAATTTTAATTTCATGTATTTACTTTTTATCTCAGCTGTAGCCTCCTCTGTAAGTCCCCCCCAATCACACCCTCCTTCCCTCATCTCCTCTTATGACCCATTCCAAGTCCACTGATAGAGGAATTCTTTCTCTCCTTCCATCTGACCATAGCCTACCAGGTCTCATCAGGCCTGGATCCACTGTCTTCTGTGGCCTGGTAAGGCTGCTCCTCCTTTAGGAGGAGGTGATTAAAATGCCAGCCACTGAGTTCAAGTCAGAGACAGTCCCTGTTCCCAGTATGAGGGAACCCACTTGGATACATCTATACAGCGGTTCTAGGTTATCTCCATAAATGGTCCTTGTTTAGAGTATCGGTCTCAGAAAAGGCTCCTTTGTCCAGATTTCTTGGTTCCATTGGTCTCCTTGTGTCCCGCCTGTCCCCTCCAGGTCTTTTTGTCTCCCCCTTCTTTCATAAGATTCCCTGCATTCTGCCCTAAATTTGGCTATGAGTCTTAGCATCTGCTTCAATACCTTGCTGGGTAGAGCCTTTCAGAGGCTCTTTATGGTACGCTCCTGTCTTGTTCCCTGATTTCTTCCTCTTCCAATGTCTATCCCATTTGGCTTTCTGAATGAGGATGGAGCATCTTACCCAGGGTATTTCTTTTTTAGCTTATGTGTATAGATTGTAGTATGATTATCCTATATTATATGTCTAATATCCACCTATAATTATAAGTGAGTATATACAGTGTGTTTCTTTCTGCCCTTGGGATACCTCAGTCAGGATGGTATTTTCTGGTTCACACTATTTGCTTGCAAATTTCATGATTTCCTTGTTTATAATTGCTGAGTAGTATTCCATTGTTTAAATGTGCCACACTTTCTGTATCCATTCTTCAGTTGAGGGACATCTGGGTTGTTTCCAGATTCTGGCTATTACAAATAAAGGTGCTAGGAACAAGCGTGAGGAAATGTCTGTGTTGCATACTTGAGCATATTTTGGATATATGCCTAGGAGTGCTATAGCTGCAAGCACAATTGTCTGAGAAAGCTCCAGATTGATTTCCAAAGTGGTTGTACAAGTTTACATTCCCTCCAGCAGTGGAGGAGGGAGGGAACCATTTTATAGTGCATCTGATTGTTTGGAAATTAAAGTACTATATAATGTAGCCAAATTTATTCTGAGATAAGAAAGTTCCACTTGTATCAAGTATCCTCTTTGTAATTTCAGCTTACAGTAGTGAGATTTCTTTAGGAGCATGACTTTTGCTGTACTTCAGTTACCAATGCTGTGTCAATATGAACTTACAGTGTCTAGGTTTATGACACATTTCCATTCTATAGATGTTCGTGTTGTTTGTGTCTTTTATTAGTGTTAGTAGTAATGGAATTTTTAATTTTCCAGGAATCCAAATGGAAACTTGAGAAAGTAGTAGAGAGAAGTAGGCATATAATTTTGAAACACTTAGAGAAGGGGGAAAAAGATTTATAAAATGGTTCATATTAGAATTAAATACTGTTTTTGTGAATTCCTTTTGATTTGATCTCCCATTCACCTGAGTACCACAGTTTTTGTTATTTGGTGTAAAGAATCTAGTACGTGGTATATGTGCATTTATTTTTTACTTTATTCCCTTTAGTGCCTTGAATTTTAAGGCAAAGCATCATTAGGATTGTAGAGTGAAGGGTAAATTTAAGTAGAAATCTTTGGTGCTAATGAATGTTGGAAAGTTGTGGGAACATGTCGTGGTTATCGTACTGTATTGTATATTTCATTATCTGGCATACCAATTAAGAGGTAGGCCAATCCAGTGTTTATCTTCTCATTGCTGTCTTTTTTTTAATTTCAGCTTATAAACATCTTTTGATTGTTTTTTCAAATTTATTTTGTATTATATTTGTTCACTTTACATCCTGATCATAGCCCCCTCCCTCCTCTCCTCCTGGTCCCATCCCCCCACTCTTCCTCCTCTTTCTCTTCTTCTATTACCTCAAAAAGGGGAGCATCCCCAAACCACTGTAGCACATCAAGTCATATCAAGACTGAGCAAATACTTTTCCACTGAGGTCAGGTAAGGCAGCCTTGCCATGGGGTTTGATCAAAAAGTAGGCAACAAAGTCCATTTCAGAGACAGCCCTCACTCTTCTTATAGGGGACCAACAGGAAGACTAAGCTGCCTATTGGCTACATAAGTGTAGGTGCGCTAGGTCCAGTCCTTGGTTGATTTTGTCTTTCTTAGGGGAGCAATAGCCATTTGAAGCCATGTTCCTGAGATGCTACAGGGGATTTCTTTCCTTCCTTTTGAAGCAAAATAAGTTTACAGTGTATAATTCAGTGCTTTTTATTACTTTTATAATGTGGCAAGTATAAATTCTTCTAAAATTTTAGAACCCTTTTAGAATTAAAAAAAAATTCAAGAGTGTCGGGAATGGTTGAGTTAGTAAGGTGCTGTCTGTGCATGATAATCTGAGTCCAGAATGTGCTGCTGCCTCCTGTAATCCCAGCCTCACTGATGGGGCTAAGACAGCAGGATCCTTGGGACTTGCTAACCAGCCAGTGTAGCTGAATTGGTGAGTTTCAGGATCAGTAAGAGGCTCTGTCTCAGAAAATAAGGTGCAGTGTGGTGCAGTGTGATTGAAGAAGACACCTACCATTGGCTCTGGCTTTCCTATCTACATACATGTATACACATACATGAGCATACATGAGTATGTACATACATTCATACCCCCCCACAAATAATTTGAATTTATATCTCCCCCCTTGCAGCATAATTTATCTAGTATGTTGTGTAAAAACCCTATTCACTTAGTTATTTTTATTATTTTTCTTTTTATTTTCATGATTAGGACCAAAAGATCTCAGACCGTTGTAACTGAAGGTATTTTTGAACTCCCAAATCTCACAATTCAAGCTACAAGAGCACAGACACTTCTGCTGCAAGCAATATATCAGAGCTGGTCTCATATTGGAAGTATCAGCTCTTCAACGGTGAATGAAGCTTTGATGAACGAAGTCTTCCAAATGACAGGTAAGAGTACACTTTACCTCATAAGTAAAATGTGTCATAGAAGTAACTAAGATTCAAATCCCTGTGTCTAGCATTCTCAATCTAAAGTGTATTTCTGTTAAAGTTGATATTTATATGACTGATATTTATTTATAGTATACTTTCTCAAACCACTTATTTCTTGGGCATCTAGACTGATTTCTCAAACTGGCAATTATGAATAAGGTTCCACAGTGCACATGAATGTGCTGGTATTTGTGTATTTTTGGTAGCTCATATGGTTCTAGAGATTTATTTCATTTGGAATTTTTAGTTAATTAGGATATTAGTTTTCCTCGCTTATATAGACCTACAAGATATGATAAACATAATGAAATCTATACACCTAAATAAGATAATCAAGAAAGCGGACACGGGGTAAATGATAAATCCTCATTTAGAAAGATAGATGGGATGTGCATTGAACGTATGATAGGAGTCTACCACAGAAGGCATCTGAAAGACTCTACCTAGCAGTGTTTCAAAGCAGATACTAAGACTCACAACCAAACCTTCGGCAGAATACAGAGACTCATATGAAAGAAGGGGAGTTAGTATGATGTGGAAAGGATAGGAACTCTACAAGGACAAAATATATCTGGGCACAGGGTCTTTTCTGAGACTGACACTCAACCAAAGACCATGAATGGATATAACCTAGAACCTCTGCTCAGATGTGGCCCGTGGTAGTTCAGTAACCAATTGGTTTCCCATAGTGAGGGGAACAAGGACTATTTCTAACAGGAACTCAATGACTGGCTCTTTGACCTCCCCATGCCCCGATGGAGAAGCAGTCCTGTTAGGCCACAGAGGAGGACTTTGCAGCCAGTCCTGAAGATATCTGATAAAACAGGGTCAGTTGAAAGGGGAGGAGGTCCTCCCCTATCAGTGGACTTGGAAAGGGGCAGGCAGGAGATGAGGGAGGGAGGGTGGGATTGGGGAGGGAAAGAGGGAGCGGGACACAGCTGGGATACAGAGTTAACAAAATGTAACTAATAAGAAAAAAAAAAGATATTAGTTTTCAGAGGATCCAAGATGGCGGAGGCGAATGTGCATAGTTTTTGAGAGACAGAGGAGCAGAACTGCTGGAGTTGGTGAGTGCGGGGGCATATAAAGCCAGGGAAACGATGGTGAGGCTTTCTGAACAAGAGGGAACATCACAGGAGTTGATACCTTTAGTCTCAGGTCACCAGCGGACTTCTTCAGGGAGGGGAGAGAAACGATCCTTTGATCTCCCTGCACTCCTCTTTTTTTGGGCCTTCCTCCTCCTCAGTACAGCCTACAGCCAGCTCACTGAGATTCTCTGCTCAGAACTCACTGCATGGGGACTGTGTGCTGACCTCACAGGGTTTCTCAGCCACTGACTGTAGGTCCTGCCCAAACCCTGTATGGCAGATAGTGGGCTATATACCACCAAAGACCAGGAGACCCCGCCAAACAAACTAGGCACACCAGGCGACAGGCCACCCAGGTCTGGATAACACAGTGGTGGGCCCCCAGGACCTCCCAGAAGGCATCTGGTCCAGCATCCCAGTCTGCAGCCGCAGCTAGACTACCTAACCTGGCGGCTGCAGCAACACTGAGCTGGCGTAGCTCCTCAGTCCTCCTGCATATGACTAAGTGTGACCAGACCAGGGAGTGGAGAGCCTGGATGTCCCGATCCTTGCCAATGTGACCTGATTGAGAGTGAGTATGATCCTAAGTGCCTGCAGAGCCCCAGATCCAGGGTCCTTCTAAACTAGCAGCCGGACATCAGAGCCCTCTCACCCAAATACCCATTGTGGTAAATGTGGGACTGTTGAGACATCGGGGCCCTACTCTGCAGGTCCAACACTGGAGTTCAGATAGATAAACAGGAGCTCAGACAGAGCCGAATCCCAGTAGCCTGTTAGCCATTGAGGTATTCAGGAAATTTGCATAAGGGAATTGCGCTGAGATTAGCACCAGTGCCTGCTACAGCACATGCACAAGTGACCCCTTAGATGCCTGCAAGGCAGAGCCCCTCCCGCACACCCAAGAGTTCAACATTCTCTACCACTCTGTCCCTCAAAGGCACACTTCCACGCACACGCTTGCCCCCATTTGTCCTTATGCGCCCACATTTGTCCTTCTGCACCCTCACACTTTCCTTCCACAGGTACAGCTGAAACACGAATGCACATGCTGAAACCACAAAACATCTCTCAACTTCCTGAAGATTTCTCCTGATACCAGAGAAAGACCGTACCAGTCTAAACTCCAGAATCCAGGAACAAACAGGGAAGGTTACGGATAAGCAAATGGCCAGGGGTAGGCAAAAGAACACTTCCAACATAAATCAGGACAACATGGCTTCACCAGCAACCCCCAAAATTGATGGATACTCCAATTCTTGTGAAACATGGGAAAATGACTTTAAAGCTATGCTTATCCAATTATTTGAGGCACTCTCAAAGATTTGGTCAAACAACTGAAGCCAAAGAAAGAGGAAATGAACAAAATTCTCAAAGAAACACAGGCAAATATAGCCAAACAAATAGAGGCACAAGTGGCATACAGAGAGGAAATGAACGAAAAAATAGAGACCATCATAGAGAGACAGGAATCCACATTCAAACAGATGAAGGAAATGGTGCAAGGCATGAAAACAGAATTAGAATCAATAAAGAAAATACAAACTGAGAAAACTCTGGAGCTGGAGAACTTAGAGAAAAGTTCAGGAACCAAAATGATAAGCATCACCAACAGAATACAAGAGTTGGAAGAGAGAATCTCTGGTGCTGAAGATACACTTGCAGAAATTGATACTTCTCTTAAGGAAAAAATAAAATCAGAAAATACCCAAACACAAAATATTCAGGAAATCAAGGATGCCATGAAAAGATGAAATCTAAGAATAATAGGAGTTGATGAAAAAGAAGATTCCAGATTCCAAGGTCCAGAAAATATTTTTTAAAAAATCATAGAAGAAAATTTTCTCAACCTAATGAAAGATATGTCCATAAACATACAAGAGGCCTACAGAACACCAAATAGACTAGACCAGAAAAGAAACACATCACGTCACATCATAGTCAAAACCTTAAATCTACAGAACAAAGAAAAGATTTTAAAAGCAGCAAGGGAAAAAAGCCAAGTAACATATAAAGGTAGACCTATCAGAATCACACGGGACTTCTCATCAGAAACTATGAAAGCCAGAAGGGCCAGGGCAAGTGTCATACAGACTCTAAGAGACCACAGATGCCACCCCAGACTACTATACCCTGCAAAGCTTTCAATCCACACAGATGAAGAAAAGAAGATATTCCATGATAAAACTAAATTTAGGCAATATCTACACAACAACAAAACCAGCCCTATAGAAGACACTAGAAGGAAAACTCCAATCCAACGAAAACAACTATACCCAAGAAAACATAACCTACAGATAACCCCCCCCCCAAATTAAAAGAAATCAAGCAATGAATCATAGTAAGACCACCAACTCCACAATAAAAGGAACTATCAGGCATTGTTCACTATTATCTATCAATATCAATGGACTCAGCTCTCCAATAAAAAGACACAGACTAACAGAATGGTTGCAGAAATAGGATCCAACATTCTGCTGTATCCAAAAAACACACCTCTGCAACAAAGATAAACACTACCTCAGAGAAAAGGGATGGAAAAAATGTTTTTCAAGCAAAGGGATCCAGAAAACAAGCTGGGGTAGCTATCCTAATATCTAATAAAATAGACTTCCAACCAAAATTTATCAAAAAAGATGTGGAGGGGCACTACATTCTCATAAAAGGAAAAATCTACAATGTTCACAATTCTGAACATCTATGCCCCAATTACAAGAGCACCTACATTTATAAAGGAAACATTATTAAAGCTAAAGGAAACGTTATTAAAGCTTAAATCACATATTGATTCTAACACCTTTATAGTGGGAGACTTTACCACCCCACTTTCACCAAGGGACAGATCATCTAGGCAGAAGCCAAATAGGGAAATAAAGGCACTTACAGAGGCCCTAAGTCAAACTGACCTAATAGATGTCTACAGAACTTTTCATCCAAACTCAAAAGAGTACACCTTCTTTACAGTACCTTCTCCAAAATAGACCACATAGTTGGTCACAAATGAAGACTCCACAGATACAAGAAGATTGAAATGATTCCCTGTATTTTATCTGACCACCATGGAGTAAAGCTGGACCTCAACAACAATAGTAATAACATAATGCCTACACACACATGGAAACTGAAAAACTTGCTACTCAATGACAGCTGGGTTAAGGAAGAAATAAAGAAAGAAATTAAAGACTTCCTAGAAGTCAATGAAAATGAAGGTACAACATACTCAAATTTATGGGACACAATGAAAGCAGTGCTCAGGGGAAAATTCATAGCACTAAGTGCCTTCAAGAAGAAATTTGTAACATGTCATACAAGCAATTTAATGGCCCAAGTCAAAGCCCTAGAAAAAAAAAAGAAGCAGATACACCCAAGAGGAGCAGACGGCTGGAAATAATCAAACTCAGGGCTGAAATCAATCAATTAGAAACAAATAAAACTATTCAAAGAATCAATGAAACCAAGACCTGGTTCTTTGAGAAAATCAACAAGATAGACAAACCTTTAGCCAAACTAACTAAACTGCAGAGAGAAACTATCCAAATCTACAAAATCAGATGAAAAGGGGGACATAACTATAGACCCTGAGGAAATCCAAATAATCTTTAGGTCTTACTACAAAAGCCTATATGCCACAAAATTTGAAATCTAAAAGAAATGGAAAATTTTCTTGATCGATTCCATCTACCAAAATTAAGTCAAGATCAGGTAGAAAGTTTGAATAGTCCTATATCCCCTTAGGAAATAGAAGCAGTCATCAACAGTGTTCCTTCCAAAAAAAGCCCTGGGCCAGATGGATTCAGTGAAGAATTCTACTAAACCTTCAAAAAAGTGCTAACTCCAATTCTCTTCAAACTGTTCCACAAAATAGAAACTGAAGGAACATTACCAAACTCATTCTATGAAGCCACAGTCACCTAGATACCTAAACCACACACAGACTCAACAAAGAAAGAGAAATTCAGATATATGTCTCTTATGAATAGTGATGCAAAAATACTCAATAAAATACTGGCAAACCGAATTCAAGAATACATAAAAGATATCATCCACCATGACTTAGTAGGCTTCATCCCAGGCTTGTACGTGTGGTTCACCATATGGAAATCCATCAATGTAATCCACCATATAAACAAACTGAAGGAGAGAAAGCACATGATCATCTCCTTAGATGCAGGTCTTAGATCCTTAGATCCTTCATCTGTCACCTCCTCAGCAGTGGGATGCCATGTCAAATGCTATGCCTGGCCTCTCCCTTTTTTTGTGGCAACTGACCTTGAGTCAGGAGGGCCTATTTTGATGGTATTGTCATTCCTATTCACCATATGAGAGCCTGCATTTAAACTTCAGGGCTTGGTTGTTTCTTGATCTCTTGTTGGGTAGTGGTGGCACATTCCTTTAATTCCAGCACTTGGAAGGCAGAGGCCAGCAGATCTCTCAGTTTAATGCTAGCCTGGTCTACAGAGAGTTCTAGGACAGCCAGAGCTGCATAGAGAAACCACATCTTGAAAAACAAAAAGAACAGTACAAAACAAAACAAAACAAAATTTTTGCCCTCTCAGTACCTCATAGAGCCCATTAAACTCTAGTTCTTCAACCCTTTAGGGCATACTGAAACCACATGCAAACTGTTATTAAATTTCTATGCTCCCTCTGCAAGTTCACTCTGTTCCAAGGCCTTCAAAATTTTATTATTTCTTTTCTTTTTGTGGTTATAATATAATTACATTATTTTCCCCTCCAGACTCTCTCATAAACTTCTTTTTCTCTTTAAATATTTTCATTCATTTTTGTTAAACCCATTTACATATGTATATACATACATACTATAAACTTTTAACCTGCTCAGTCTGTATGTTTCTTGTATGTATGCTTTCAGGGCTGACCAATTGTTTTTGGATAATCAATTGGTGGTCTTTTTTGAATTCAGAGGTTGCCTGAGATCATTCCATCCGAGATCATTCATGGAAGTAGTATTTATAAATGAAATTACCTTATCCATTTTTCACATTTCTTTTTCAAGTGATTTTTTTCTGTCTGGCAGTCTTATTCCCTTTACTGTTTGTCTTATGGCTTATAGTATTCACAAAATATTAAAATATTTATTTTTATGAATTGGCTCAAATAGCCTAAAATTGTTACTAAGCTAGAGGTATTCATTTTCTTTTGTAATGTCTCTTAGTTTTCCTAAGCACATTTACTTTCTCTTTATGAGTTTATAAAATGAACT
The DNA here is from genome assembly GCF_907164565.1 of Psammomys obesus. Classification (NCBI taxonomy): domain Eukaryota; kingdom Metazoa; phylum Chordata; class Mammalia; order Rodentia; family Muridae; genus Psammomys; species Psammomys obesus. Next base: position 60,776,192 of record NW_026585644.1, read on the forward strand.
GTAACATCAAAAGTATTCTGGAATTTATCCTAAAGGGATAATAGCTCAAGTACTAAAGCAATGTTTGAGACAAATGGCCAGAATTCAGTGTTTTGTGACCTGGTGTATCATATGATCTTACCTTAGTGTAACTAATATTTTACACATTGAGGAGGTGGGCAGATTTGATTGTTAGTAAATGTTCTTTTCTAAGAGCTTGAACAAAATAAATAATCTAAAATATTTAAAATAGATGGAGGAAAGCTTATTTAAAATACATATTTTGAAAGCTAATTTTCCAAGTGGATAGTTTCATTTTGTTATTCCCTCATCATGTCAAACTTCTGTGTATTTCAGTGTTAATAGAGTATTTATAAAATTGTGCCACCAAATTTTTTTGCTGAAGATTCTGAAAGTGTATGTGTATGTGTGTGTGTGTGTGTATGTGTGTATTAAGGTATTAAATTTCAGCATTTTATGCTCTTGCATATGGGGATTGTCAATAGGGAAGATATTTAAAACTTTTCTTCATATGGTTTGTTGATGCCTGTAATCTTTTGCTTTTCAACTAGATCTAAATTTCTGCAATGATAAAACATGTCATACTTATTTTGCTTCCGGAAACAAATCCCACGACATATATTTATATATTTAACAAGTTTGTACACATGATAGAACTCCAATATACAAAATAGCTGTTAACATCCAGAAACAGCTGAGTCAGGTCCCATGGCAGGTCTAGCACTGGATCTGTTATAGTGTCTGAGGTTCCCAACCCCACACAGGTTTAAGAAAGCTGAAAACAAGAGGGCTCTGAAGGGGATGCCACTTAAGAAAAAGGATGTCTGTACAAATCTTTATTTTAACATTTAAAAGAAATCTACATATCCATTCCAACAACTTTCCCAGGCCTAGTGACCCAATGAATCACAATCACACTCAGGCACTTGAAGGCTAAGACATAGGTGCTAGGGAGTCCAGAAGAATGGTAATTTTTCTACAGTGAGACACCAGCAAGGAAATCGTGGGGACACAGGCCATGAGGACAGCTGCAATAGAACCTTCTCTCTAGACTGCGAAAGCACGAAAAAGCAGCGTAGTCCTTGGGGTTTTGGCAGTGCTGCATGTGCTCAGGTGGGGCTTCCTAGATCCAAGGCCTAGGACTACCTGCTCGGCGAGGCACATTGAGGGCAATGGTGAGGGTCTGGGAGGTCTCAGTGGCCATTTCTCACAGTTTCACATTGCGCACGGCACTGGATTCCCTAACATGATTTGCTAGTTGGCTCTTTGCTTTTGTGGCCAGTTGGAGGTTTTGAGGAATTAGCTGTGGTCTAGGGGTGCTCAAGGACTTCTGCTAGTGTTATCCTCTGGCTTGCTTTGTGTTTAACAGTTTTGAGATGAGATCCCTATCTCCTCCGTCACAAAGTCAGGGAATGTGAATTCAGTCTGTAAAATTCTCCTGTAGGTCTCTGGTGAGTGTGTGCCTCAAAAGGAGGCATTCCAACTAGGTACTCAGGCAGAGGATGCCCAGGCTCCAGAGGTCCACCTTCTCAATCATCTCTGGGAGCAGGTAGTCCAGGGTGCCACACAGCGTGGTTCTCCTGGAAGATAGAGTGTGTACAGACCATCCGAAGTTTGCTATCTTCAACTTGGTTCAAGAAGTGGGTTCTCTGGCTTAATGTCTCTGTGGATGACTATCTTTGAATGTCAGAAAGAGAGCATTTGCCAAGTCAGTGATGTAAGTAGCTGTTCTATGCTTGTCAAACTCAGAGAGTTTTTGGAGCTCTCTATAGACTGTTCCAAGGAGTGCATATTCTAGAATCAGGTAAACTCATGGTGAGAGACCAAAAGATTAAAAAAATCAGCTATTAATTAAGGCTGAACTAGGTGGGTGGAGGAGTCCAGTAATCCCCTGAGGGGAAGGACTGCCCTACTACATTCTTTTCCCATCCACTAAGATACAGTTGCTAGGAAACTGGCCCATCCCCCTATGGAGAGACACCAGGTCATTATGGTCTGGGGACCTTCCTATAGCTAATCAATTCTGCCCATTTCATGAATCCCCAAAAGACCATGAATAAACAGACTCTGCTGTAAATACATGAGGTTCTTTTTATTTTAAATTACAAACTGCAGCTTGAGCCTACACCCCCCACCACCGAAGCAGTGGGAGCCACGCGCCCTGTGCTCAGGTTAGTTGGGTGATTTAAAGATTCTGGTCCATCCCAGCATACCCAAGGCAGGGGCGTTTCCTGCCTGGCAAGCATCTGTTGGTCAAAATGCTACATTTTAAATTGATTGGCTATAGGAAGGTTCCCAGACCATAATGACCTGGTGTCCCTCCCTAGGGGGATGGGCCAGTTTCCTAGCAACTGTATCTTGGTGGGGAAAGAATGCAGTAAGGTGGTCCTTCCCCTCAGCGCATTACTGGACTTCTCCACCCACCCATTTCAGCCTTAATTAATCACTGATTTTTAATCTTTTGGTCTCCCAATGGAAATATCTATACAGCCTGAGGATGTTGGGGTGCTACAGGTAGGACTTTATCTCCACTTCTTTTCACAGCTGATGTTCAAACCCTCCTTTTTCCAGCTGCATTTTAAAACAGCACCTTCAGAACCAGGATAAACTTACTTTGTGTCTTTCTCTCTTGCCAAATAGACCTCTCCAAACTTTCCTTTACGTAGTGGGTGGCCAAAATCAAAATCTTCCAGAGTCTACTGCCCCTCATTTGAGTCTTTTTCTGTTTTGTTGCCTGTTCCTTTTCAGAATTATTTGCAGAGGCTGTGGGCTATGGCTGCCTCTCTCTTCTGGGGGTGACTGAGCTGGGATACTGGTCGAGGAACTGCTTTCTGACCTGAGACAAGTTTCTTTTCTTGTGGAGGGACATTCTGGGTGGAGTTGGAAGGACACAAGACCCACTGGGCCTGTCCACTGCTAGCTGATCCTAGGTTCTGAGACAATCTGCTCAAGTTACCAAGAGTCATTTCAGACGGAGGGGAACTGTGATCTTAATAGGCCTGGAGAAACACTGTTTTCTTTATCTGTCCATGTCACCCACGGGCAGGTTCCTGCTTCTGACTGAAGCCTTCAGGCAATCATGGTAGCTCCCGTACTTAAGTTATTATAATATTTAGAGGAAAGACATTTTTCCATCCTGCAGTTGACTGCCACTTTCTATCATCTTCATTTGCCTCTAGTCTATTTTCCTGTTTCCTGAGTTTGTCATATCATTCACTGATAGTTACTAACAAAAAAATAGGATTTTCTTAAATTTCTGACCCTATCTTTTCCTGTTTTTATTTTGTTTGGTCATAATCTCTTACATTTTCCTTTTCTTTGATCACTGATGTATTTCCATTCTAGTTTTTCCCTTTGAGCTTAATATGAAGCTAATTATCATTGATTTGTTCTTGACCAAATTCCATTGTTTATTGTATTCCTGTTTACATTTGCCTTACTCCTTTATTTCTTTGTTTCTTTAACTTTATTTCTTTCCTCTCTTCCATTTCCTCTGTTTTGTTTCTAAAGATAGATTTCTTTTACCATGCAAATAACCTTTTCAGTAGGTTTTAATATATTTCTAGGGTTGTGTCCATAATTATAATAAGCTTTAAAACATTTCCCAAGAGATCCGTATATATATAATTTTTTACATAACCTCCTAACCCTTTTAGTCATATTTAAAGACTAATCAAGTGCTTGCCTATAATCTTGACAATTCATATAAATAGAACCTATAAAACATTTGTGTATGTGTGACTAAGTTCTTAACATAACATTTTCAAAGTTTATCTGTAGTATAGAATGTTTCATTTCTGAATCCATTTTGTATTGCTGTAAAAAATACTTAAGTTTGGGTTCTTTTGCTCACAATTTTGCTGACTAGAGGTTTCAATATGGAGTGTATGTCCTGCTCAACTCCGTTGAGGACACTTCTGGGTACGTCACAGGCTTTAGAAGTAGAAGAGAACTGTAGTATCAGTAGGGAGCAAACATGCTTGGCTTTAGTTAGTATTAAATGCTCTTGGAAGAGCCAGCTCCTCCCGAGGTCAGCAGCACCTTTGTCCTATGAGCTGATTACACATACTGGTCCCCATTTCTTCTTAGTTTATGTATATGAGTATGTTGCCCGAATGTACTTAAGTACACCAAGTACTTAAGTACCTGTACCCAAGGAGGCCAGAAAAGGGTGTTGGATCCCCTGGAGCTAGAGTAACAGGAAGTTTTAAGCTGCCATGTAAGTGCTTGAAATTGAATCTGCAAGAGCTTTCAACCACTGAGCAAGTTCTCCAACTCTCAATCTCCATTTTGTAATGGTTTCACCAGGTCAACATTGTCACAGTGGAAACTGCTTCTAGCGTGTGAAACTATGTGGAGTGCACTCGAGCATGCATGCCTGTTACTGTAGAATAGAGTGGTATCGTGTGTGTATTTCCCATTTGTTCATCAGTTGGTAGATTTTTGATTATTAATCTAGTTGACTGTTATGGAAGGTTGTCGTGACTACTCATACTAGTTTTTGTGAATATATACTATCATTTTTTTTCAAAGGATGTTTTCATAGGAGTACAATTGCTAGGGAGTCACTCTGTATTTAATCTTTTGAGGAATTGCCAAACTTTCCCAATATCTATCTATACTATTATACAGTCTTATTTGTAGTATGTGCTGGTGTGCCCATCTCTTTACATCTTTGCCATGTTTTTATGGTGCTAGCCATAAAATATGGATATAAAGTGGTATAAATGAGGTTTTGATTTTCTTTTGTGCCATGAATAATACTGCTAGAATATTTTTGTGACTGTATTTTCTATTTATGTATCTTCCATTGAAAAAGTCTGAGTCAGGGAGGAACAGTCCTGTTAGGCCACAGAGGAGGACTTTGCAGCCAGTCCTGAAGATACCTGATAAAACAGGGTCAGATGAAAAGGGAGGAGGTCCTCCCCAATCAGTGGACTTAGAAAAGGGCAGGGAGGAGATAAGGGAGGGAGGGTGGGAATGGGAGGGAATGAGGGAGCGGGATACAGCTGGGATACAGAGTTAACAAAATGTAACTAATAATAAAAATAAAAATAATTAAAAAAAAGTCTGAGTCTTTTGCTTTTGTAAATGTAGATTATCTTTTTGTTTTGAATTGTGTAAATTCTTCATAAAATTTTCATCACAATTCCTTATGGCTTTCAGACACTTTCTACTACATTTTTAGTTCACTTCATTTTTCAGATGGTGACCTTTTCCTCTATTTTTTTCTTCTATTTTCCAGTACAACTTTATAGTGTTATTTTTTATTATTCAGAAGTGATCTAATATTTATTTTTTACTGTTTGTGCTTCTTGGTCACCCTTTTAATTCTTTTAATGTTCTAACTGGACACATTACTGGTCTTTTTACTAGTTAGCTTGATTGTTAGGACAGTTTGAGTTAAGCTCTCCTTGACTCTTTTCTCCTTTTCTTTTTCTTTTTTCTTTTTGCTGTGCTTCTTCTGTCAGTTTTCCTGGGAATTAAGAAATGTGCATTTGGAACAATTGCACCCCAACACAACAGGCCTGCCAAACTAAACTGAGCTTATTCAGCTTTTGGAAAATTTATTTACTGTCAGGTTACTGTTTTACAACTTGATAAAAATGTAAGTTGTAATTTATTACTAGGTTTTGAAGTCAGCTTTACTGACTACAACTAGGAGTTTGAAAAAGATAGACTATACCTGTGTGTAGTGGCTTGAGCACTTGAGAGGTAAAGGCAGGCGTAACTCTGAGTTCAAAGCCAGCCTGGCCTACACAGTGAGATCCAGGACAGCCAGAGCGACACAGAGAAACTTTTCTTGAAAAAACAAAACAATACAAAAAAAATAAAAAAATATAATTAAATAAAATGTATGTAATATAATAAGGAAAATGTTAGGTTTGCTGTTTAATAAATGTAAAAGGTACACATTATTGCTAAATAAAATTAATGCTTTGTTTTAAGGTAGAAACATGGGTACAATTCTATATAATTGCTTCTTTAATATTTCAATTTTAGAAGCTGAGAGGATGTGAATCATGTCTAGATAACAAAGAGGAGAAAATTTAGTATCTTCAAAGGAAAGAAAATGAAAATATTTTTATAGTAACTGATGAACTGTTTTTTGAATTCTGTAATTCTTCATGTAATAATGCAGTATAGATTTTTATGTCCCTTAATCAAGGGAATACAAATTGAAAAGGAAGAAGTCAAATTATCACTATTTGCAGATGATATGATAGTATACCTGAGTGACCCCAAAAACTCTACCAGGGAACTCCTACAGCGGATTAACACCTTCAGCAAAGTGGCTGGATACAAAATTAATTCAAAAAAATCAGTAGCCTTCCTGTATACAAAGGACAAAAGGCCCGAGAAAGAAATTAGGGAAACAACACCCTTCACAATAGCCACAAAGGAAATAAAGTACCTTGGTGTGAACCTAACCAAGCAAGTCAAAGACTTTTATGAAAAAAATTTCTAGTCTCTGAAGCAAGAATTAGAAGAAGATATCAGAAGATGGAAAGATCTCCCATGCTCATGGCCTGGCAGGATTAATATAATAAAAATGGCCATCTTACCAAAAGCAATCTACAGATTCAATGCAATTCCCATCAAATTACCAACACAATTCTTTACAGACCTGGAAAGAAAAATTCTCACCTTCATATGGAACAACAAGAAACCCAGAATTGCTAAAACATTTCTCTATAGTAAAAGATCTTTAGGAGGTATCTCCATCCCTGATCTCAAGCTGTAGTATAGAGCAATAATACTAAAAACTGCATTGTACTGGCATAAAAACAGACTGGTGGATCAATGGAATCGAATAGAAGACCCTGACATAAATCCACACACTTATGGACATCTGATTTTTGACAAAGATGCCAAATCCATTCAATGGAAAAAAGACAGCATCTTCAATAAATGGTGCTGGTCTAACTGGAAGTCTGCATGTAGAAAAATGTAAATAGATCCATACTTATCACCCTGCACAAAACTAAAGTCCAAGTGGATCAAAGACCTCAACATAAAACTAGATAAACTAAACCGCTTAGAAGAAAAAGTGGGGAATACCCTTGAACTCATTGGCACAGGAGACAACTTTCTGAACAGAACACCAACAGCATAGGCTCTAAGAGCAACAATCAATAAATGGGGACTTCATGAAACTGAAAAGGTTCTATAAAGCAAAGGATACTGTCCTCAGAACAAAATGACAGCCTACAGATTGGGAAAAGATCTTCACTAATCCTATATCTGATAGAGGGCTAATATCCAGTATATATAAAGAACTAAAGAAGTTAAACAGCAAAAAATCAAGTAATCCAATTAAAAAATGGGGTACAGAGCTAAACAGAGAATTCTCTGCAGAGGAATATTGAATGGCAGAGAAACAGTTAAAGAAATGCTCAACCTCATTAGCCATCAGGGAAATGCAAATTAAAACGACCCTGAGATTTCACCTTATATCCATCAGAATGGCTAAGATAAAAAACTCAAGAGACAACACATGCTGGAGAGGTAGTGGAGAAAGAGGAACCCTCCTCCACTGCTGGTGGGAATGTAAACTTGTACAACCACTCTGGAAAGCAATCTGCCGCTTTCTCAGACAAATAGGAATAGTGCTTCCTCAAGATCAGCTATACCACTCCTAGGCATATATCCAAAAGATTCTCAAGTACACAATAAGGCCATTTGCTCAACCATGTTTGTAGCAGCTTTATTTGTAATATTTATTAAAATATTTGCACAGATGTAGCCCATGGCAATTCAGTATCCATGTGGGTTCCATTGTAATAGGAACAGAGACTGTCTCTGACATGAACTGATTGGCCTGCTTTTTAATTTTTCCTTCTGAGGGGGAAGCAGCATTACCAGGCCACAGAAGAAGACAATGCAGCCACTCCTGATGAGACCTAATTGACTAGGATCAGAAGGAAGGAAAAGAAATCCTCCCCTATCAGTGGACTTGGGGAGGGGCATGCAGTCAGAGAGTGGAGGAAGGGAAGGGATTGGGTCAGGAGGAGGGAGGGAACCATGGAGGGGATACAAAGTTAGTAAAGTGTAATTAATAAAAAAATAAAATAATAAAAAAGAAAATGGAATGGACAGGGCTCAGGGTCAGTTGTATGTATATGTGTGTATATATATATACACATATACATACACACATATATATGCATATATGTACATATATATGTAAGATATTCCCATACCTAAGCATTTCAATAAAAAGCTGTTCATTTTTCAGATTGATGCCTAAGAATACACAGTTTTATGATTATGAAGATTTCAGACTATTAATGAAGACCAATGCTTTTATAAGATAATTAAAATAATTTTAGTACTAAAAGGAACTAGATGTTTAGTAGTTAAGTTTTATATATGTTGTTTATATTTTTTAAATAGTGGAATATTAACTAAATCAACTGAAAAAAAAATTCTCTTGTTGGTAGTAGAGCCATTTCACTGTTGGTATAGAATTTCACAGCTTTTCTGATTATTTGGTATTTTAAGCATAGCCATTTATTTAACCCATTTTTAAAAAAAAAAATCTTAGTAACTGAAGGTCTTAGGTCTTGCTTATATAATGTAATTCTGGATTGCTGTGTTTCATTTGGTCTCAAAATATGCAGCAGCATGTGTTGTAGTCTGTTCATCCTAACTGTTGGTTGTAATATTGCAAAACCAATGTAGCACTAGAAAATGTTTTTTGTTATGAACTAAATTATGTTGATAGTATATTACAGAAGTAAGAGATTATTTTGGTGTGTTGAAACATATTATGAGCTTTTGCTTTTGAATAGGTTTTTTAATGAGACCTTAAGAGAGTATGTGTGAATGCTGAATTATTGAAGCAGTAATAATAATTCTGAACCTTTAGACACCCAGAAGAAAAAAAACGTATTAAGATATGGTTTTATGTTAATTCTTGTTTGTGAATGTTTTCTGTTGGTCACAGTTTTAGTTAAGGTTCCTATTGCTGTGATTAACATCCTAATTCAAGCAAATGGGCATGAAAGGGTGTATTTCATCCTTGGGTTTATATAGTTCATCATGTTAAGGAAGTCAAGGCAGGAACTCAAGGCAGCAACCTAGAGGCGAGATTTGATACAGAGGCCGTGGAGGGGTGCTGTTTACTGGCTTGTTCTTTGTGACTTGCTTTCTTATGGCAACCAGGACCACCAGTCCAGGCATGGCAGCACCCACAGTCACTGGGCCCTTCCATATCATTTATCAGTCAAGAAAGTGCTCCACAGGATTGCCCACTTTCCAGCCTGGTTAGAGCATTTTCTCAGTTGAGGTTCTCTCTGCCCAAATGACTCTAGCTTGTGTCAAATTGAAATGAAAATTAATTAGCACAGTTAGGTAATTTGAATATTTTTCCTTCTTAAGTATTAACATTTACAAGAGATGACTTAATTGGAGTGTGATAATCCATCTTTTAAACACTTTTTTTTTTTTAAAACAAAAAACAAACCAAACAAACAAAGAGAAAACCCTCTTGAGATTATAAGGCTCTTGAGTCAAGCAGGCTCTCTCCAACTGAGCCTTGTCTCCATTTTCTAAGTTTTTTTGTTTCATTGAACTGAGCGGTTATGTCTCTTTTTAAATTTAATTTTATTTCTTTTATTATTAGTTACAGTTTATTAACTCTGTATCCGAGCTGTATCTCGCTCCCTCATTCCCTTCTAGTCCCACCCTCTCTCCCAGCTTATGTCTCTTATCTTCAGAATTGTGATAGTATTATCATAGTTGCTTATGATTGCTAACTATATTATTTGTGTAGATGACTATTTTCTTGTTCTGGATGTACAGTCTTGTCAGGAATCATCTATGTGGGGATATTTTTTATGGAAGTGGTGCCAGGGGATAAGTTCCTAGAGATTTCTGTTCTAATTGGAGTCTACCTGTTCAGTGTTTTAGATCAGTAGATAGATGATAAGGTAACCTTAAATTCAAAGAGTAAGGCCCAGAAATAATTAGCATAGAGAACAGGAATGGTGGTGAGAGAAGAACACAATGCAAGAGGTTGGTTGTATTGGTTATATTTTCTTTGAACTCAGAGAAAAACAGCCTTCATTGTGTCTCTTTAATATGATTGATTTCAAGGTGCCAAAAAAAGCTCATGAAAACTTGTGGTGAAACACTTATTGTTAGTTCTACACAGTCCAAAGGGGAGAGCTGCAACAGATGTATATAGGCATATGGTAGTCTGGGGGGATAATAGAAATAAGAAACCCTGTTGTTTCCTCTGTTAACATACTTTACAGCTATCTGCTAAGCATTTTACTCTAGTGAGCTACATAATCTAAGGAATGGATACCATAAACTTTACTTGAATAGCTGAGTTGGCACGCCTATTTTAGGATGACATTTCTTATACATTAATTCAGTTGGCTTCTTACCAGTAATGGTTTTGGTTATAGATCCTGTTCTACAGATGGAAAAATTTATGCTCAAAGTGATTTAGTGGCCCCCCAATATTATATAATAGCTATTCACTAAGTTAGCTTTTTAAGATCTTTGACTCTATTATTTTTATTGTTCCAAATTATTTTCCTGGTATATGAGACCTGAAGTAATATGTAAACATTACCACTTGGTAACCCATTAATAATTCTTTAACGAGAGTCTAATGAATACTTGAAGTTTATTTAAAATGTAAATTATTTTTAAAAATTTATTTAATATTTGTTCACTTTGTATCCTACCTTTAGCCCCGACCCTCGTCTCCTCCTTGTCCCACCTATCCTCCCTCTTCTCCCTCTTCTTCCATAAGGTTCCCTTCACTCTTCTCAAAGCCTGGCTATGAGTCTTAGCATCGCTTTTGATACCTTGCTGGATAAAATGTTTCAGAACCCCCTGTGGAAGGCTCTTCTCCTGTTCCCTGTCTTCTCCTACTTCAGAAGTCTATCCTGTTTGCCCTTCTGAATGAGGTTTGAACATCTTCCCTAGGGCCCTCCTTGTTGTTTAGCTTCTTTAGGACTATAGATTTTAGTATGTTTATCCTATATTACATGTCTAATATCTACTTTTAAGTGAGTATATACCATGTGTGTCTTTCTCCTCCTGGGCTACCTCACTCAGGATGATCTTTTCTGGTTCCATCCATATGAATGCAAATTTTATGATTTCCTTGTTAAATTGCTAAAATGTAAATTATAATCAATATATTAGAGTTGTAAAATTTGATCTTAATTTGTATTACTAATTGGGATCATTATTTTATGTAGTTTTGTTGTTAATATTTCTGATAGTCATCAAAACAGCTATTAACTCTTGTCATTTTTGTTTTTTCAGAAGATGATATACAAAGATACACATGAATTTGGTTTTTTCTGGAAAACAGGAACTTCTAATTTCTCTCTATTCAGTTTGTTAATTATTTTGTTCACTCTTTAGTTCCCTTGGTTGGACATTTGTAGGGATGTAATTGACAGATTTAAAAAGTTACAAACTAATGATCAAATGAGCACTCAGATTCCCCATTTAAGTGATGTCTTAATGTTAAAACACCAATCTACTTTCCAGAAAGTAACTGTAAAAGTATTTTATGCAAGATTTCATATGGGATATCTTAATGGTTGAATAATAAATTTTACCTCATAAACTGAAATTCTATAGTACAGTAGCTTTCTCAGCTCAGTAGCATCTGGCCTATTCTCTTGAGAGCCAATATTTTCCAACTCATTAAGATCATGTCATTGTGTATGTCGTCAACATTGACTTAGCCAAGCTACCTTTACTTAAACAAATGTCAAACTATTAAATAGGTCTCCTGTGGAGTGAAGTCAAATATTCCTCTTACTTTACTTCTGTCATAGACGAGAGGAAGAAAATACACATACTGTAACATTTAAACATCTGGTTTAAAAACCCCATCATTCTAACTCTGAGCAAATTTACAGATTTGGTATTCTTCCCAGGTGTGCATATAAAAAGGATTTTGGAGTTACTGAATACTCTTTAACCACTTAGAAAGTTGACTGAAGGATAGTGAGATTTTTTTTTCTCTCTTTTCAAACTACATTCTCTGCCCCAAATCTGAAAACACATTTTAAGTGTTACAAGCTATATGTTCTTGAGTTATTTAAAAAAAAAATTGCTGAATACTGACATTGGCCACGAATAGTTATGTAATAATAATAATAGTAATAATAATAATAATAATAATAATGATAACAATGAATTGAGTTATATTTATGTTCCAATGAAAACATAAGGATTTTTCCCTCCTCCTCCTTCATCTTGGTTGTCTTTTTGACTGTCTCTTTTGTTATATCACCCAGACTGGCCTCTATCTAATGCTCCTTTCTTACCTCTAGAGTGCTTAGGTCACAGGTACTAGTTATGCTCAGCTAAAACTTCTTGATAAATTTAAGCCAAAAGATACTACCTTTAGCAAATCTCACAGAATGAATCTATCTATCTATCTATCTATCTATCTATCTATCTATCTATCTATCTATCTATCTATTTATCTATCTATCATCTATCTGTTGTTTTTGCATGTGTGGGGAGTATATAATCTACATGCATATATTCTATACATGTCAGCACATGGGTACACATGTATTCAGACCTCATAAAGGACTCCAAAGTGCCTTTCTCTGTCACTCTTCACCTTATTGAAACAAGGTGTCTCAGTGAACCATAAGATTGGAGTTTTGGCTAGGCTGGCTCTCCTGTGGGTCTTGGAATCTGCTTCTCTCTGCAGTCTAAAGTTAAAAGCATGAGCAGCCACAAGCAGCTTTTTGGTGGGATCCAAAGTCAAGTCTCATAATTTCAGAGCCTTCTCAGTATCAAGCTTTCTGAATGTTAAAGTGTCTCTATGTGTTGTATTAGTCACTTTGTTGTTGTTGTGACAAAGCACCATAGTTAAGAGTTACACAAGGCAGGTGAGAGTTCATCATGGTGGGATGCTTGACAAGTGGAAGGTATGGAGACCAGATAGAAAAGCTCATGTCTTGAACTCCACACATGAAGCAAAGAGTGTGAACTGGGGATAGCAGGACTTTGACTCTCAAAGTCCATTTCCAGTGACATACTTTCTCTAGCAAGATTGTACACCAGTGCCTCCCAAACATCACCACCAGCTGCAGACCCACGTTCTTATACCCTGGAGAACATTTCCCATTAAAATTACGATACATATGTGTAAACACACACATATACACACACTATACTATATTATATATATATATATACACACACACACACACATACACACGTATACACATTCATAATATAAATGCTTTGAACATTGTGTTTCCCTTTGATCACTGAGAAGTCACTTATAGAACATGTAGTCATTATTAAGAAATGCTTATTAACAAATTAATAATTTATATAGGTCTTCAGTAAATTTGGATGTTAATAATGTGTATAACTTAATTTCTTTTTAATTTTTTAAAACTAATTATATTAAGTTCATTCACTTTGTATCTCAGGTATAGCCCACTCCCTCATTCCCTCCCAAACCCACCTTTTCTCCCTCATTTACTCCCATTCCCCTAGCCAAGTCCACTGATAGGGGAGGTCCTCCTCCCATTCCCTCTGACCATAGCCTATCAGGTCTCATCAGGAGTGGCTACATTGTCTTCCTCTGTGGCCTGGTAAGGTTGTTCCTCCCTCAGGATGTTTTTTTTATGCTGACACCATGCAGTTTTTATTACTATTTCTCTGTAGCTCAGCTTGAGGTCAGGGATGGAGATACCTCCAGACATCTGTTGTTGTATGTGATTGTTTTGGCAATTCTGTTTTTTTTTTTTCCAATATGTATTTGAGAATTGTTCTTTCAAGATCTGTAAAGAATTGTGTTGATATTTTGATGGGAATTGCATTGAATCTGTAGATTGCTTTTGGCTGGGCGGACATTTTCACTATGTTAATCCTACCGATCCATGAGCATGGGTGATCTTTCCTTCTTCTGATATCTTCTTCAATTTCTTTCTTCAGAGATTTGAAGTTATTTATTTATTTTTTTTCATATAGGTCTTTCACTTGCTTGGTTAGAGTTTCACTAAGGTACTTCATGTTATTTGTGGCTATTGTGAAGGGTATTGTGTCCCTAATTTCTTTCTTAGCCTGTTGTCTTTGGTATACAGGAGGGCTTCAGATTTTTTTTTTTTTTTTTTTTGTTAATTTTGTATCCAATCACTTTGCTGAAGATATTTATCAGCTGAAGTATTTCTCTGGTAGAATTTTTTCCTTCAGTTTGTTTATGTAGTGTATTACATTGGTGGATTTCTTTGTATTGAACTGTAGGCCTGTAATGAAGTGTACTTTGTCATGATGGATGATATCTTGTATGTGTCTTGGATTCTGTTTGCAAGTATTTTATTAAGTACTTTTGTATCAATGTTAATAAGAGAGCTACATCTGAATTTCTCTTTCTTTGTTGGGTCTTTGTGTGGTTTAGGTACCAAGGTGAATGTGGCTTTATAGAATGAGTTTAGTAAATTTTTTTGTTTGTTTATTTCTGTTTTGTGGAATAGTTTGAAGAGAATTGGAGTTAGCTCTTCTTTGAACATCTGGTAGAATTCTCTGCTGAAACCATCTGGTCCTGGGCTAATTTTGGATGACTTTTGATGACTGCTTCTATTTCCTTGGGGGATACAGGACTATTTAATCTAGTTACCTGATCTTGTTTTAATTTTGGTAAATGGAATCTATCAAGAAAATTGTCCATGTCATTTAGATTTTCAAATTTTGTGGCATTTAGGCTTTTATAGTTAAGACTTAATGATTGTTTGGATTTCCTCAATATCTGTTGTTACATCCCTCTTTTTGTTTTTGATTTTGCTGATTTGCATAGTTTCTGTCTTCCATTTAGCTAGTTTGGCTAAAGGTTTGTCTATCTTGTGGATTTTCTCAAAGAATCAGCTCGTGGTCTCATGTAATCTTTGGATTGTTTTCTTTGTTTCTAATTCATTGATTCCTGCCCTGAGTTGATTATTTCTAATCATCTACTCCTATTACGTGTGTCTGCTTCTTTTTTTCCCCGGGGCTTTTAGGTGTGCTGTGTGTGACATTGCTTGTATGAGATGTCTTAAACTTCTTCCTGGAGGCACTTAGTGCTATGAACTTTGTTCTTAGCACTGCTTTCATTGTTTGGGTAAGTTGTGCCTTCATTTTTATTGAATTTTAGGAAGTTTCTCAGTTCTTTTTTTCATTTCTTCCCTGACCAACCTGTCATTGAGTAGAGAGTTGTTTAGTTTCCATGTGTCTGTAGGGTTTTTGTTGTGCCTCTTGTTGTTGAGGTCTAGCTTTAGACCATGGTTGTCTAGAGGATACAAGGGATTATTTTGATCTTGTATTTTTGTGGCTTGTTTTGTGTCCAACTGTAGTCTAAATTTTTGAGAAATTTTTGCGAGGTTCTGAAAACAAAGTATACTCTTTTGAGTTTAGGTGAAATGTTCTGTAGCCATCTATTAGGTCTATTTGATTTACGACCTCTGTAAACTTCATTATTTCCCTATTTAGCTTTTGTGTAGATCTGTCCCTTAGTGAGATTGGAGTCTTGAAGTCTCCCACTAGTAAGGTGTTGGGATCAATGTGTGATTTGAGCTTTAATAATGTTTCATTTACAAATGCAGATTGTCTTGTATTTGGGGCATAGATATTCAGGGTTGTGATATCTTCCTGGTGGATTTTTCCTTTGAGAATGAAGTGTCCCTCTTCGTCTTTTTTGATTAATTTTATTTGAAAGTCAATTTTATTAGATGTTAGAATAGCTACCCCAGCTTGTAATTGGGCCCATTTGCTCAAAAGCATTTTTCTATCCCTTTACTCTGAGGTTGTGTTTATTTTTGTTGCATAAGTGTGTTTCTTGGATGCAGCAGAATGTTGGATCCTGTTTCTGCAACTATTCCTCTTGTCTGTGTCTTTTTATTGGATATTTGAGTACATTGATGTTGACAGATAATAGTGACCAATAAATGTTAGCTCCCTTTATTGTGGAGTTAGTGGTGTTACTGTGTTTCAATGCTTTTTTTCTTTTAAATTTTTGTTGTGAAGTAATCTGTATACTATGATTTCTTGCGTGTAGTTGATTTGGTTGGATTAGAGTTTTTCTTCTAGTATCTTCTGTATGGCTGGGTTGCTGTGTAGATATTGTTTAAGTTTAGTTTTGTTGTGGAGTTTCTTGTTTTCACCACCTATGTTAATTGACAGCTTTGCTGTGTAGAGTAGTCTGGGTTGGCATCTGTTGTCTTTTAGACTCTGCATGACATCTGCCCAGGCCCTACTGCTTTTAGTTTCTATTGAGAAGTCTGGTGTAATTTTGATAGGTCTATCTTTATATACTACTTGGCCTTTTCCCCTTGCTTTTAATATTTTTTCTTTATTCTGTATATTAAGTGTTTTGACCATTATGTGATGTGAAGAGTTTCTTTTTTTTCTTTTCTTTTTATTTTTATTAATTAAACTTTATTCACTTTGTATCCCCCCTGTAGCTCCCGCCTCCTTCCCTCCCAATCCCACTCTCCCTCCACCCACCCGTGCTCCTTCCCCAGTCCAATGGGGGATAGAAGGGAGGTCCTCTTCCCTTTCTCTCTGATCCTAGTTTATCATGTTTCATCAGAAGTGTCTGCATTGTTTTCCTCTGTGGCCTGGTAAGGCTTCTCCTGCCTCAGAGGAAGGTGATCAAAGAACAGTCCAATTAGTTCCTGTCAGAGACAATCCCTGTCCCTTTTAATATGGAACCCACTTGGACACTGAACTACCATGGGCTACCTTTGTGCAGGGTTTTCAGGCCATCTCCATGAGTGGTCCTTGGTTGGAGTATATTGGTCTCAGGAAAGACCCTGTGCCCAAACTTTTTGGATCTGTTGCTCTCCTTGTGGAGCTCTTGTCCTCTTCAAGTCGTACCATCTTCCACTTCTTTCATAAGATTGCCTGCACTCTGCCCAAAGTTTGGTTATGAGTCTCAGTATCTGCTTTGATACCCTTCTGGGTAGAGTCTTTCAGAGGCCCTGTGTGATAGGCTCCTGTCCTGTTCCCTGTTTTCTCCCTCTTCCTATGTTCATCCCATTTGTCTTTCTGAGTGAGGATTGATCTTATCTTACCCACGGTCCTCCTTCTTGCTTAGCTTCTTTAGGTGTACAGATTTTAGTATGTTTATCCTATATTATATGTCTAATATCCACTTATATGTTAGTATATACCCTGTGTGTCTTTCTGCTTCTGGGATACCTCACTCAGGATGATCTCTTCTAGATCCCACCATTTACCTGTAAATTTCATGATTTTCTTGTTTTTTGTTGCTGAGTAATATTCCATTGTGTAGATATACCACAATTTCTGTATCCATTCTTCAACTGAGGGGGATCTGGGCTGTTTCCAGCTTCTTTTCTGGTCTAGTCTATTTGGTGTTCTGTAGGCCCCTTGCATGTTAATGGACATCTCTTTCTTTAAGTTGGGAAAATTTTCTG
The DNA here is from genome assembly GCF_907164565.1 of Psammomys obesus. Taxonomy (NCBI): domain Eukaryota; kingdom Metazoa; phylum Chordata; class Mammalia; order Rodentia; family Muridae; genus Psammomys; species Psammomys obesus. Next base: position 60,793,618 of record NW_026585644.1, read on the forward strand.
CTATGATTTTTTGAAACTTTTTTCTGGAGCTTGGAGCCTGAAATCTTCTTTTTTTGTCTATTCCTATTAATCTTAGATTTCATCCTTTCATGGTGTCCTTGATTTCTTTGATGTTTTGTGTTTGGAAGTTTTCTCATTTTACTTTTCCTTTGAGAGATGTATCAGTTTCTGCAATTGTATCTTTGTCAACCTGAGAGTCTCTCTTCCATGTTTTTTATTCTGTTAGCGACACTTACCTTTGTGGCTCCTGGTATTTTCCCCTATTTCTCCAGCTCTGGGGTTTTCTCTCTCTTTGTGTGTGTGTGTGTTTATTGATTTCAATGCTATTTTCATGTCTTGCACCATTTCCTTCATCTGTTTGCATGTGGATTCCTGTTTTTTCATGATGGCTTTTATTTTTTGTTGTTGTTGTTGTTGTTTCCTCTCTTTATGCCACTACTTGTGCCTCTGTTTGGTTGTGTTTGTATTTCTTTGAGAGCTTTGTTAGTTCTTCTTTAGGTGCCTCTACTAACTGGATGAGCATAAATTTGCTTTTCCTTGATTCGCAGGCCCCTCTACAGCTTCCTTTGTTATCATGTGAGAATGTCTTTCCCTCCTTTGCCTCTTCTTTCCAGTCCTCCTTTCTTCCAGCTTCTTCTCATTCTCATCCTCCTTTTATCCTTTCTTTTCCCTCTTCCCCTTCTTTTTTCCCTTCTCCTTTCCTTTTTTTTTCTTTTCCTCCTCACTTCTGCCTTCCCATTTCCTCCACTTTCTTCCTTTTTGCTGACTTATTTTTGTCAAAAATATTTTCTTTTGTGTGTCAGTCTCCTTTTTATAACAATAGTAAATACTCAGTGTAAAAATATTTCTGTACTGAAGACATGCTTGGAAGGATGGCTATAAGGTTTCTTATATTTCTTTTACCGTCTGCTCGAAGACAAGATGAGGCGGGTTCTGGCAGTCACTCTGCTCACAGCTGAGTGCAATCTTGAGGGCGTTTGCCTTCTTTTTCTCATAGACGCCTCTGGCTGGATTATTGCCCACTGCTTGCATGTCTCACACTAGTCTTCCACACGGTTTGAATGAGCATGTAGTAAAGCCTAGAAAGGGAAAAGTGGAAATTTTCCTTGCTTTTCAGTACATTTTGGGTTTTTGTGTTCTTTATTTCTAGTTGGCTTTCTTGTTAGATACTGACAGGCTGGATTATGGAATGGAGAATTAGGTGTGACCCGTTTTGTTTCAAAGTTGAAGCAGTTTTACTCTGTGGAAGTTGTTGTAGTACCTCTTCATGTCATTAGCAGCTTGCTTACATTTATTTATTCATTTATTTATATTTTATTGTTTTTATTGGAGCATTTTGAGGTTGTTTCTTCTTTTTGGTTAAGATTAAAAAACCTGAGTAATTGTTTCTTTAGTTCCCAATATGTTAAATATGAGTGTTGAATTGTCTGTATGAGTAAGCTCTAGACATAACTGTATTAGCTTTTCTTGGTAATAGTAACAAAGTCCATCCTGTTGATTATCATTGTTATATATGTGGAGGAGCTACATGTCATATAAAGAGAATGGTTTGGGTAATTCTGTAGATTGTTAAGCTTAATTTTATGGTTGCTTTATTCTGAAGATCTGAACAAGAGTAAAATTGTCTGACTACCTGATCAGACAGCATGTTGGAGAGTAACCACTATATCCAGTCAACTCTGAATGTTTTTGAAGAGCTAGTTTATCAGCATAGATACTATGTTTTGAAAGTTGATCTGGAAAGTTCACAGAAAAACCATAAAAATGTTTCTACTTACTGTAGAATTAGACACAAATTTCTCTTAAAAGCTTAGGATTATAGTAGTAGTCAGGAATGAAGTAAAATTTAAGTGTATCAATTTGGGAAAACAACTTATTAGGAGTAATTGAAGCAGCACATGTAATAGTAATAAAAACTGTAATGTAGCTCATGGTTGGGACAGGAACTTGCCAGTGTTAGTACAGTTTTCATTGGTCTGCCTATGTGACACCAAAGGTCAAGCTCCGGGCTGTTTCAAAATCATTGTTTCATTGTGTGATTAATGTAAATATTTAAGTAGAGATAATTCTGCCATTAGAAAGAGAAGAAAAGGGCTTCCTAGAAATTGGCTATGCAAGTCAAAAGTGTGTGTGTGTGTCTGTGTGTGTCTGTGTGTGTAAACTTCAAAGAAAAGGAGGTTAATTTACGTATTTATTTTAAAAGTTTATTGCTAAATCAGGCAGATAGACAATTTTAATCTTATTCAGATCTTTAGAATGACCAGCTTTTAAATTCATGATTCTATCCCAGAGAGCAGAAGCTGGCTCATACTGACATAGAGGGGATTAGGTTATCACTATTAGTTATCACATTATCACATACACTGTGAATCTGGGTCCAAAATCATCATCTGAGATGTTTCCGTATGTGTTCAGATTGCATGAATTATGAGTCTTCTTTTTCAGTAATTGTACAGTCTTTCAGTTATCTTGGACATAATGTCAGCAACTATCCACTTGTGGTCAGTTAGTCTACTGTTATGATTACTGAAAAATGAAATCTACTGCTTTGGTTTTGTAGTTTTTTTTTCCTTTTTTGTATATTGCACATTTAATAATTTATTACTGTTCTTCTTTCCTGTTTCACTAATTAACATAATGTAAGTTAGTGGCTGGCTCTTTGATTACCTCCCTCTGTGGGGTGCAGCCTTCCCAGGCCACAGAGGAAGACAATGTAACCAGTCCTGATGAGACCTGATAGGCTAGTGTCTAGTGTCAGATGGAAGGGGAGGAGGTCCTCCCCATTAGTGGACTTGGGGAGGGCCATAGGGGGAGAAGAGGGAGGGAGGAGAAAAAGGAGGGTGCTATGGCCTAGATACAAAGTGAATGATTTATAATAAATAGTAAATAAATTTTAAAAAGGAGTATGTAATTCAAACTGGAGAGATGGCTCCGTAGTTAAGAGCACTGGGTGTTCTTCCAGAGGACCTGGGATTAATTCCCCAGCACCCACATGGCAGCTCACAACTGTCTATTACTTCATTTTTAGGGATCTGATACTCTCACACAGACATACATGCAGGCAAAACATCAGTGCACATATAATTTTTTAAAAGATTATGTAATTACTATAAAGTTCTCAGTGTTTGCTATGTCCTGTTTCTGTCAGTTTTAATCTTTCCAACAGGTGTACTGCCAGGTATGAGTATGGGAAAATAACTTAATTTAAAGTGAATGTTTAAATGCATTGTGTATTTTTTCCTGTTTAAGTAGAACCTTTCGCAGTTTATATTGGAAGTGGCAAGACAGGATTACTTATTCACCTGTGCACAGAGGGAATCATTTGGCAGCTTTTTGCCATCCAGTGAGATGCCAGCTTTGATTTTCTTGCAGAGGTCCTTGTGGGACTGAAGGAATTCCCTTGTCTTTCGCATTTATTGTGCTGTGCATTTCAGCTTACCTCCCTAGCTCCACTTCTGCTTCATGAGGGTTCTTTTATCATACTAGCCTTAGTTTCAGTTGAAGAATATGAAAAAATGAGATGTCTTTACTACATATACTTTATTCTTGTTGATGTAAATGTTCTCAGTAGGTTTTTCAGCATCCACTTTTCTTTTGTTCTGTCAGACTTTACATTTGTTTTAGAGAATTTATCTTTTGCATTGTGAAACAATCATCCAACTCCTTCATTCATATGATTCCCTGCATTCTGCCCAAGGTTTGGTTATGAGTCTCAGCATCTGCTTTGATACACTGATAGGTAGAGTCTTTCAGAGGCCCTATGTCGTAGGCTCCTGTCCTGTTTCTTGTTTTCTCCTTCTTCCAATGTCCATCCCATTTATTTTTCTAAGTGAGGATTGATCATCTTACCCCAGGTTCTCCTTCTTGTTTATCTTCTTTAGGTGTACAGATTTTCATATGTTTATCCTATAAGTGGATCTAGTATCCACTTATGAGTGAGTATATACTGTGTGTGTCTTTCTGCTTCTAGGATACCTCACACAGGATGATCTTTTCTAGATCCCACCATTTGCCTACAAATTTCATGATTTCCTTGTTTTTAATTTCTGAGTAGTATTCCATTGCGTAAATGCACTACAATTTCTGTATCTATTCCTTTGTTGAGGGACATCTGGGTTGTTTCCAGGTTTTGGGTACTATGAATAAAGCTGCTGTGAACATGGTTGAACAAAGTTCTTGTTGTGTACTTGAGCATATTTTGTATAAATGCCTAGGAGTGGTGTAGCTGGATCTTGAGGAAGTACTATTCCTAATTGTCTGAGAAAGTGCCAGATTGATTTCCAGAGTGGTTGTACAAATTTTCAAATGTTTGTTTCTTAAAGAGTCTTTTATATATTGTAAATATTGTGGGATCTAGAAAAGATCATCCTAAGTGAGGTATTCCAGGAGTAGAAAGACACACACGGTATATACTCACTTTTAAGTGGATACTAGACCTAAAAGGTGGGATAAACGTACTAAAATCTGTACACCTAAAGAAGATAAAGAAGAAGGAGAACCTGGGGAAAGATGATCAGTCTTTACTTAGAAAGACAAATGGGATGGACATTGGAAGAAGGAGAAAACAAGAAACAGGACAGGAGCCTACCTTAGAGGGCCTCTGAAAGACTCTACCTAGCAGTGTATTAAAGCAGATGCTGAGACTCATAACCAAACATTGGGCAGAATGCAGGGAATCATATGAATGAAGGAGTTAGTAAGACCTGGAGAGGATATGAGGTCCACAAGGACCAAATATATCTGGGCACAGGGGTCTTTTCTGAAACTGATTTTCCAACCAAGGACCATGCATGGATATGATCTAGAACCTCTGCTCAGATGTATCCCATGGCAGCTCAGTATCCAAGTGGGTACCCTAGTAATGGGAACAAGGACTGTCTCTGACATCAACTCAGTGCATGCTGTTTGACCTCCCCACCCTGAGGGAGGGGCAGCCTTGCTAGGCCACAGAGGAGGACATTGCAGCCAGTCCTGATGAGACCTGATAAGCTAGGGTCAGATGGAAGTGGAAGAGGACCTCGCCATCAGTGTACTTAGAGAGGGGCAGGGAGGAGATGATGGAGGGAGGGTAGGACTGAGAGGGAATGAGGGAGGGGGCTACAGCTGGGATACAAAGTAAATAAGTTGTAATTAATATAAAAATAAAAATTTTATTTAAAAAAATGGAAGAAAGAAAATATATTTTATGAGTTTGGCTGTATGCCTTACTTGTTCCTTAGTTGCTAGTATTTCTTCAAAATCACATGTTATTTTACTTTAGATGATAGAGAGAGAGAGAGCGAAAGAGAGAGAGAGAGTTTGTGTATGTTTCATAGTGTCATTAGTTAACTAATTTTAATAATTTTAAAATAGTATGTCTTTTGTTTTTCCTCCTCTACCCATGGTACCATTTTTGGTATAGAAGATAGGAAGTTGGAGATCTGTAAGTGTTAGTAAATGTACAAAGTTACCAATTAAAATTAAATTGTAGGTAATAGTTGTTGGCAATATAATCCAGAAATTTAACTTACAGTGGCAGATTGTTAAGGTAGAATTGCTATTTGCTTTCTTGTGTCTCCAGTCCTTAAGACCGTATTCTTTACTCTTGGGATTTCTCTCGAAGGACTTAGAGGCTGACAATAACAGTAACCCTTGGGTAGGAGTTTCTGTAGTAGTAGAGTCAGGCAGCATAGGCCATGAATGGAAGGACACAAGCAGACTCTGAAGAGACGCAACACGCCCTCTCTGCTCACTGCGTCCTTCTACGGGCTGTATTTCACTTCTCTTCCCTTTAGCAGCCACAGAAACGCAACACATTTTGCAGTGTTTCTGCCTAGGGTGGTTTCTCAATACCCAAGTGTTTTATTGGGTACTTTTCTTAGAAGCATCTTCTGTTTTCCAAGTACCAAATTTCCAGGCTCCAAGAAGAAAAGCAGTTGTTCAGCATAAACTTTATTTTTATTGGTATAAAATGTAGGCAGAGTCAGCTAGTCTAGTCAGTCAAAATGGAAGCAAATGAAGTTCCCAGATGCTCCCATCCAAGAGACATCTTCCAGGCAAGTGCTTCTAAGAATAGCATTCTTAGGGTGTTGTAATTTAAAATAGCACTTCTATGTAGTTTTTACTCCTTCTTCCTCCTTCCCTCATCCTGCCAGCATGCTTTCTTTCTCTCCTCCTCCCCTCAGCCCTTCCCCTCAGCGAACTCATGAACTTCTTCAAGAATTCTCTTTTCTACCTTCCATCCTGCTGTAGCTGTGATGGGATTACAGATATGCTCTGCCCTTCTGGTTTTATGTAGGCTTATGGGGATTTGAGCTCTAGTTCATATAGTTGTGTGTTAAGTGCTTTTACCTACTGTGCTAAATCACCAGGCCTTCTTTTTATATAGTTCTTAGAAGAACTCCCCTTCCCACATTATCTGCTTTTTCTAGTTGGAGACAGGGTGAATAGTTTTATATAGAAGCTTTGAAAAGAGTTAAAATTCAAATTAGTAACCAAGAAACGGAAACAGGTGTTGAGTAGACAGCTTTTTATTATTTCAAAGCATTTTTAAAAATGTTCTTCAGGGAGTTTGAATGACTTATGAGACAGATCATGTGCCACACTTGGGTCTCCCATGGAAATTAGCCATAGTGATCTACTTTCTGCTCTTAAGCTCATCTCTGCTTCAGATTTTTATTTTTTATTTTTATTTTGCTTGTCATGTATTTTTCTCTGTTGGCATATTTTCACTACCTACTTCCTTCCTTCCTTCCTTCCTTCCTTCCTTCCTTCCTTCCTTCCTTCCTCTCTTTCTCTCTTTCTCCTCCCCCCGCCTTTTTGAGCTGGGGTATTGCTCTGTAGTCCTGGCTGCCCTGATAGTGTTCTGTTTACAATCCAAGCTGATCTTAAATCCAGAGCAACCCTCCTGCTTTAGGCTCTGAATGCTAGGTTATATGTCATGCCTAACCTTACTTAACCTTTCTGGGTCAATGTATACTTCCTGCCTCACTACTTTCTCCTCCTGTGTCCCATAGGTAAACTATCTGTGAGGTCAATTTCAGTTCTGTTGTACTCGTTTTTTATTTCTTTGTCTTAGGAGTGCATTCTTATACAAAATATGAACGAAGGAATGAATAAAATAAGTATTTAGATGGAGAGGAGGATTAGGGCCTAAGGAAAACATAACAATGAGAGAGTAAAGTTTGTATGGCATTTAAAAAATTGTCTTTCTGCTTCTGGGATAGCTCACTCAGGATGATCCTTTCCAGTTCCCACCATTTACCTGCAAATTTCATGATTTCCTTGTTTTTCATTGCTAAGTAATATTCCATTGTGTAGATGTACCACAATTTCTATATCCATTCCTCAACTGAGGGGCATCTGGGTTGTTTCCAGCTTTTGGCTAAATAAAGCTGCTATAAACATGGTTGAACAAATGTCCTTATTGTGTACTTGAGCCTCTTTTGGATATATGCCTAGGAGTGGTATGGCAAGATCTTGAGGAAGCGCTATTCCTAGTTGTCTGAGAAAGTGCCAGATTGCCTTCCAGAGTGGTTGTACAAGTTTACATTCCCACCAGCAGTGGAGAAGGGTTCCCTTGAGTTTTTCATCTTGGCCATTCTGATGGGTATAAGGTGAAATCTCAGGGTTGTTTTGATTTGCATTTCCCTGATGGCTAATGAGGTTGAACATTTCTTTAAGTGTTTCTCTGCCATTGGCTATTCCTCTGTTGAGAATTCTGTTTAGCTCTGTTCCCCATTTTTTAATTGGCTTACTTGCTTTTCAGCTTCTTTAGTTCTTTATATATACTGGATATTAGCTCTCTGTCAGATAGAGGGTTGGTGAAGATTCTTTCCCAATCTGTAGGCATTTGTTTCACTCATAGAGACATATAATATAGGATAAACCTACTAAAATCCGTATACCTAAAGAAACTAATCAAGAGGGAGGACTCTCACTAAAATGCTCAATCCCCATCCTCAAAGGCAAAGAGGATGAACATCAGAAGAAGAAGAAAACAGGAAACAAGTTAGGAAACTGCCACAGAGGGCCTCTGAAAGGCTCTGCCCTGCAGACCATCAAAGCAGATGCTGAGACTTACTTATGGCCAACTGTTAGGCAGAGTGCATGGAATCTTATGAAAGAAGTCAGAAGTAGTAAGATCTGGAGAGGACAGGAGCTCCACAAGGAGAGCAACAGAACCAAAAGATTTGAACACAGGGGTCTTTCCAGAGACTCATACTCCAACCAAGTACCTTGCATGGAGATAACCTAGAACCCCTGCACAGATGTAGTCCATGGCAGCTCAGGTTCCAAATTGGTTCTATAGTAACGGGAACAGGGACTGCCTCTGACATGAACTGATTGGCTTGCTTTTTGATCACCTCCCCCTGAGGGGGAGCAACCTTATCAGGTCACAGAAGATGACAGTGCAGTCAGTCCTGATGAGATCTGATAGACTAGGATCAGAAGGAAGGAGAGGAGGACCTCCCCTATCAGTGGACTTGGGGAGGGGCATGGGTGAAGAAGGGGGAGGGAAGGTAGGATTAGTAGGGGAGGAGGGAGGAGTTTATGGGGGAATACAAAGTGAATAACGTGTAATTAATAAAAGTTAAAAAAAATAAAAGAAAATAATTGGTATCTTATCCCCTATCCACATGTGGTTTACTTATTGTGTGGCTAGTCTGAATTGGGGAAAATAAAATAAAATAAAATAAAATAAAACAAAAACCATGAAATTGAAGGCTTCATACACTCTATGGGGAAAAAAAAAGATCTTCAGTTTTTTGTCTTTATATTTTATCCATTCAATAATAATGTTTTAGATGTTTCTGGGTTAATACATTTTTAATGATTTTACCTATCTTTAATACCATGTGATACAAATTCCTAAATTATGTAGGTAGCTCCAGTACAAGTGAAGTGATGATATTCTACACGCTGTTAAATTCAAGAGCTCAAACTTCAGGATGAAGTTACTAAGCAGGATGGGTGAATTTGTTACTTTCTATCACTGACAAAATCCCTTACATAGATAACTTTAGGGAGGATATACTATGGCCATGGTTTAAGAAACATTTCACAAGTTCATTATTTTGGGGAAGTCCCAGTGGTTGGCGAAACCGTGTGACACTAGGAACACGGGCTGGGAGCTGTTTGGTCGTGGCAGACTGGGAAGCAGAGTCCAGTTGGAGCAGGAGTTGGGATGGCTTCAGAAGATTTGCTGCTGACTTCCTTTTTGAACCAGCTGCCCCCACCTTCTAACATAGCCTCCTAAATAACAGCCATCTTAGGATAGGTGTTTAAAGCATAAAACTGTGGGAGACTTTAGAGTCAGAATGTAACAATGAGTGAAGATGACACAGGAACTTTTCTTTCATACTCTCTTGCAACTAACTTTGTGGAAAAAGTAGTTAACTTGCTGTCCCAGTCTGGCCAGTATTTATGATAGTCTACAAGTTAATGGTGTCTTTTGGCATTTAATACTGCCAAGGAGTTACAGAAACACAGTAATAATGATAATAACAACAACAGCAACAATAATAATAACAACAACAACTTTACAGAGACCATATGTCACCTATGAAGCCTAAAATATTTACTGTGTCTAGGCAGAAAAAGTTTGCTGACTTGTAGTTCAAATTAATCTCCACTGCTTTCTCCCAGTTAATAACCTTGGGTGTGACCAAAAGAACATTAACTGTATGCAATGAAATCTGTATTTAGTAGTCATCTACTTTATTATTGAGCTATGTGGATTATGTATCTAGAGACCATTTCATTAGTCTACAATATTAGGTGCCTCCTGTGGATTAGGCCCTGTATGTGTTTAGAGTGTCCTTTCAGTATTGCAGTCATTTATTAGGTGGCCTCTGAAGTTAAAAAATGTCAAAGAGTATTTTGATTTCCCAAAATAGTGCAGAATCAATTAGCTGATGAGTAGAGGGTGACTGGTATGTAGCAGTTCAAGGCTTGCTGTTAGTTTGCTAAGAGCAGCTTGGATGAGTGACATCTGTATTCCATTCTTCATTAAAGGAGGGCACTGCCATGCGCTCCCAGCCAGAGTCTCTTATCCAGGGTTCTTGGTTTGGTTGATTACAACCTTCTCCATATAGCTCTCACCACCACCACAGTTCTCATCATGTTGACTGCTTACAACCTTCAGAACATTAAAGAGACAGTAGCCCATTTGTCTGTAACATTAAGATGATTCTTTCAGCATAAATGATAAGAAAATTTGTAGGCCATGATGTGGTGATTTTTTTTTTATAGGGGCACTGTAATAACTTTAAGGATTCAGGGAGTCAGTGTCTTCCATGATGTTGGCAAAAGGAACAGTGCTTGCTATTTTCTTATTGTTTACTTTGTAAAAAATTTCTTTTTGATTCTTTGTGAATTTCACATCATGTACCCCAATCCTACTCATCTTCCCATATCTGCTCTCTACCCTTGCAACCTGCCTCCTAAAATGAAGACACCTCCCCAATTTGCCTCCCCTGCCAAAAAAAAAAAAAAAAACCCACAACATTTTGCCATGTTAAGCTGTGGTATTTCTCAGTATACCCTTTTACCTACACATCTTAAATGTTTATTGCATTGAGTTACTGGTCTGGTTCGAAGCCTCTGCTTTGTACTATACTATCAATACTAGATCCAAACTGGGATTCCTCTCAGATATCCTGTTGTTGCCTTGGGTCATACTGATCCTGCAGCTTTGGTTTTGCAGGAATTGCCCCTTTACATGCTCCAGCCGTCATAGATGGGGTAGATATTGTGGTGGGCCAACTCAAAGCTGTGAATCTGCACTGGGGTGGTAACTGTTTGGTCAGTCTGCCTGCTCTCCTTCGCTCATGCCATCAGGGCCAGCTCTCTAACATTACCTTTACAGGGGATTGGTGATAGCTCACCAAAATGCTGCAGCTGACAAGGGGCTGGGCCATCTCTCCCACTCACAGGTTCTCTGCCTTCTTTTCCACTCTGCTCAGGCAAGGGGTGGGGTCAGCTCTGCACCATCCTGGGACATCTGCATGGCCTTTGGTGATAACATGGGCCATGGACAAGTAGGCCACGTCAAGTAGGCCCCTGCTGCTGCAGGGCCCTGTGATCCTCCACTGCAGCACAGGCCAGGACTTCACCATGGCCTTAGGTGGCAGTGCAAACTACTTATATCAGGCTGTTCCACACTACCCTCTTGTCTCCAGTTCCACCTCTCTGTATTTGCACACATTGTTTTCATTCTCTTTCTCTCCATCTCTCTGTCATTTCCTTGCTCATCGTAGTAGCTCCCAGGCCTCTGGGTGTCTTCTGCTGTGCCTGTGCCACATGGCAGTGGGTGGGGGCAGGGGCCCTCAGGTTGTCTGGGCATGCCAAACAGGAGGGGCCTCCTCCCAGGTGTGCTATACTCCACTCACACTGCGTGGCAGTGCACAGCGTTGCATATTTCTATTATTTTATAGTCAACACCTCAAGATATAATGAACCCTCTGCAACCTCCTCACCACCTATGCCTCTGCTCTATTTCATTGCTTATGGCTTCTTAGGCATGCTGCTTAATTTCTCAAAATTTATTGTCTCTTCAGCGGCAAATATGGGTAGAAGTATTTTTGGGTCATTTAATTTATCATTAATTATGGTAATTTCATTAATAGCAGTAACACAGTCTCTTGGCTTGTTTTATAATTTTATGTAAGACAGGAGTTTTTTAATTGTATAAAGAAATGTGAGGCATTTGGTTGATGTAACAAATAACCAATGGTATTTTTAAAAAGTAGAATGGAAGCTTATTACAGTTATTAAACTTCATTGTATTACTTGTTTTTATGTGTTTTTAACACATTATATTATTATGTGTTTTTTTTTAACACCTTTTCTCCACAGAAGGTTTTGTATACTTTTCTTATAGTAACTACTCCCATATTTATCCTAAGTTGCTATCTAGTTCCTTAAATGTTTCCAATTTCATTTGAATGGGCCATGTGGACTTTTTGTTTACATTTATCCAAATTCTATTTTAGTCAAATAGCTTTTACAATCTACTGCAAACATGGTCTTTTTGCAATTATTAAGAGTTCGTGATTATGTATCAGTCATTTATTCTAGATAATTTTTGTTTGTATAAGGAAGCTTTACAGTTACAAAGATTTTTTTATAGTGTATTAGAAAAAATATATTCTGCACAATTAAAAAATGGATGGGGAGGGGCATAGGAGAAGCAGCAGGAGAGTGGGAGCTCGAAGGGGTGGGGGAGGGTGCTACAGCTGGGATACAATGTAATAAGCTAATTAATAAAATAAAAATTAAAAAATTAGTTAATCAATATTGTTTTTCAGTATGAAAATTAGATTGTGTCTACTTTCTTGGCGCTGTGCACCACTGCCACCTGCTTACCTCATTAAGTAAAAGACAATACAGATGCTACATGGATGAAGTAATCATAAGTTATCTGCACAGATAACTGAAGTTTATAAAACTACTCCAGATCATAAGACCTTCTATTTTATAATGTACACTTGTGGAGTGGAATAGAGATGCATTTAGAAACTTAGCAAAGTAACTTTAAGCATTAAATTAAGTATTTGTATTTCTTTGTATTTTGGACACAGTTAAAGAATGTCTCATTTTTTTTAAAAGATTCTCTTTATTGTGAAATATAGTGACGGTTTTGTACCACTTTTGCACCTGTGCAGTGCAAGCTGTCCAGTGAACACATTGTGCTCCTCAAATTGTTTCCTAAATAGCTAGGTTTCTGTTTGATGACTGGTCTGTTGTCGTCTTTGGTCGGAGAAGCTTATTGCATTGAGGAACAGCCAGACTCACAATAAGTCAAAGCACTCAGCAGTTGAGAACTCAGCAGTTCCAGTTCTCAGCTGGACTGCTTGGGGTAAAAGGGAATAGTCATAGTCTATAACTAGCAAAACTTAGTGGTTTTTTGTTTGTTTGTTTGTTTTAGCTCATTCACAACTGTGTTACAAAGTATTTGACATTTTAGTTTTAGGTCTAAACCTTCTAACAAATGTCACGTGATTTGTAGTGTGCTGTATCAAGGGCCCTCATAGGAATACTTGGAATAAAAAGGACGTTTTGGGGTCTGTGAGGTTGTGTGGGCTTGAACGTGATTTTTATTTGATATATGAGCTGTGACATAACTCTTGCATGACTAAGATGTGTTTGTAAGTGCTATGCTATGCAGATAGGTTTTTTTCTGAAACAAAGCCAAAAATAAAATCTTGAGTGTGTTCACTTACTGGGAAAAGAATACTTCATAGAAACATATGGAAACATTTTTACATTCTATTTCATTAAATGAGCCTTTTACTTTCTAAGTATTTTTATGATTGTTCAAGTTAATATGTCATTTACTTCACATTTTCCGAGTTTAGTTAGACACGGGAAGTCTCACATGGGAAGTACTGAGATGTTGGGAAACAACCAGCCTACATTGAGGAGCGTATGTTTTAGAACTGGAGTAGATGGTTATGAAAAGTTAGGATTGGATGGCTTACATTCTTTAGCTATTAATCATAGAATAGACATGTCTAATTCTTTTAATGTTATTGTGGGTCTCATGAGACTTTGTATAGTGTGGTTATTTTCTTTTTACTCAAATTATAAAAATCACAGAACAATATTAATGGGACTAATGTAAAGAAAAAAACATAAGAACAACATGACTGCTTTTAATTTTTCTCTCCTTTAATTTCCTGCCTTTACATATAAATTTTATGTGGTTTTTATTTACTGTATATCATTTCTTTTCATAATGTTATATTTTAATTTTTTTTCTTTTTTGAAGGTCACCTACCTCTCCCATTATCTTTCTCACTGTTGACAGGCATACAAAGACATTTTTCTCAGATTTTTTTTAAGTCTTTTTCTAGCTCTCATTGTATTTTCCTATTCTGTCATGAAGAAATGATCTAGAATGATGCATATATTGTCTTTTCACTTGGTGCTAATATTGAGTATTTCACGTTTCTTTTCTTCTTTGTTTTCATCTGTAACACATACAGAACTTTTTTCTTGTTTTATGACCTTCTTTCCTTTGTTTTGTGTCCTTGATGGAGAAGGGAGCACTTTGAGCAGTTTTCTCTGTAGCTTTAGGTATCATTATTGACAATTGCTTTATTTGTGTGTCCCAAAACTCTTTGTATAAACTGGGAAAATCTTTCAGATGTGACAAGGAATCTAAAGTACATTGTGTTAAAGTGAAATAACTTATCCTGTAATTGTGGCTAATCATGTTGTTAGTCATCATTCACCTGTTTTCATACCCAAAACATCTAAGAAATTATGTAGCCTTTCTTAGCTAGATCTTGCATTCTATCTTCTTCCTTTATCTTCCTGGCTCTGGACCTATACTTGTGTTAGCATACTTTTCCTTTTATTTGAGACTTTAGTAATGCATCTGAGTACACTTTCCAGCCTCCACTGCAGCCTTAGGAATTCTAATGGAATTTTGATTATGTTCTTCAGTGTGGTTCCCCTCTATGTGCAAGATGAAATTGGAATGTCTCTCAGTGTCTCTCCATTGTCCTTTCATGACTTTCTCTTAGACTCATCCTGGAAACTTTATTTCTTCAGCCCATTCTTTGTATATTTGAGTAACTATACTAATTATAGTGTCCCAGACAATGTCCTTGATGTTGAAACATGATTATATCAGTCTGAAATTCATTCCTGCCCTCACAACCCATTATTATTACTTGCTCAATTTCTTTCTTTCTTTCTTTCTTTCTTTCTTTCTTTCTTTCTTTCTTTCTTTCTTTCTTTTTTTTTTTTTTTGAAAGATTTGAAGCTCTGTGGTCTTCAGTCTGATTTGGATGTCCTTAGGGTCTGAGAATATACTCTTTATATATGACAAGTGGTGTATGAGATTGAAATATTTTAATAGAACTAAGTAACATTCTGTTATTAGATAAAACATTTTTGTGTCTCCTTTTGTGTCAGTACTTAAAAATATATACCTTTTGAAAAAAATTTTAATAATAGAAATACTGGGAAATGACAGTTTCTGTGATCTGGGCATTGTTTTTTAATTATTAATTGTTAATACAACCTCATTCAAAGAATAGTAAGAGGGGTTTCACAATTTGCCATCCT
The DNA here is from genome assembly GCF_907164565.1 of Psammomys obesus. NCBI lineage: Eukaryota > Metazoa > Chordata > Mammalia > Rodentia > Muridae > Psammomys > Psammomys obesus. The sequence continues at coordinate 60,808,678 of NW_026585644.1, forward strand.
TTTTTTTTTAAATTAAATTTCATTTTTTTTATTATTATTTACATTTTATTAACTCTGTATCCCAGCTGTGTCCCGCTCCCTTATTCCCTCCCAACCCCATCCTCCCTCCCTCATCTCCTCCCTGCCCCTTTCAAAATCCACGGATTGGGGAGGACCTCCTCCCCTTTCTTCTGACCCTGTTTTATCAGGTATCTTCAGGACTGGCTGCAAAGCCCTCCTCTGTGGCCTAACAGGACTGTTCCTCCCTTGGCGGGTGGGGAGGTCAAAGAGCCTGCCCTTGAGTTCCTGTCAGAAATAGTCCCTGTTCCCCTTACTATGGGAAACCAATTGGTTACTGAGCTACCACGAGCTTCATCCCAGCAAAGGTTCTAGGTTATATCCATACATGGTCTTTGGTGGAGGGTCAGTCTCAGAAAAAAACCCTGTGCCCAGATATATTTGGTCCTTGTGGAGCTCCTATCCTTTCCACATCATACTAACTCCCCTTCTGCTGAAGGTTTGGTTATGAGTCTTAGTATCTGTTTTGAAACACTGCTAGGTAGAGTCTTTCAGATACCTTCTGCTGTAGACTCCTGTCCAATGCACATCCCATTTGTCTTTCTAAGTGAGGATTGATCATCTTACCCCATGTCCGCTTTCTTGTTTATCTTTTCTAGGTGTATAGATTTCATTATGTTTATCATATCTTGTAGGTCTATATAAGCGAGTATATACCATGTTTTTCTTCCTCTGGGATAGTTCACTCAGAATGATTTTTTCTAGATCCCACCATTTGCCTGCAAATTTCATGATTTCCTCCTTTTTGATTGCTGAGTATATTCCATTGTGTAAAAATACCACAATTTCTGTATCCATTCCTCCATTGATGGACATCTGGGTTGTTTCCAGGTTCTGGCTATTATAAATAAAGCTGCTACAAACATGGTTGAGCAAATGTCCTTGTTGTGTACTTGAGCAAATTTTGGGTATATACCTAGCAGTGGTATAAACAATTTGCCATCCTTAAATAGCATTCTTTCCCAAGTCTTCATTTTTTTGGTAGTTACTTATACTTCTGGATAGTGCTGTGTCCTAGACTCTATGTAAGACACCAGCAATATGTCTAGTTTTCCTCCTCATTATTTCTTTCATTAATTTTAAAGTGTCACAAGAGCATTGAATCATAATAATGTTCATAATATCGTTTGTGCAATTATTTTCTTTTGGAAGTGCTTTTTAAATATGAAGACAAAATGGGAGTGTCCAGGTTATTAGTGAATCAATGTTAAAAGATTATATATATATATATATATATATATATATATATATATACACATATAAATAGCTGAAGACACTCCCATTTTGTCTTCATATTTAAAAAACAGCTCCAACAGAACAGTATATATGTATATATATTCATATGTATATATAAATTTGGCAGTTGTTCCCATACTTGTATAATAATGGCCTTTTCCATGATAATTTTGTAATTTAATTTTTAATTCCTTAAGGTAAAGGACTTTTTTTTTTTTGCATGGGAACATTTTTCTTTATTTTATTAATTACACTTTATTCACTTTGTATCCTCCCATAAGCCCCTCCCTCCTCCCCTACAGATCCCACCCTCCCTCCTCCTTCTTCATTCATGCCCCTCCCCCAGTCCACGGATAGGGGAGGTCCTCCTCTCCTTCCTTCTGATCTTAGTCTATCAGATCTCATCAGGAGTGGCTGCATTGTCATCTTCTGTGGCCTGGTAAGGCTGCTCTCCCCTCAGGGGAAGGTGATCAAAGAGCAGGCCAATCAGTGCATGTCAGAGGCAGTCCCTCTTCCCATTACTATGGAATCCACTTGGAACCTTAGCTGCCATGGGCTATATCTGTGCAGAGGTTCTAGGTTATCTCCATGTCTGGTACTTGGTTGGAGTATGAGTCTCTGGGAAGACCCCTGTGTACAAATTTTCTGGTTCTGTTGCTCTCCTTGTGGGGTTCCTGTCCTCTTCAGCTGTTACTCTTTCCCACTTCTTACATGTTAGGATCAGATTTTAATAATGAGTAGTAAAAATTAGTTGTTTTTTTAAAAATATGATCAGTAGATTGCCAAATACAGTTAGGTTGTCATTTTTTGGTGACAAGTTGAGCTAATTGTCTTTTTAATATTTTTATATATAATTTTGTTCTGGTATATTCCATATTTCAATACTCAGATACAACTAAGTGATTATAGAGGTTCTTTGTCCATGATGTCCACATAAGAAGTCTTTGTAATATGGACGGTATGGTTACAGGTTCCTTACTACGGTAAGTAAATACATTACCTCAGTTTTTAGCCATCCTTCCACTGCCAGTGATGACCCAGTGCTTAAGTTGTAACTCTATTCTGCTGACCCAGACCCAGGGGACTTATTTTATTTTATTTTTTGATGCCTTGCTGTAGGCAATTTTAAAGGTGTGGAACGAAGCCATTTTCAACCTTGGTCTCATTTCCACGTTTATTTCCTATGGGACACCTAACCTTCCTTTAAAATAGTTGGATTTTAAAATTGTCCACCTAGTCTGTGATTACTATGTGTAGTAGTTATACTACTGCTGTATTTTAGTTCACCAATATTTTTTTTAAAGTATGGCTAATTGTTAGTGTTAAGCCAGTCACACAGTTAAAATTTTTAATTTTTTTTTTTAACAAAACTTATTCTCTCTGAGTGTATGTTTTTCATGGGTTACTTTTATTTTATGCTTATATACTAAGAATTTTTGGCCTGATTTTTGTCCCAGAAGTGTGTAATTGAGAACTGACTTGTTATATAAAGTTGAAAAGAAACTTAATGCGTTGTAAAACCTAGTGCTTCATCTTTCCTTAGTAACTAATATGTCATTTGTGAGAAAGGATCCTAAATGTTTCCAAATGAATAATCCTCTAAATTGCCTAGTAGCTTTCAATTTTAACATTAATAACTACCCCTTTTAAACAAATTGAAGTTTATTTCCTAAGAAGAATAAAGTTATTTTTAGAGCATGTGAATGTTTGTAGCTTAAATATGTTAACCACTGTTAACATATTTAACCTTACAGGTAAAATTTATTTTTGTAAAAACCATGTTTACAATAAGAAAGTCACTCTCAGTTTTGTTTTTTTCCTCAAAAAATTATAAAATTTATTTCTCTTCTTTCTTTCCTTCTCTCCTTCCCTTCATTTGTTTCAGAACATCTCAGAATATTTATTCATTTATTCATAATTCCATCCATCCATCCATCCATCCATCCATCCATCCATCCATCCATCCACTCACTTTCCACCCTAATTCTACCCCCTCCCTCCTCTCCTTCCAGTCTCACCCTCATGCACCCCTACCCCTACTCCTCCTCCTCAGAGAAGGGAAGGCCCTCAAGATGTACCAATCCACCCTAGCACCTCAAGTCGCAGCAGGACAAAGTGAATCCTCTCCTGCTGAGGCCTGACAAGGCAGCCCAACTAGGGGAAAGGGATCCAAAGCCAAACAGCAGAATCAGAGAAACCCCCTACTCCCGTTATTAGGGGACCCACATGTTGACCACACTGTACATTTTCTACATATGAGTAGGGAGGGGGTCTAGCTTCAGCCCATTCATGCTTTTTGGATGGTGGGTTGGTTAGTCTCTCTAAGCTCCCATGGGCCCAGGTTGCTTTACTCTGTAGGTCTTTTTTTGGCATCCTTGACCCCTCAGTCTCCATCTAGTTTTCCTCCTACTCTTCTAAAAAACTCTCCAAGCTCTGCTTATTGCTTGGGTCTATGAATCTGTTTCCTTCAGCTGCTGGATGAAGCCTCTCAGAAGACAGTTATGCTAGGATCCTGTTTGCAAGCATAGCAGAATATCATTAATAGTGACAAAGGCTGGCTCTCTTCTATGGGGAGGGTCTCATATTGGGTCTGTCATTGATTTGCCATTCCCTCAATCTCTGTTCTATCTTTATCTGTATAATTCTTGTAGGCAAGACATGTTTTTGGTCAACGATTTTATGGGTGGGTTGGTGTCCCCTACCTTCACTAGAATTCCCCCTTGTCTGCAGGAGGTGGTGACTTCAGGCTCCTTAACCTACTGCTGCTGGGAGTCGAGGCCCCTGTCACCCCTAGACTCCTGGCAGTCTCCCCTGTCCTTTTGATACCCTAACTCAAACATTGACCATGAGTTTCCTCAAAAGGAGTATGCGTTTGTCAAGGAGTCTGAGAAAAGTGTACAGAACTGAAGACTGTAGTACAGTTAAACTCCTTGCAACTACCTTAGTGATTTTGAAAGTGGCTGTGTAAGCTTTCATACCCCCCAGCAATGAAGACGTGTTCTCCTTGCTTCACTTCCTCATCAGTATAAGCTATCACTTGTGTTTTTGATCTGAGCCATTCTGACCGGTGTAAGATGGAATCTCAGAGTCATTTTAATTAGAATTTTCCTGATGCCTAAGAATGTTGAATATTTCTTTAGTGTTTACCAGCTATTTGAGATTCCATTGTTGAGAATTCTCTATTTAGATCTATACCCTATATTTAAAATTTTTAAAAATTTTATTTTTTTTTTTATTATTTCAATTTACTTACACCCTAGGGGTACCCCTCCCTCCTTTTCTCCCAGTTACCCCCTTCCTCATCTCTCGCCTTTCCCTTGCCCTTTCTCTCCGAAAAGGAGAGCCCTCACATCCCCTTATATCAACCCTCCCCAGCATCTCAGGTCACATCAGGATTGAACATATCATCATCCCCTGAGTCCAAGCATGGAAGAGCTGCTAGGGAGAAGTGATCCAAAGCAGGCAATAGAGTCCATATTAGAAACAGCCCCACCTCCACTTGCTAGGCAACCCATCTGAAGACCAAGCCACCCAATCGACCACATATGTGAAGGGGGCCTAGGTCCAGAACATACACGCTCTTTACCTGGTGTTTCAGTCTCTCTATAAGCCTTCATAGGACTGGGTTAGTTGTCTCTGTGGTCTTCTTGTGAGGTTCTTGTCCCTTCCAGGTCCATCTTCTTGTGAGGTTCTTGTCCCTTCCAGGTCCATCTGTCTTACCCCAAAAATTCTACAGGACCTTCAGAGCTCTACCTAATGCTTGGCTGCAAGTCCCAGCATCTGTCTCAATCTGCTGCTGTCTGGAGCCTCCCAGACGACAGGCAAGGAGGTCCTGTCTGCAAGCATAGCAGAGCATCTTTAATAGTGTCATAGGCTGGCTCTCTGGTGTGCGTTAGGTCTCAGGTTGGGCCAATTATTGTTTGGACATCCCCTCAGTCTTTGTTCCTTCTTTATCCCTGCACTTTTTGTAGGCAGGGTAAGTTTGGATCAAAGGTTTTGTTGGTGGGTTGTTGTTCCTTTCCTTTCATTAGTCCTGCCTGGTTTGGAGGTGGTCACTGTAGTCTTCATGTCCCCCACTGTTAGGAATCTCAGCTAGATTCACACCTATATCCTCCCAGGAGCTTACCCTGTTGCAGTCCTCCAGCTTGACAAAGAGATGTCCCATTTCAGTTTCCCTTCTTGTTCCCAGCCCTCTCACCTCCTACCTCCATTATCCCCACATCCTCTCTATTTCCCTCCTCATTCCATCTCCTTCCCAATTCCCTCTCTTCATCCACTTCTGCTGTGTATTTTGTTTCTACTTCTGAATGACATTTTGACACTCTTCCATGGCCCTCCTTGTTACTTAGCTTCTTTTAGTCTGTGTACTGTAGTATTGTTATCCTGTAATATAGGTCTAATATCCACTTATAAGTCAAAACATACCATGTGCATCTTTCTGGGTCTGGGTTACCTCACTCAGGATGATCTTTTCTAGTTCCATCCATTGACCTGCAAATTTCATGATTTCTTTGTTTTTAATTGCTGAGTAATATTCCATTATGTGAATGTACCATAATTTCTGTATCCATTCTTTGGTTGAGGGACATCTAGGTTGTTTTCAATTTCTGGCCATTACAGATAAAGCTGCTATGAACATGGTTCAGTCAATGTCCTTATATGGTAAAGCATGTTTTGAGTATATGCCCAGGAGGGTATTGCTGGCTATTGAGGTAGCACTATTCCCAATTTTCTGAGAAAGTGCCAGTTTGTGCAAGTTTGCCCTCCAACCAGAAATGGAAGAGGGTTGCCCTTTTTCTATATCCTCTCCAGCATGTGTTGTCACTTGAGTTTTTCATCTTAGCCATTCTGATGGGTGTAAGGTGAAATCTCAGTGCCAGTTTGATTTGCATTTCCCTGATATTTAAAGATGTTGAGCATTTCTTTAAGTGTTTCTCTGCCATTCGATATTCCTCTATTGAGAATTCTCTTTTTAGCTCTGTATCACATTTTTTAACTAGATTACTTGATTTGTTGCTGTTTAACTTCTTGAGTTCTTTATATATTCTGGATATCAGCCCTCTGTCAGCTATAGGGTTGGTGAAAATCTTTTCCCAATCTATAGGCTGTTATTTTGCTCTGAGGACATTTTCCTTTGCTTTACAGAAGCTTTTCCGTTTCCTGAGGTCCCATTTATTGATTGTTGATCTTAGAGCATTGAGCATTTCTTTAAGTGCTTCTCAGCCATTTGAGATTCCTCTCTAGTGAATTCTTGGTTTAACCCTGTCCCTAATTTTTGAATTGGATAATTTGATTTGTTGATGTTTAATTTCTTAAGTCTTTGTATATTTGAGATATTAGCCCTCTTTGTCTGATGTACGTTGGTGAAGATCCTTTTCCATTCTGAAGGCTGCCATTTTGTTTTATTGATAGTGTCCTTTGACTTCCATAAGCTTTTCAGTTTTATGAGATCCCTTTTTTTAATTATTATTATTTTTATTGATTACACTTTGTTCACTTTGGATCCCTCCTCCCCTCCTAGTCACTCCCTCTGTCCCCTTTCTCCACTCATGTTTTCCCCCACCCCAGCCCACTTATAAGGGAGGTCTTCCTTTCTTTCCTTCTGATCCTAGTCTATTAGCTCTCATCAGGAGTGGCAGCATTGTTTTCCTTGGTGGCCTGGTAAGGCTGCTCCCCCCTCCGGGGGAGGTGATCAAAGAGCAGGCCAATCAGTTCTTGTCAGAGACAGTCCCTGTTCCCATTACTATGGAACCCACTTGGACACTGAACTGCCATGGGCTACAGCTGTGCAGGGGTTATAGGTTATCACCATGCATGGTGATACTCATTGCTAGGGAACCCACTTTGACATTGAGCTGCCATGTGCTACATCTGTGTAGGAGTTCTAGATTATCTCTATGCATGGTCCTTGGTTGGAGTATCAGTCTCAGAAAACACCCCTGTTCCCAGATATTTTGGTTCTGTTGCTCTCCTTGTGGAGTTCCTGTCCCCTCTAGGTCTTTCTATCTTACCTTCTTTCATAAGATTACTTGCACTGTGCCCAAAGTTTGGCTATGAGTCTCAGCATCTTCTTTGATACATTGCTGGGTAGATTCTTTCAGAGGCCCTCTGTGGTAGGCTCTTATCCTGTACCCTGTTTTCTCTCTCTTCCTATGTCTGTACAGTTTGACTTTCTGAGTGAGGATTGTTCATCTTACTCAGGGTCCTCTTTCTTGCTTAGCTTCTTTAGATGTACAGATTTTAGTATGTTTATCCTATATTATATGTCTAATATCCACTTATTAGTGAGTCTATATAGTATTGTCTTAGCTATCCCGAGGTATTTTTTTATATGAAGTTAGGTATTGTTCTTTCAAGGTATTTTAAAAAACTGTGCGGGAATTTTGATGGGGAATGTGTTGAATCTGTAGATTCGTTTTGGAAAGATGGCCATTTTTACTATATTAATCCTTCTAATCCATGAGCAAGGGAGATTTTTTGACTTCTCATATCTTCTTCAATTTCTATCTTCAAAAACTTGAAATTATTACCATATAGGTTTTTCATATACTTTAGAGTTACCCTAAGATGTATTATTTGTAGGTATTATCAAGGGTTTTGTTTTCTGGGTATAGTAGTTTGGGCTGGTGTCTGTGGTATCTTTGAATCTGCAAGATATTTGCCCACACTCTTCTGGCTTTTAGAGTTTCTGTTGAGAAGTTGTATATAAATCTAATGTTGTTGCTTTTATATGTTACTTGGCCTTGTAAGTTTTAATATTCTGTATTGTTGATATACATTTTGTGTTTTGATTATTATGTGGTGGGGGCAGTGAAGACTTTTTTTCTGGTCCTACGTATTTAGTGTTCTGTAAGCTTCTTGTACATTTTTTAAGCATATACCTTGTACATTTTTAGGCTAGTACATTTTTCTTCTGTGATTTATTTGAAACTGTATTTTGGACCTTTGAATTGGGAATCTTCTCCTTCTATACCTATTATTCTTAGGTTTGGTGTTTTCTGAGTGTCCCAGATCCTGAGTTTTTTGTGTCAGGAACTTTTTCCATTAAAAAAAATTTTTTTGACTGATGTGTCAGTGTCTTGTGTGACATATTTTTCACCTGAAATTCTCTCTTCTATCTCTTATATTTTGTTGGTGATGCTCCCATGTGTAGTTTGTTACCTAGGTTTTTCATCATCAATATTCCCTCAGTTTGTGTTTTTATTTTTATTTTTTAAATTTTTTCAATATTAGTTAATGTTTATTAATTTTGTATTCCTGCTGTATCCCGCTCCCTAGTTACCTCGTAATCCCACCCTTCCTCCCTCTTCTCCTTCCTGCCCCTTTCCAAGTCCATTAATAGGGGAGGACCTCCTCCCCTTTCGTCTGACCCTGGTTTATCAAATATTTTCAAGACTGGCTGCAAAGTCCTGCTCTGTGGCCCTGCAGGGCTGCTCCTTCCTTGAGGGGGGGGGATCAAAGGGCCTGCCATTGATTTCATGTCAGAAATAGTCTCTGTTCCCCTTACTAGGGTACCCACTTGTATAATGAACTACCATGGGCTACATCTGAATAGAGGTTGTAGGTTATATCCATACATGGTTCTTGGTTGGAGAAACAGTCTCATAAAAGACCCCTGTGCTCAGATATATTTGGTCCTTGTGGAGCTCCTGTCCTTTCCAGGTCATATCTCCCCCTTCTTTCATATAATTCCCTGCACTCTGCCCAAGGTTTGATTATGAGTATTAGTATCTGCTTTGATACACTGCTAGGTAGAGTCTTTCAGAGGCCCTCTGTGGTAGGCTCCTGTCCTGTCTCTTGTTTTCTCCTACATCCAGTGTCCATCCCATTTGTCTTTCTATGTGAGGATTGATCATCTTACCCTGGGTCCTCCTCCTTGTTTATCTTCTTTAGGTGTAGAGATTTCATTATGTTTATTATATCCTATAGGTCTATATACATGAGTATATACCATGTGTGTCTTTCTGCTTCTGGGATACCTCATTCAAGATGATCTTTTCTAGGTCCCACCATTTCCCTGAAAATTTCATGATTTCCTTGTTTTTAATTGCTGAGTAGTATTCCATTGTGTAAAAGTACCACAATTACTCTATCCATTCCTCAACTGAGGGACATCTGGGTTGTTTCCAGGTTCTGGGTATTACGAATAAAGTTGCAACAAACATGGTTGAGCAAATGTCCTTGTTGTGTACTTGAGCATCTTTTGGATATATGCCTAGGAGTGGAATAGCTGGATCTTGAGAAAGCACTATTCCCAATCATCTGAGAAAGCGCCTGATTGATATCCATTCCCACCAGCAGTGGAGGAAAGTTCCCCTTTCTCCATATCCTCTCCAGCATGTGTTGTCACTTGAGTTTTTCATCTTAGCCATTCTGATGGGTGTCAGGTGAAATCTCAGGGTCCTTTTGATTTGCATCTCTCTGCTGGCTAAGGACATTGAGCATTTTTTAAGTGTTTCTCTGCCATTCTGTGTTCCCCTACTGAGAATTCTCTGTTTAGCTCTGTACCCCATTTCTTAATTGATTTCTTGATTTGTTGCTTTTTAACTTCTTTAGTTCTTTATATATTCTGGATATCAGGCCTCTGTCAGATGTAGGGTTGGTGAAGATCCTTTCCCAGTCTGTAGGCTGTTGTTTTGTTCTGACGATAGTGTCTTTTGCTTTACAGAAGCTTTTCAGTTTCATGAGGTCCCATGTATTGATTGTTGCTCTTAGAGCCTGTGCTGTTGGTGGTCTGTTCAGGAAGTTGTCTCCTGTGCCAATGAGTTCAAGGCTCTTCCCCACCTTTTCTTCTCATTGATTTAATGTGCCTGGATTTATGTTGAGGTCTTGGATCTACTTGGACTTTAGTTTTGTGCAGGGTGATAAATATGGGTCTATTTTCATTTTTCTGCAAGTAAACATCCAGTTTTACCAGCACCATTTGTTGAAGATCCTGTATTTCTAGTGAATGGTTTTGACTTCTTTGTCAAAAATGAAGTATTCATAGGTGTGTGGGTTTATTTCTGCATTTTCTGTTCGGTTCTATTGATCCACTGTTCTGTTTCTATGCCAATACCATGCAGTTTTTATTACTATTGCTCTGTAGTACAGCTTGAGATCCGGGATCGGTTGGGGATTATCAGACCCAGATCCCGTGCTTGGGTTTGTTTGCTAGGAGCAGCCAGCTGAGCTGGAGTCTGGGCGTTGTGGTCTGTGGCAGTTTTTGCTGCCAGCCTCTTCTTCATCCTCCAAAGAGAGAATAGGGAGTTGGATAAGGGGAAGTGCCTAGGGATCAAGTCCCTGGAGGAGTTTGCTGGTGACCTAATTGTAGATGGACTCAGTTCATGCTTAGTTTCTTTCTCCCTGGAAGCCTAGATAACTGTGTTATGGGATCAGTAGCCACTTCACTCACCAATTTCAGCATTTTGGGTCCTTTGCTCCTCACATATGGTGCATGCTAGTCACTGCCATCTTAGATCTCCTTGTCTTTTTCTTATTACTTCTATTTCCATTTTCATGCCTTGAACAATCTTATTTCTTTCCTTCAACTACTTTTTTTCCTTGCCTTTTTAAACTTCTTTTAAGGATTTATTAATTTCTTTCCTTTCTGTTTTTCTTTATTTCTTAAGGTGATATATTCATTCCTTTTTTAATGATCTCTGTCATCTCCATGAAGTTGATTTTAAGGACAATTTATGGTGCTGCACCTGTGTTGGAATAGTTAGGAGTTGCTATAATAGGACAGATGGACTCATGAGGTGCCCAATTGCCTTGCCTGTTATATATTGTATTCTTACTCTGGGATCTGTGCATTTGGGGTCATGCTGAATTTAGGTCCATGTGCTGAGTTCTGAGTTTGTTTGTTTGTTTGATGGTTATTTTATTCCTTGGTTTTTGTTGTTTTTTTTTGTCTTCTGATCTTTGTGCCTGTATTCCTGGTGACCTGTGTGGCCTCTGGTTTAGCAGTCAGTGTCCATCAACATCCGGGGCTTGATTTCTGCCAGCTAGTGTTGTGTTTTGTCCAGCAAGGGGTTCTTTTGACTGGTGTGGCCTTCACTTGAGCACTGAAGCGTGATATCTGGCCAGGTTGTTAGTTGGGAGTGTCATTGATCTTAGTTCTTTCAGCTACAGACTGAAGGTGTGGGAGGGTTCAGATGGAAGGTTTGGTTCTTACTAGTTCTGGGTATAGTGCCATATACCTGAGTATCTGTCCAACCTAGGGTGGGTCATACTGGTGGGTTGGGAGGTTGCCTGGAAAGTAGTGTCTTCAGGGTGGGTAATTAGGATCAACACTGTGTGGGAGGGTTCCAAGAATAGATGGGACTCTCACCTTTTCTGACTTGCATGGCCTGCAGCTGAGCCAATACAGTTTTATTTATGGAGTATAATGTTACCTCCATAACATTTTCTGTTTTGAATAGTCATGTTACAGATGTATCTGGCTTACCATGTTTCATGGATCCTACCAGAGAAGACCACTCAGATACAGGTTATATCCAGTTGAAAGTCCCAGCTTGCTGAGACTACAATCAGATATGCAAGACCCAAGTATAGACCAGAGTGTTTATAGTAAGGGTCTCTTAAACTCAAAACCTACATCCTGGTATGTTGCTGGGCATTAGCGGGGCTTGGGGGGTTGGGCAAGCAAGCAGTTTTACAGGAGCTAAGATTAGTAGTTAGCTGGGTCATCTTGACCTTGGATTCTTACAACACAGTTGGATATTTTTCCATGAGGTTTTCCATTGAGGAGATCAAATTCTGGTCAGACAAAAAATAGCGTTAGAAAGATGGAGGAATCACAACTACAGTATGTAGTTACTTAAAGACTTCTTTATGTTGGGAGATTTCCTTGATTGCTCTCCACTTTATTCATTGAGGAAAGGCTTCCGTTGAATCAAGAGCTCATGATATTGCTAGTTTGGATAGCCAGCTTGCTCAGGGCATCCACTGTCTCTTCCTTCTATGCACTGGGATATCAGGCAGGCTTCTATGCTTGCCTAGCATTTATGTGAGTGGTGGGCAATCACTGAACTACCTTCTCATACTTCATGGGCAAAAGCTTTAACCACTAAACTAACTCCTCAGCCTCAGGTAAGTATTTTTTGGATGGAAATAGCCAGTATCCTTACAGAAGTTTTAATGACTTTTGTTTTCTCTGTTCTTAATTGTTCTTATTCTTCCTCAAAGTTGGTATTGTTTATACCAAGTTTTATTTCACGTGGTAATAGTCTTTCCTAGGTTTTTCCTCATGTTGGTAGGCTCTCTTTTTTTCTGTTGCTTGCAGTACTTTAGGCGACTCTATCTTAACATATTTCTTGTTTGCTTAAAAAAATCCCTTTCATATCATTTCTTGGATGATCTATAAGGCTCCTTTCTTTATAATTTTATACATCTGGTACTACCATTTTCATAATATTTAGCATACTGTCTTGGAATGCTTAATTTAATTATTAATCTTTATATTAATGTTAGACAGCTATGTAAAAGTAACACTATATATAGTTAGTAAGCACAAATAAACATGCTTTGAAAGAATAGATTCCTATTCTAGTGTTTCCTAGTTTTAAAATTTATGGGACATGTATTTAGTGCTAACATCACTCTTCATTTCATCCCACCCAGCAGGTATGGGAAAAAACAAATGGTGATGAGCCAAGGTTAGTTCACAATGTTGCTTTGTTCAGATCTGATGAATGAGTTTAATTTGAAGCATTGATAGCAAAATCTAGTTTATTTTTACAGGAAGTCTTTTATGTATTTTGTCACTCGTTTTGTAAAAAAAAAGTTGAATGATATAAAATATATTTGAAAGATGGAATTTTTTAATTTTCAAGATGGAAATTTTTGTAATTTTCTTAATCACTTTACATCCTTATTATAGCCCAATCCCTCTTCCCTCCCAGTCTCACTCTCCCTCCTTCCCCCTTTCCTTTTCCTCAGAAAAGGGGAGATCCCTTTCTTATCTATCCCAGCTTATCAAATTCCATCAGGACTGAGCTTTTTCTCTTCCCCTATGGTCTGGCAAAGCAGTCCTACCAGGGCAAAGTGATAAAAGAGCTGTCAAGTAAATCCATGTGCGATATAGTCCCTACTTCCCTTACTACATGACACATGTGAAGCCGAAATCTGTCCTTTTGCTTCAACTTTGTAGGGTCCAGTTCATGGATGGTCCTTGGTTGATGCTTCATTCTCAGCAAGCCTCCCTGGTTAATTGGGACTATTGGTCTTCTTGTGGAGCTCCTGTCACCTCCAGGTCTTTTTCTCTTTCCTCCCACTTTAAGCACAAGACTCCCTATGCATCACCTAATGTTTTGCTGTGAGTTTCGGCATCTGTTTTGAGGTGCTGCTGGGTAGAGCCTCACAGAGGACAACTCTGTCAGGCCCCTGTCTACAAACTTAGCAGAGTATCATTCATAGTGTCAGCGGTTGGCACTCTCCGAAAGGGTGGGTCTTTGGTTGGGTCAGGCATTGGGTGGGCATTTTCTTAATCTCTGCTCTATCTACTCTATCTTTATCCCTGCACATCTTGTGAGCAAGGTAAATTTTGGGTCAAAATTTTTGTGGGTGAGTTGGTGTTTTCTTCCTTCTGCTAGTAGACCAATCTAATTAGAGGGTGCTCTCTTCTGCCTCTAAGGCCTCTACTACTAGGAATCTCTGCTTGAATCTCCCTCATATCCTCCCAGGAATGTATCCTGACTTAGGACTCCAGGTTGTCACAGAGATGTCCCCACCCTCACTTTCTTTGTTTCTCAAAGGGCCTCCTGTCCTCTCACCCCCGCTCTCCCGAGGTCTGATCTCTACCCTCATATTTCTCTGTGCCCCTCTCTCTTACCTTGTTCCCTCTCTTCAGCCACTACCTCTGTCTGTTCTGTCTGTCCTCCCGAGTGAGATTTATTTATCCTCCTTTAGATCCTCCATGTATCTTATTTGGGCCTGTGCCTTGTAATATGCTTATCCTGTCCTATATGGCTAAAATCTAGTTATAGGTGAGTACGTACCATATGTTGTCTTTCTGGGTCTGAGTTACCTCACCCAAAATAATCTTTTCTAATTCCATCCATTTGTCTACAAATTTCAGGGTTTTTTTTTTTTTTGTTTGTTTGTTTCATTTTTAATATTTGAGTAGTATTCCAAGATACTTATTTCATGTGAAAACTAAACAAGTTTGTCAGCTTAAAATGTTTCTTTTCTACACTGATAGTTATTTGCAAGTGGTGAGGGTCTTGTGTTGGTCTTTGCATGTCACCATGTCTGCACTTAGCTGCTGAGTGTAATGGCTATGTTGTGTCTAGAAGACATTGTTTACAACACTTCTTCCCAACCTCTAACTCTAACTCTTTCCATGCCCTGTTCTGCTGTGTTCACTGAGCCATGGAGGGAATGATTACAAATGTTCTAATCAGGGCTGAGCACTCTATAGCCACTTAAGAAGGGTGTTGTTATAATGAAGTAGAAAGTACCCCACTATCACTTGAAAGACCATAAGTCAAGATTCCTAGTACTTTTGTTCTTTTTGGGCCCTTCACCTTGAATCTTGGCTGTTTCTATGATGTGCTTTTCACTAGTATATTGTGGGAAAGGTCATATTTTCCTTTCAATTCTGGATTGTAAGAGGTCTCTGCCTGGACTTGGATGGTGTATTGTGAGAGTATCTATATGATCCACTTATTCCAACTGAGGTGTCAGAATCACTTGTTCAGTTGAGATTTCCCATGATTTCAGGCTTACTCACCTATTTGACTGACAGCAGCTTCATGGGAGAACCAAAATAGTCACCACAGAGGACACAAAATCCATGGAACTGCAACATTAAAACAAAAAGATATTGTTGTTTCAGCCACTATATATTGGAATAGTAATACAGGAATAAATAACCAGTACAGATAACTTGAATGAGGACTTGTTTTCAAGGGGTCTGGAGAGATGGCACATCAGTTAAGAGCACTTGCTCCTCTTTCAGGGGTATGAGTCCAGTTTCCAACACCCACATTGGGTAGCTCGCAAACACCTCTACGAGCGCCAATTCGAGAGGAGATCTGACGCTTCTCTGGCCCTTTTTGGCACTTACACACAGGTGGACTGCATACATATAGACAACATGCTCATACACTTAAATACACATAATAAAAATAAATTTTAAAAAGAATTTGTTATAAAATGTATTTTATTGTAGTAATTAAGAAGCATGATATTCTTTTTATCCTCACCATTTGACACTTTTTATGGAATGTGGTATTTTGTTGTGAATGACACCTGTATCTTATGAAAGAATTGCAGTTACAGATATATTTTAAGTTGAAGACTCTATCTGGATCTAACCTGAAGCTTTCAAGAGTAGAAGGAAATTTCATAGACTTGTTAATCACATCATAGAGACACGTCAGTAGTACAGGAATCCATGTTACATTCAGTTATTTCTTGTTTTTATCAAGACAAAACTAATAAATGACCATAAACATACCTTTACTTTCTCCTCATTTACTTCTTTCCTGATTTAGGTAGTAGGTTCATAGGCCAGTAAAATAAAGTCGTACTGAATAGGCTACATGATAGGGAGGTTTGTATCAGATTAGTGTAACCTTGAAGAATTGTATACCTTCTGAATACAGGAAAGCAAGATTCCCTTATGTGACGTACTGCTGTTTCTTGATTATTAACTCTTTGACCTCAACTTCAGTGGAGATTAGTATGTTAGGCATGATGCATTCAAGCTCATTTACTTAGTTATCTTTCATGTTTTGAAAAGTGCCTGCTCGACTGAACATTTTGGGGGAAATGTAGTTACTCATACTTATTGATGGCCTGAAGTGCTTATCCGATATTTTAAAGAGTATTAATAAGGTCAAGCTTAATTAGATTGGGGGCTTTCACATGATGGTGAGAAGACCATGCCTTGTATTTTTATATATTTCCCTACGCAATTTAGGCCAATATACCTGAATTTAACATTTGAGAATTAGGTGTTATGATAGTGTTTACAGTTTACTAAAGCAGTTAATTTAAGGTAGTTAAATATTGTAGAATATACATTTTAGACTTTGTCATTTTGTACTAAGGATTTCATCTTAAATAGTAAAGAAGAATTTTAAATATTATGCAGCTAAATGTTTAACTGGTAACTATATCATAATCATATAGTGATTATGATTTGTAATATTAAAATATAACTGTGATATAAATCCTAATAACTAAAATTTAATTTTAAATCTTTTCCATTTTGATATTAAATAAAATCATATATAAATTGTATTATTTTTAAAATTAAAAACAAATTTGACTTTTCATTAGCCATTCTACCAAAAATTTAATAAGTATATATTACTTTAAAAATGACACAGTTCTTCAGTTATTTTGTAAAATGAGCATAATCATAAATTTTCTATTCATGATTTTTCAAAAAATACTAACCCATATTGTTCTCTCTGGAGCTGTTCTCAGGATGACTAATTCAACTGCTGAGATCTCCTTTATGTGTGTGATGGAATACTTGGCTTGCTGGTGCACAGCTGTGTGTTTATGTGCACTGCACACCTGCAGGGTCGGACAAATAGCTGCAGTGTGCAGAGGATACAAAATTACTCTGGCAGTGCTGCAAATAAGGAAGTTTCTGTTTTGAAGTCCATATGTGTGTGCTTGAGATGCCAGCTGGTGTATTTATGTTGCATGCACAGATGTAAAAGTGCCAAGTGATTTTTATACCAAATGAAGTCTAATCTGTTTCTATGTACTTTGTGTCAAAGTTATGAAGTGGAATAAATGTTCTTACTACTTAGGTCTTTCAAAATAAAAGCTGCTATTAAAATTTTTAATGTAGGGCATGATGAGAATAGAGAATAGTAACATAATGGAAATGTTATTGCTATACCATTAGATAAATAAATAAAATCTTGCATAACCATTAATGATGTCTATCCTCTTTTGTGATTAGCACAAATTGGCTCTGTGTTGAATTGAATTTAGGTAGACTGCAATGTGAAAGTCAAATTTATATTAGCTACTTAGCTTGGAGTCTTTGACTTTACCATTTTTAAAAGTATATTTAATTTTAAAATTAAACTGATAGTTCTTGACAGTTTTACTAAATGTATTTAAATTAGTTATGATAGAGAGTTCAGTCATTATAAATGCCAGGAATAGTATTTTCTAAATTTATGAAAAATTTACAACCTACATAAAATAATAGTAAAACCAACTAATTAGTCAAACCTTTGAAAAAGGTATTAAACAATTCTGTTAACATATTCCTCCCAGCTAAATGAGGAAGCAACTTTTATTTAGTGTGTCTACATTAAATCAGAACCAAAGATTTTTTAGAAATTGATTCCCAAGTTAATATTTGAAAATTAGATGCCTAATATCTGTAAGTATATATAAGTAAGTAAGTATGTAGGTATGTATGGTGTAAGTATGCTCACTGCAGTCATATCACCTAAAAATTATTATAGGTTTTCAGTTAATTAAATATTTTAACATGTAATTAGGTTCTGTTATAAATTAGATATGTTTCCGTTGAACCATTTCAAATTATTAGCTTTTACTATATTTGAATGTGTACAAATTAAGAAATTTTAGACGTTTGCAAGTAGAAATGAGAAATTTTAGAATTTACCCCAATAACATAAACTATCTTAACCTATCATTTTATATTCTGTTTTGAATTTGAAACATTTGGATTAACCATGTAGCTTTCTTTCTCTCTTGTATTAGTCGATTTCTCTGAATTTTTATATAGCATTCGTTTTTCTTAATTTATATTCTAGAACTTTAAAAATCATAATTCCTTATTTACATTTCACTAATAGTTTGGGTGTTTCTAATTACTATTTTTATTGATGAACTCAAACTTGTAAATATTTTCATTTGAAGAGTATTTTAGTTAGCATGGCTTGTTTTTCATTATTAGGTATGGCATATTTTTCTATATAAAATGATATATTTGTTATAGTTTTAAACATTATTTTATTTGAAATACCACTTTCATTGACTTTGAAATGAGTAAAGAGCTCGAACTTTTAGCATTACATATGAGCCTTAAAAGTTCAGTTTTGACTAAATGAGGTTTCTCAATTCATGTTGACAGTTTGATGTGAAATAAGTTTGTGTAATGAAATAGAAAGATGAAGAAACTCCATCTCCTAATGTCTGCTCTGAGTGATACAATGTCTCTGACAAAGCATAACTTATTGTATAACCTAGTGTGACTAGCTGTACTTAGAGTATAGACTATATGACATGAGGATAGGTTCTTCGAGCTTTGGTTTGCTTCAGTTTTTCCAACAGAAAATGGAATAGTAATTCCAGCTTAATATTGTTGTGAATATTTAGATAGTGAGCAAGGAGTCTTTCAGTCGGCAATGTGTGGAGCATATAGGACGTGGTCAGTGAATGATGGATATTTCTTTCACAGCATCAATAGTACTGGTTTGAAAGAGTTCACATAGGAAGTAAGAGATGTGTCAGCTGTCATGAAGATGGAAAAACAAATGCATAATTGTTGTCATGCATTACCTACTAAGGAGTATGTTCAAGAAAGAACCAAACCCCATTTTTTTTTTTTTTTTTTTTTTACAGTGAAAAGACAGAAGCTTTTAGTACTCATTTGAGAGATTATGTTCCATATATTGTGTGGTTATTTAGTGTCAGGGCCAACTGCGTTTCGTAGGGTATCACTTCAAACACTGTTGCCGCCATTGCAGGTTGCAAGCACATGATTGAAGCCCCTAGTTCTCAGCTTCTGCACAGATGTCTTTCAATAGCTACAGCCAGTAATTTCTTCCAATTGCTCACTTTATCAGCAGCACATGTCATCAATCCTGAAGTGGTTGCTCAAGTCAGACTGCAGAGCCTTTAGCTTACAGACACAGCTGCAAACAGGTGAACAGGCAGAGAGTAATTTGTGCAGCTTGGTGGCTGTCAGACGAAAGACAGACAATCTGTGCTTAAAACGGATTGCAGGCCCTGTATGAGCCAGACAAAAGGGATTTTTCCAACTGCAAATAATTCCAAGGTTAACATATTTTCCTTTCTGCCATTAGGTGATTTGTTAAAATTTGAAACAATGAACATTATAGATCTATACAGAAACTGGAGACAAGATGAAAGAGAATCAGATCACTAAATAGGTTTACATTTGTCTTTCCAGAAAAGTACAACTGGCTTTCGTAAAAGTTGTTTTGTCACAGATTAATTCAGCCTATAAAATAATTCTTTGATACAAGACTTTAAATTCTTAAGTCACATTAAGAATTACTGCTTTTAAAAACCATGCAACCAGAACAGGATAATTTAACGAAAAATATTTAGTTATATTGTAGATGTTGGAATTTGCTTTTGTCAGACATTGTTTAATATTTTTTATGGATATTTCCTGATGTATTTTAAAAAGTATTGTGTGCTAGTTATATGTTTCACATTATCTGTATATACAGTAGTTATAAAACAAAAACTTGCATAACGAAAAACTTCCAGAGTATGTACATCTAAAATCTTCTCTTTGATTTTGTTTTCTTGGAGTTATTAAAATATGAGGTAGAAGGGTACTTGCTATTCATTAAGACAGTCAACATTTTAGAAGATTGTTCCTTAATAATATTAGTATTGAATGTTTATCATTTTATCCATAAATCTTTTTATTTTTTCAAAACAGGTTTCATCTGTGTAGCCTTGGCTGTCCTGGAATTTGCTCTGTAGACTTGGCTAGCCTTGTACACGAAGATCTGCCTGCCTCTGTCTGGGATTAAAGGCATGGCTATCATGGCCAAATGTCTACAAATTTTAATATTGATAAATTACTATGTGAGACTCACAGATCAGCAAAGTATTAATGATCAATATTGGAGTGCATACTCATAAAGAAAACAGGATGTCATAGTCTTTGTATCTTATAATTTAAAATTACCAAACAACATCATGCTCTTATGTACACCCATACATACATATAATTAGGTATTTCAAATATACATACCATGAACTCATTCATTCATTCATTCATTCATTCATTCATTCATTCATTCATATCTGTGTGGCACTTAGGAAGTAAAACAATAGCCTCTGTTTTTATCACCCAGAGCTCATGCATGATATTGCATTGATGCACAACTCTAAATGAATGTGTGCCATTTTATCCATTTTTTCTTTTATTTCAAAATAATTTAATATTGTAATTATTATAATGAATCTTTCAGCATAGTATTTAAAAGCAGAGTTTTGTATGAAATCTGATTTTGGTTTGTTAATATTATGTGACTTTGGGCAATTTGCTAATTGTCTTTTTAGTTTTTTAATGATTATAGAACCATTTTTCTAAGTCAGTGTTTATATCATATTTACAAAATGTATAAAGTAGTTTACCTGATGTCTTGCAAGTTTTCCTAATATACACTGATGGGCAGATGCTACATGGGGCCTCTTATTTTTGAGTCTCTGGGCCTACAACCTTTTTGCCAGTCTCCTCCCCCAATCCTCGTGTGAGTAAGATTGTTAATGTACTGTATTCTTATGTTTTAGTTTCCATGCAGGTTCTTGTGTGTGTATAAACATGTCGAGCTAGGTCATTGGCTGTCTTTCTCTAGTTCTCTCCATATTGTTTGTTGAGACAGCATCTCTCACTACCCTGACATTTTCTTTTTAGTGCTAGAAAAGCTGGCCAGAGTTCCTGGGATGAGCCTGGTCTGTCCCCAATGCTAAAATTACAGACATACATGAAAGTCTGTGGCATTTTTTACCTGAGATTCAAAATTTGGTTTTCTTGATTGCAGAGCAAGTGTTTTCTTACAGAACCAACTCCTCATTCTTCTAGAAACTGATCATCAAACTGACAAACAACAACAAAAACCACTGTTTGTACCAAACTAGTGTGGACCCAGGATTCAGAATTACTGCTTTACGACAAAGTTTGTCCCATAAGTCAGACCCAGCTTACCACCTGTTTTTGACTAGAGCAAAGACAATCATCATTTAGTTTTGGCTCAGTTATGTTCTTTATGTGACAATAGAAGAACTGAATAAATATAACAGGAACTCTATATACTGCAAATCCTAAAACACTGGAAAATAATGTTTGTAGGCCCTTACTATAGACTGAGCTCTTTAAAGCAAAGATTTGTACATTTCTGGATTTCAGTTTTTGTTGTTCTTGATGTAATATATTTATGAATATGCTAGATTTTCCCTCAGTTTTGTGCCTAACACATTTCACACTAGGTTATATAATAAGTTATGCCTTGTCAGAGACATTGTATCACTCAGAGCAGACATTAGGAGATGGAGTTTCTTCATCTTTCTATTTCATTACACAAACTTATTTCACATCAAACTTTCAAGATAAATGAGAAATCTCATTTAGTCCAAACTGAACTTTTAAGGCTCATATGTAATGCTAGAAGTTCGAGCTCTTTACTCATTTGTTCAAAGTCAGATGTGCATTATGTTTGTAGCTTGTCAGCATCAGTTGCAGATGCCTTGTTTATTGAGTTGTCCCTAGTTGTTTCCTCCTACAGAGGTAAGGTAGGTCACTTAGGAGGGTACCAGCAGGGGTAGGTATGGAGCGTTGCCTAAATTGCTTATATTTCAGGCTGATGTTTTTAAGTTAATTTCTCTCTAATATATATTAAAATACATGTATAGTATTCCTAAGTTATCATTTTGAAATATCTTTTATATCTCCCCTTTTATAACTTTCTTTAGTCTTTATAGTGTACTTAATTTTTAGGTTTGTCTGACGCTATGAAATACTATACCACATATTCACCACAGTTACACGGAAAAGAGCATTTATTTCTTAATTTTAGATAGATTTTGCAATGACTGAGATTTTTTTTTTCTTGGAGTTGCTTGGGGGCTCTGGTAGGTATGGGGTTGCTCCAGTTTGAAGGATAGCTTCTTCTGTGTTCAAGCCCTTCATGGATTATAGCATCAACTTAGTTCTGGTTACATTTTGACTGCAGTGCTTTTCAACCTTTAGGTAGTTCTGGAGATGGATAGTGGCTAATATTTTGTTCTGAAGGAATGCTGTTTATAGCCAGTTTTCAGTTGGAACCTCACCACGTTTTATTAAGCATTTCTCTATCTCTGCATTGTATTTAAAATATATTTATCACACATACCTGTGTTATGTATTTATTAAGAAATCAGCATAATAAAATATTTTTATTTGATGTCCCAAATAAAGTAAATATATTTTATAGGGCAGGGAAAGGACTTAGGCAGTTCAGTGGGCCGATCAGAGAGTCTTTGTATGCGCTGGTAATGTGCTGTGTAGTATAAACTGAAATACATTCCACAAGGGAGGAAAATGGAATAGGTTACATACACTGTTCCTAAGTGTAACGACTATAAGACTCCATTACTCACTTTAGGCAGGTGCTTTTTATATGAGGCTATAAGGAAATGTAAGGCAGCTGTGAGGTGATCGGCTTGTACAGACATCATTTAGCATCAAGTTATCTGACAGGATAAAGAAGCTGGAAATATGTAAACATTTTAGTCATGATTAGTAGATGACATTGAGTATTTGGTGGAAAATGCATGATAAAATTGCATTGTGCAATTTTTCTGTGACTTGTTTAAGAAACATTTGCAGGGATGCAGTAAAATTTTGTATTCTTGCTCTTAATTTTGAGGAAATGTGACTTCCTGAAACCTCTTTTACGGATACATACAGACTTGGAAATATATTTCAAAGACTTACTAAGTAGTATTACTCTGTAGTTTTAACCCATTCTTCAGAAACTGTATTTTATATTGGGCATATTTTAGGACATAGAATAACTTTTTAGGATAAGTACTGCAATAAAAGTATTTTAGTCACAAAGATTTGAAGGTTATACCTACATATTTATGATCCTCTATTTCTCTTCTCTCACCCTTTGATTTCTTTAGAGAGAACATGCCTCTATTTATTGTTTTCACATTGACATTCCTTCACAAGTACATTTTCTTATACATAAACTAAAAGTTAAATCAAGAAGCTAATGAAGCAGTATATTTTAGAATCATTTCATCTTTAACCCTTTGAACAGTGAGCTTTAAAAAGTATGTCATTGAGCCAAACCCAGTGGCACATGTGTGTAATCCCAGCACTCGGGGGGCAGAGGCAAGTTGTGAGTTCACTGTGAGTTTGAGGTCAGCCTGGTCTACAAAGTGAGTCCAGGACAGCCTATGCTACACAGAGAATCCCTGTCTCAAAACCAACCAAGCAAAGAACAACAACTACTACAGCAACAACAACAGCAAAAGTCTGCCATTGATATAGATGTCTTTATTTTTCCTTCCCCTCTTCCATTCTCATTACTTAGAGTAATTGTTCTGATCCCAGCCTGTGGACCGTCTCTGTGGACTTCCCTATCCTGAACAGTTCATATGAAAGGAATAAAAAATGTGAAGCTAGAGACTTTAAATTTTTTATTGCTCTATAATATTCTATAATACAAATAAACCACAGTTTTGGATTATTATAAACAAATTTTTGTAAAGAACAGTCTTTCATTTTTCTTCGATTTTTGGTAAAGAATACAACTTACAGGTATCATGGTAGATAGATATTTTGTCTTTAAAGAAACTATTAAAGTGCTTTCAGTAATCTCTATACCAGTTTATATATCTCCACAGAATATGACTACATTTTCTTCACATACTCACCAGCCTATGATTTTGTTATGTACTTTGTTTTAGATATTGGGATAGTTGTGTACTGATGTTATCATTATTTTAATTGATGTTTACCTGAATGTAATAAAATGGTGATACATATCTTTCTTTCTTTCTCTTCATGAAAATTTTAGATATGTATACAGTGAAATTTAAATGTATCAACTCCCCATTGTCCCTCCAATTTTCTCCATTTACCCTAACCCATCTATCTTATTTTATGTCTTTGTTTTCTGTTTATAAATCTCCCCAGTGGAATGTCTATTCATATTTTAGACTATTTTTATATTATTATTTTTGTATTTTGAGGAGTCTGCATTCTAGTTATGTTAGTTCATTGCTGGATATGTGGTTTTCAAATGTTTTTTGTTTTCGTATGATATAAGATTTAACATATCATTTCTCTTTCTTGTATAGTAGGGTCTTTTATGATTTTTTTTTTTTTAATTTAGGTTAAGAATGCTTTGTCTTTTTCTAGGTCCCAAAGATGTTTCTCCTGCTGTAATTTTTTAAGGAATTGTATATATTGAATTTTCACCCACCTGTGAGTTTTTCTTTTCACCTTGCTATTGAATATGCTCTCACTGATTGAATTATTCTTACACCTCTTATCAAATTACTGGAAAATTACTGTATGCCTTTTAGAATTCTTTGTCCTGTCCTCCTCATTTAGCTGTTTGTCATACACCCTGTTTGCATGTACTGATTCTTTTTCTAATGTGTAGATTTAGTGCTGTTAACTTTCCTTTTCATACTACCCTGACTTGTTCTGCCAATTTTGATACATTACATTTTTATCAGTAGATTGAAGAAATGTCCTCAAGTCTTCCTCTTTGACTTTTGACATACTTAGATTTGTTAATTTCTCAGCATTTGAAGATTTTTAAGTTTGAAACTGCTATGGTCAGAAAGCAATCTATCAGTTCGGTTCTGATTTTGATGACATTCAGTTATGTGCCAGCATAATGTGATTTTTCTTGTTACTTATCCTGTGGGTCTTTGAACACAGTGCACAGTCTCCTGTGTCCTGTGTTAACTGGTCAAAGGATCAACAAATTGTAAAATGACAATAGTATAATTGTTGCCATTCAATATCATCCATTCATGAAGAGATATGAAGTACCGGTGAATATTACCAAGACCATGTTAAGTGAAAGAACTCACACAAGTAGAGAGTAAGGTGATAGTTACAGGGACTGGGGGTATGAGGAGAATTGGAGATGTATTAATATGTTGTCGTAGTTAGGGTTTCTGTTGCTGTGAAGAGACACCATGACCATGGTAACTCCTAGAAAAGAAAATATTTAATTGGGGCTGGCTTACAGTTTCAGAGGTTTAGTCCATTATCATCATGGTAGCATGCAGGCAGCCATGATGCTGAAGAAGTATCTGAGAGTTCTACATTTTGATCCACAGGCATCAGAAGCAATTGTTTGCCATACTTGGTATAGCTTGAGCATAGGAGACATCAAAGCTTGCCCCACATTGACACACTTCCTCCAACAATGCCACATTCCCCAGTAATGCCACTCCTGATGGATCAAGCATTCAAACACATGAGTCTTTTGGGGGAATTTCCATTCAAATCTCCATGTAGGTCAAAATAACCAAAGCTACAGCTAGACAGGCATTTCAAGTGTTCCCACTTTAGAAACAGGATCTTGGTGTAAAGAACTAGCTAGCTTGGAACTTGCTAATAACTATATCAGCTTGACCTTGAATTTGAGACCATGCTCCTGCCTCTGCCTCCTAAGTGCTTGGATTACAGATGTGGACCACTTCGTGAGGCCATTTGTCCATTTATCCATTTTGAAGCAGATTGTTTCTTGATGAGTTTGGTAATTCTGTGTATATTCTGAACATTACTCATTCAACTATAAAATCTAGTTCTAACCTAATTATTTCCCACTCTACATTTTTTGTTTTGTTTTTTAAATTAATTTATTTTTTATATTAATCACAGGTTATTCACTTTGTATCCCAGCTGTAGCTCCCTCCCTCCTTCCCTCCCAATCCCACCCTCTGTCCCTCATCTTCTCCCTGCTCCTTTCCAAGTCCACTAATAGGGGAGGACCTCCTCCCCTTCCATCTGACCCTGGCTTATCAAGTCTCTTCAGGCCTGGCTGCAATGTCACTATACATTTTTTTTTTATGATTAAAGTTTTTTCATGACTGTAAAGATACTTCCTGTTTTTAAAAATTACAAATAGAAGTACATGTATACATGAGTGTTGGTGCCCGAGGAGACCAAAGACATTGGCTCCCTTGGAGCTGGCTGCAAGAAATAGCCTATGTCTTCCCAAACTCCTGTACCATTTCTATAGCCCTACAGCACATTTTTTTGTTCTTGCAGTTCTATAGTATATAAAGAT
Organism: Psammomys obesus; assembly: GCF_907164565.1. Taxonomy (NCBI): domain Eukaryota; kingdom Metazoa; phylum Chordata; class Mammalia; order Rodentia; family Muridae; genus Psammomys; species Psammomys obesus. The sequence continues at coordinate 60,834,972 of NW_026585644.1, forward strand.
AGTAGGTCTGCTATCTGGTGACTTTAGGGATAGGCCATCTTTGCCTTTTCTAGTTTTCAGAAGCATCAGCTATTTTTGCCTCATGGTCCCCTTCCCTGTCTTCAGAGGCATCAGTATCATTCTTCTTTTTAATTTTTATTTTAATTTCTTTCTTCACAATTTATTCCATTATATATCCTAATTGAAGCCCCCTCCCTCAACTCCCCCTGGTCCTACCCTCGTTCCCTTGTCCCCCCATTCCTTTCTCAGAGTTCACTGAAATAGGAGTTCTCCACTATTGCCATCTGCCCATAGCTTGTCAAGTCTCATCAGGACTACCTGGATCCTCTTCTTCCATGGCCTGGCAAGGCTGCATTACCAGGAGCAAATGATCAAAGAGCAGGCAACTGAGTTCATGATAGAGTTCCTGCCCCCCTCACTCAGAGACTGAGCTGCCAATAGGCCACTTCTGAGCAGGGGTTCTAGGTTTTCTCCATGCATGGTTCTCTGTTGGTCTATCAGTCTCTTCAGGAACCCATGGGCTCAGATCTCTTAGCTTTGTTGTCTCATTGTGGGGCTCCTGTTCCCTCCATGTTCCTCTATTCCCACCCTTTCTTCCTACATAAGATCCCCTGTGCTCTGCCCAAAAATTGGCTGTGAGTCTCAGCATCTGCTTCCATCATCCTGAGTATCATACTTCTCTGAAAGTGATTGTGACTTCATGTCTCTTTCTCTCTTCCTTTTTGTCTCTAAGGATTTGTCATATCACACCAGGTTTACCTGAGTTATCTAAGGCCATCTCCCCACTGTAAATCAGCTCTTTTGGATCTTTAATATTCTCTCTCTGTCTTTGTCTCTGTATCTGTCTCTCCCCCCCTTCTTCCCTCCCTTCTTTCCTCCATTCCTCCCTCCATCCTTCCCTTCCATGTGAGGCAATGTTACTGTCTTTGCTACCAAGGACGTAGTTTTTAAGACCAATATGATCTGTTTTTCTTTTCTCCTAAATTTTTGAGCATATTACATCATATTTTTTGCTTAACTCTGTATCCAATGAAAGCATATTAAGATTATATATAGTGTTACATACATGCAATTATTGAAATTTTTCTTTTATAACTTTAATAGTCAGAATTTGTATGTCTTTTTTTTCTTGCTTCATTAGTGTTCCCTTACATATTTTCTATAACATAGAAATGCCAAGCGCATGCCTTAATTTTAGAATGATTTTTTTTTTCTTTTAGTGCACTTTCCTACTCCCTCCTCTTAAAGAACAACTTAGGGGAGAAAGGTTTATATATGGATTACAATCCTACGTTATTGTTTATTACTGGAACTTTAAAGCATCAGGTCTGCAACCTTCTTGCTTGTGCTCAGCTAACTATTTCTACTCTAGGTCCCAACTGCACACTAGTCTAGGAGCCAACCATAGTGTCCTGGATCTTTTATATCAATTAATACTGAAGACAACTATCCCTATCCTCAGATATACCCACCAGCCAGCCTGATCTAGATCATTGCTCATTATGACTCTCTTCTCAGGTGATTCTGGGACATGCTAAGTTGGCAGTTGAAGATACCTGATAAGCTCGGATCAGATGGAAGGAGAGGAGGACCTCCCCTAAGTCCCCTATCAGTGGACTTAGAAAGGGGCAGGGAGGAGATGAGGGAGAGAGGGTGGGGTTGGGAGGGAATGAGGGAGGGGCTATGGTTGGGATCCAAAGTAAATAACCTGTGATTAATATAAAAAATTAAAAATTATATAAAAAAATAGCCAGAACATCTTTATGTGTGATTGATAATTTGGCTGGGCATAGATTTTTAGATTGAGATTTATTTTTCTATGGATTTATTTTATAGATTTATTTTTTTATATTTATTTTTCAGAGCATTGCTTACTTTTCTTCTTGTTCTCTCATTAGAGCTGTTGAGATGTTTGATGCCATTTTTTGTTATTTAGCCTTTGAATGTTTTCTCTTTTTATTCTTACGAGTATAGTGTTATCTTTGTTTTGGTCTTATCTCAGAAGTTTTTGCAGAGCTATTTTAATATAGACATAAACTGGCAGAAATATGTGCATGTATTTTTATTTGATAAGCCTTATTGATCTTCTTCTGTTCAGTTTTGGGAAATATTCTTGAATTTTTTCTTAGATGATTTTCCCCCCTTCTCTAACCAGTACTGAGGATTAAACCTAGGGCCACATATATCTGTCTAGCAAGAGCTCTTCCAATGAGCTATCATTGAAGGAACTCTACTTTTTGCATGTAACAGACACCATCTTCATTATAAAAGCTGTGGTCACTTGGCAAGACACAACTCTGTAGGATTCTTATGCTTTTAAATGATTTGGTGTAGATTGTTAGCCTACAAGGTTTGAGAAGCAGTGGAGGGTTTTGTTTTATGTCCCCCCCCCCTTTTTTTTTTGCCATGATAATGTTCGGATTAAGGGAAATTATATCCTGAGTGTAACATCTTTCAAAGTCCAGTAGTGTTGAATATATAGAAGAGCTCAACATCCTGTGTGTGTATGCGTGTGTATATGTGTGCATGAACACGTGTGCATGTTTGTGGAGGTCAGAAGAGGATATCACATGCTGTACTGTTTAACTCTTTACTCTGTTCTTTTGGAATAGGCTCTCTCACTGAACCTGGAGGTAGGCTTGTTTGGACCCAGAAATTTTTAGAGGTTCTCTCTTCTTCAAAATCTACAGTGTTGGGATGGACTTGTGGCTACATCAGCTTTTTACTTGGGTGTCAGATTCTCAAGCTTGTATAGCTGACTCTTTTACCCAGTGACCAATATCTCCAGCATGCATCCTTTCTAATAAGGAAAAATATGGTTCAAATTTAGCCATTTTCTGTTTTTTTTTTTTTTTGCCAACTCTGTATTTCTCTGAGAATTTGTTTTCTTCTATGAAAAATGAAAATAGTGATAACTTTCTTTTTTTTTTTGCATGAGATGAATAAAAAACTAGACACAATTAAGTGTTCAGTCAGTGCCAGATGCCGTGATACCTACACTGCTAGCACTGTGATGCTGTCATTCATTTTCTATTATTAAAATGTTTTCAGTCATGGAATTTGAAAACCTTAAAAATACATAACATTTGGATACCACTTTATCAGCTTCACACACTCTTTAAATCTGTTCCAGAGCTTAGTTCAGCTTCTGTTCTGAGGATGACTACTATAAACTCAACATAAGCTAAACATGTCAAATTAACAATTAATTGACACACAGTTATATAATGAGTGCCTTAGAGTCTTTACTGCTGTGGAAAACACCATGAACAAAAGCAACTTAGGACAGAAAGGGATTATTTTGCTTACACTTCATGCTAGCAGTCCATAACTAAGGGAAGTCAGGACAGGGACTGAATCAGAGAAGGAACCTGGATGAAGGAACTGAAGCAGAGATCATGGAGGAACATTGCCTATGAACTTGCTTCTCAGGGCTTGCTTAGCCTGCTTCCTTTCAGAGTTAAGGAAGTATCAGTAGTCCGTGGGTGGCCTCACCTGCATCAGGAATTACCTGTAGGCCAGTCTTAATGGAGGCATATTCTCAATTAAGATTCTTTCTTCTTAGATTCCTCTGCACAATGACAAAGTTGAAGGTTAGAAAGTTAAGAGTTCTTTCAGAAACAAGGGTTAATATTTGGGAAAATCTTCAACCTGTTCTCTTAGTTATTTTGGAATCATTTACATGTTAAATTCTTGACCATTGATCAGGAAATCTTTCATAATTTTTTTGAGAGACAATAGGTATTCATGAACACACACTATAGGTGGAAATGAGACTTTAGAGAACAAAACTAGTAAGTCATAGTTTATTTTTAAAATTATATAAAATTAAAGTCTTCAAATATGAAAGATAATACTTTATGCTTCACTAAAATTTGAGACAAGGAACAGAAGGAAAATGATATTCCTGGATGTTTCTGAATATACGCAAAATATATAGGAAGACAAAATTATTCTCGAACAGATGTAACGCCTAGTTTTAACACCTAGGTTTGTGTAGAACTTAGTTAGCACCTGAAATTCATGATATTCTCATTTGTACAATTAGGATAGTCCTTTATATTATATTTTCTTGTGAAGATCGAACTCATTTGTATGCATAATATAGTGCAAGTACTCAGTAAATGTTAACTGATTACAAACCCTTCTATGAAATTTAGTTCGCACCTTTAGTTTATGCATCAGAAATGAGAATGGCAATATCAGCATTATGATCTTTTGTGCAGACCGATTCCGTTTATATAGTAAATCTTAATCATGAGAGATAATACTTCATCTTTTCTTTTTCTCTCTTTCACCCTTTCCTTGTCAGAATTATAGTCAGTAGGTGCCTCTGCTTGTATAATCCTCTCCTTCCTTTCATGCCCTTAATTAGAGTTGATCATAAATTTAAAAAAGTTTCTCAACTATTTTATATTAATAAGTATCATGAACTAGAAATACTGAAAGCTCCTTTTTTGTTTGCTAAAAATCTTTTGGGTATTTTGTTTTGTTTTGTTTTGTTTATAAGTGATTGTATTTTAAGTTACAAACTATCTTGGACGGTTTTATTTCTGTTTACTCAGGTTTATTTTGTGTATTCTCAAACTAAATATGATTTTTAAACTCTTGAGTTTTATGTATGATTTATGCATTCAGTTTCGTTTTGACTCCTACTAATCAAGATTTGATCATAAGTATAGTTATGAGAATTCAGCCTATTTATTTTTAAATTGCATCCTTTTACCTTTTAAATACTGAACTCTGAAACATAACACAAATACTGTAAGAACATCTGAGGTAGATAATTGAAGTATAATTAACTTTAAATACCTTGGTGAAGGAGTATAAAATTATTTAAATTCAATCAGCTAGTACATTTGCAGTTTTCTTTTATTAGGTGTGAAATCTAAGAATCCCCTGCCAACTCTTGAGGGCTCAATCCAGAATGTTGAACTGAAGTACTGCAGCACATCATTGGTCAAATGTGCCTCTGGGACCATGGGATCAATAAAAATTTGTGCCAAAGCCCCAGGTATGTGCAGCTGGACCGTGTAAAACTTTATTGCCTGTGTAGGAGAATCGGCCTTTCCTTTTACAAGGAGCATTTGCTGAAACAAGAATTTACTCATTGTTCCTATGAATCAGAGCTTTTCATTGTTTTATTTATACTTAATATTTTTAACAGTGCAGGGATGATACTTACTGACTTTAACCAATTATATTTCATTTAAGGTGAACAGCTTTGCATAGTTTTAACAGAAGTTGTAAAGAAAAATTAAGAGTATTCTTGCAGTTTTGACAGAAATGTGAATTATGCATGATAATTAAATTAATATTGAGTTAAGATGTTAGCACAGTAGATTTAAAAACAAAATTTGAGTGTTACAAAAGTTTGGTTGTAACTATTCCTCTTGTCTTGCAGTAGTTTGTTTTATAATGTTCTTCTTAAGCTATTTTCAGTTCTTTCAGCAAACCTAAATTCCATCATATCATAGTACATATTTTGCTGATGTGTATCTCGATATAATTTCATTTTGTTCTGAACATGTCCTACACTCATTAGCAAAATGTCAAAACTGAATTTTAAAATCTAAAATAGCTTTATCAGACTCTTTATAGATTATTAACTAGATAGACGATTAAAGTGACAACTATTATTGAACCATTATTTTAGTGGTATATTTTCAGATAAAGCATTCCCAAACTACTGTATTTTACATAAGAAATATTATTTAAAAATTTTTCTTCCTTTAAAAAATTTTTTCAATCAATATTTCTATTCAGGTGACAGTGGAAAAGAAAGGTTGGTTCCTTTACTTCAGGGTCCTTCGGACACTAGAGACCTTCATTGCACCAAGTGGCTTAATGAAAGTAGAAAGCCTGAATCTCTTCTCGCTCCAGATTTGATAGCCTTTACCATCCAAGTTCCCCACTCTATGGACTACTGCCACCATTCTGGTAAGTGCAGTTATATCAGGCTTTCTTCATTTTGCATTTTTGTTTTTAGGAATGCCTTTAAATATGAACTTTTAAGTCAAGTTTGGGAGGATAAATTGTTGGGATATTCTCTGTACTTATTCCTGTCTAAGATTCTGTTCACTTCGTATTAATATTGATAAATGAAGTCTTTATAAATCACGGTTTTTTTTTTTTTATGAGAGATTCAATGTCCATGTAACACACAGGTCTGTGTGTGTGTGTGTGTGTGTGTGTGTGTGTGTTTTAGACTATTCCTTTTTCTATAATGCCAGTTTACTATTGCTGTAGCATTTTGGCAGTGACCTACAGTTTACCATTTTAAATTACACATTTGGCCCACTCATGGTTTTTTTTTTTTTTCAGTAATAGGTTTTTATTGTAAAATTAAAAAATAATTTAACATGATGTTGAGATTTCATTTCTTAAGTTTCTGTTTTATTCTTTTTCATTACCATTTATCCAGTACTGTAGTGGCAGAATCTCATTTGTCATGTCAAAAGGCAGTATCATAAGGATGAATGTATACTAGGACAGAAAGAAGCTATAGGAACTAGAGACCAGTGTCAGCCATGTGCACAGTGATGCACTTAGTAAGCTCAGGTTAGTCAGCCAGTGGGGTTAGGAATGAGGGTTCCTTAATAGACTTCTTGAAGGGGATTCACCAATGAGCTTTCATTAGTGCATAAGAGGAGAACTCTGTTACTGTCATTCAATAAATACTATAATGTAGAGGGAACTTGTGCTAATGCATTCAATACAGATATTTGAAGACTTGTAATTATCCAGACAGTAAGTATGTGTAGGCAGATACTATGGAAGCAAAGGGGTGCACAAATTTACAACTGTAATAGAGATGTGATGTCAAGTGATATCAGCCTGTGTGCCACTGAGTCATTAGCCACAGTTGAAAGTGGAGATGAAGAGTTTGAAAGACTAATTTTAAAATGCCTTACCATGATATTATCAAAGAAGAACACTCTAAAAGTTTTTACAGTTATTTATAAATCAGCATGCCACTGGCACGTGACTAGATACCTAGGCCCACGGAATAGAATAGAAGACCCAATGATGACCCTACATAACTAAAGCAGTTTGAATTTCCTGAAAGGCATTTAAAATATACTTCAGAAAGAATGGCAACTCCTTTAACAAATGTTGCTAGTAAAAACTGAATACACATACACACAAAACCAAAATAGATACCCGTTCCTCACCCTGGTTTAATTCAGCTACATGGATGAGAGATGTAAGGCTTGAAACTTTGAAACAGTTGAGGTTAAGAAGACAACCTTTGACTCCAAAAGACTCCAAGTATCCGCATCCCAGGAATAGCAGGAGCCCTTGAACAATATGAGGTTAAAAAGCTTCTGCCAGGACCTATAACTCAGGACCCTGAGTAGCCTAGAAATAACAGAAACAACTGATAAATACGGTCACATAAAATTAAAAAAGGGTTTGCACAGCGAAAGCAACAGTCAGCAGAGTGAAGAAACTGCTACGGAATCAGAAAATCTTCACTATGTGTACACAGGAAGGGAGGGGGAGTATTAACATGTAAAATATATAAACAATGTAAGCAGCATGTCAGAAAAAAACCAATCCAATTAGTAAGTAGGCAAATGAACGGGACAGATACTTTTAAAGTTAAAGTGTTGAAGTATATAGGCTAACAAGCACATAAAAACATTTTCAGAATCTGTAGCCAAATCCAAACCACCCTGGAATTATATCTTATCTCAATCAGAATTAGCTTTTTCTTTTATATGCTAACTAATAGAATATAAATGTTATATAAATACAGTATTTAGAAAATAATGACAAAGAAGGTACTTGTCATGATCCTTCAGAATTTTTATCAGCCATAAGACATGAACAAATTTCACATGAGTTCACTGAAAGGAATGGTAATATAGTGTTGAGAATGTACATTAATTTAGTCACTACAGGAATCAGTTCAGAGGTTCCTTCCTGAAAGTTAAAAATGGAATATTTTATGATTCAGCTATGCCATTGCTAGATATATGTCTTAATCTGGGCTTACCACAGAGGCAGCTGATGTCCATGTTTACTTTCACATTGCTAACAAAGCCAAATTAGAGAAGCAACACATAAACTCATCAGCAGATGAGTGGGTGAACAAAGTGCTGCATATATGCACATACACATACACTCTGGGATATTTTTCAGTAATAAGGAAGAAATTGGATTTTCAGAAAAATGTTTTGGAGTGGTGGCTATCATGTTAAATGTAAGCATTTTTGTTAAGTATGATTATTGATATAGAACTTTATAGAATGTATGCTCTATAGGAGTGTGAAATAATTGTGAAGGTTTCTTAGTTTACATGCCAAATGTTTGGATGCTGTCATTTCAGTCTTTAAGCAGTCTTATGATCCCTTCCACATATGGCCCTCTCCATTTGCTCAGGCCTTCCGGTCTCTTTTTTTCTCCCTGATTCTCATGGTGATTATGTTTTTGCACATGCTGTTTTTTTTTTTTTTAATGTTGACAATTCTTTTTTTTAATTTTATTAATTACACTTATTCATACAATTCTTAACATATGTGTTCTCGTTCTTTCTGTATCTGCTTAGTCCCAGTTCAGTCTCAAAATTTCTATTCAGTTACTGCCTCTTTGAGGGAGCTTTCTCTGAATCTTCTCCATCTTTCTTCTTCCTCTGCCAATTTTGAATAGGCCTGTTCCTATTTGTCACTGTTCCTTTCTTAGCTTTTGTGACTGTACATATTTACATAATCTGTCTTCCTCACCTAACAGTGATTTACACAGTTAGACAATGATTGTCATATTTTCCTCAGGTCCTTACATTTTCTTACATATAAACAATGCTTGAGATGATTTGATGGGTGATGACTAAATGAATGAACATTTATGACAAGTGGTCAAAGGTATGAATGTATTTGACAGGTAAATAGTATGTTCTTAGTGCTAATAGCTTTCTCATCCATTTTCTGTCTAAGTTTCTGTCTTCTTTTTAGCAGGTAGAGAATACCTGTGAGCTTCTTCCTCACTGGTTTTAATTACCACTAGATAGTTTGTTGCCTGGGTTATGACTTGCATTTTCCTGGCTTTACTCTTTATTTTTATTTTTAAATAATTTTATACATTCACTTGTATCCCAGCTGTAAGCCCACACTCTCCCTCATCGCCTCTCTGCCCACTTCCGAGTCCACTGATAGGGGAGGTCCTCCTCTCCTTTTAACTGACCCTAGCTTATCAGGGATCTTCAAGACTAGCTACAATGTCCTTATCTTTGAACTAGTAAGGCTGCTCCTCCCTCAGGGGGGAGGGAGAGCTCAATGAGCCAGTCATGGAGTTCATGTCAGAAATAATTTCTGTCCCCCTTACTAAGGAACCCACTTGGATACAGAGCTACCATGGGCTATGTCTGTGCAGGGTTTATAGGTTATATCCATGCATGTTCTGTGGTTGGAAAAACAGTCTGAGAGAAGACCCCCATGCCCTGATATATTTGGACCTTGTGGGACTTCTGTCCCCTCTAGGTCATACTAACTCTTCCTTCTTTTATATGATTCCCTGCACTCTGCCAAAGGTGTGGTTATGGGTCTCAGCATCTACTTTGAAACACTGCTAGGTAGAGTATTTCAGAGGCCCTCTGTGGTAGGCTCCTGTCCTGTTAACTTGTCTTCTCCTACTTACAATGTCGATCCCCTTTGTCTTTCTAGGTGAGTATTGCTCATTTTGCCCCTGGTCCTCTTTCTTGTTTATCTTCTTTAGTTGTACAGATTTTAGTATGTTTATCCTATCTTATAGGTCTAGTCTCCTCTTATAAGTGAGTGTATACCATGTGTGCCTGGGATATCTCACTCAGGATGATCTTTTCTAGCTTCCACGATTTGCCTGCAAAATTCATGATTTTCTTGTTTGTAATTGCTAAGTAGTATTCCATTGTGTAAAAGAACCACAATTTCTGTATCGATTCCTGCATTGATGGACATTCAGGTTGTTTCCAGATTCTGGCTTTTATGAAAAAAGCTGCTACAAACATGGTTGAGCAAATGTCCTTGTTGTGTACTTTAACATCTTTTGGATATATGCCTAGGAGTGGTATACTTGGATCTTGTGGAAGCAGAATACCTGATTGTCTGAGAAAGTGCCAGGTTGATTTCCATAGTGGTTGTACAAGTTTACATTCCCACCTGCAATGAAGGAGGGTTCCCCTTTCCCCACAACCTCTCCAGCCTGTGTTGTCACTTCAGTTTTTCATCTTAGCCATTCTGCTTGGTGTAAGGTAAAATCTCAGGGTCATTTTGATTTGCATCTCTCTGATGTTGAGCATCTCTTTATGTGTTTCTCTGCCATTCTATATTCTTCTACAGAGAATTCTCTGTTTAGCTCCATATCCCATTTTTTAATTGGGTTGCTTGAATTATTGCATTTTAACTTCTTTAGTTCTTTATATATTCCGGATATCAGCCTTCTGTCAGATGTAGGGTTGGTGAAAATCCTTTCCCAGGCGAGACTCTGTCATTTTGTTCTGACAACAGTGACTTTTGTTTTACAGAAGCTTTTTAGTTTCATGAGGTCCCATTTATTGATTGTTGCTCTTAGGGCCTGTGTTGATGGTGTGCTGTTCAGGAAGTTGTCTCCTGTGCCAATGAGTTCTAGGCTCTTACCCACTTTTTCTTCTAACCGATTTAGTGTATCTGGTTTTATATTGCGGTCTTTGATCCACTTAGACTTTAGTTTTGTGCAGGGTGATAAATATGGATCTATTTGCATTTTTCTGCATGTAGACATCCACTTGGACCAGTATCATTTGTTGAAGATGCTGTCTTTTTTTCCATTGAATGGTTTGGCTTCTTTGTCAAAACTCAGGTATTCATAGGTGTGTGGTTTTATTTCTGGGTTTTCTATTTGGTTCCCTTGATCCACCTTTCTGTTTCTATGCCAATACCAAGCAGTTTTTATTACTATTGCTCTGTAGTACAACTTGAATTCAGGGATGGAGACACCTCCAGAGAATCTGTTGTTGTACAGGATTGTTTTGGAAACTGGGTATTTTGTTTCTCCATATGAAGTTGAGAATTTTTCTTTCAAGGTCTGTAAAGAATTGTGTTGGTATCTTGATGGGAATTGCATTGAATCTGTAGATTGCTTTTGGCAGGATGGCCACTTTCACAATGTTAATCCTGTCAATCCATGAGCATAGGAGATCTTTCCATCTTCTGATGGCTTCTTCAATTTCTTTCTTCAGAGACTTGAAGTTTTTTTCAAACAGTTCTTTCACCTGCTTGTTTAGAGTCACCCCAAGGTACTTTATGTTATTAGTGGCTATTGTGAAGGGTGTTGTTTCCCTGATTTCTTTCTTGGCCCTTTTGTCTTTGGTCTACCAGAGGACTTCTGATTTTTTTGAGTTAATTTTGTATCTAGCCACTTTGCTGAAGGAGTTTATCAGCTGAAGGAGTTCCCTGGTTGAGTTTTTGGGGTTACACAGGTACACTATCATATCATCTGTGAATAGTGAAACTTTCTGATTTGTATCCCCTCGATCTCTCTTACTTGTCTTTTTGCTCTAGCTAGTACTTCAAGTGCTATGTTGAAGAGATATAGAGAGAGTGGGCAGCCTTGCCTTATCCCTGATTTCAATGGGATTGATTTTAAGTTTCTCTCCATTGAGTTTGATGTTGGCTATAGGCTTGCTGTATATTGCCTTTACTATGTTTAGGCATGTGCCCTGTATCCCTGATCTCTCCAAGACTGTAAACATGAATGGGTGTTGGATTTTGTCAAATGCTTTTTCGGCATCTAGGGACATGATCATGTGGTTTTTTTCCTTCAGTTTGTTTATGTAGTAGATTACATTGACGAATTTCTATATATTGAACCAGCCTTGCATGCCTGGAATGAAGCCTACTTGGTCATGGTGGATGGTATCTTTTATGTGTTCTTGTATTCAGTTTGTAAGTATTTTATTGAGTGTTTTTGCATCAATGTTCATAAGAGAGATAGGTCTGAAGTTCTCTTTTTTTGGGTCTTTGTGTGGTTTAGATATCAAGGTGACTATGGCTTTGTAGAATGAGTTTGGTAATGTTCCTTTTGTTTCTATTTTGTGGAGTAATTTGAAGAGAATTGGAGTTAGCTCTTCTTTGAAGGTCTGGTAGAAATCTGCGCTGAAACCATCTGGCCCAGGGCTTTTTTTTGGAAGGGAGGATGTTGATGGCTGCTTCATTTTCCTTGGGGGATATACAGCTTTCTACCTGGTGTTGACTCAATTTTGGTAGATGGAATCTATCTAGAAAATTGTCCATTTCTGGCTTTACTCTTTATAGTGACATGAGCTGTTATGTCAGGCTTCAGTGTGCCTCATAAAACCTATCTTCTCTGCTTTTCCTGCACATCAGTTTAAATCTTGTTTATTCTTGGATCTCTTAACACACTAGTCTCTATAGGCTTGCTGTGTTTTTCTGTAAAGTCTGAGGTTAAAGGTACTGGTTAATCCTTATTTTCAATTATATACATATTGTCTGCATAATTCATAGCCTTGGAGATAACATACAGTGTATGTATCCTTTGCGAGTCAAAGGGCTTACTTCCTGTCTTAAAACAATCAGTTTCTCCACTTAGGTTTATATAGTGTGTCATTTTTTGGCATGCACCCACATCCATTTACACATACACCACTTACACATACATTTTAGAATATTTTTCAGTAATAAGGAAGAATAAAATTATATCATTTTCAGAAAAATGTTGTCATCTTGTTAATTATAAGCAGATTAATATTATATGCTTTCACATTTAGGTGAGATAAAACAGTATAAAATTATCATGGTAATTATTAGGGAAGTGAGGCAGAGACAAAAATGGAAAGGGCAACAGAAGAGCTTCAACATGTAGGTATACAACACACACACATAACACAAAATTGCAATAAAATGAAGCACTTTGACAGTTAATAAATTGCAATAAAGAAAAGCAGTGTACTTCTTCAAACCTTCTTCAAAGAAGAAGGTTTTAATAGTATGTTAAGCACAAACTGATATAAGAATGAGATCAAAACCTAAACTAAAATACTGCCTGTGGATAAAAGGCAGAAAGTATTTTTGTGAAGACTCCAAATGGTCTTACAGCACAAAAAAAGCCATTGGCAAAACATAAGTCTGTGGATGTAACTATATTCCAACACAATTTTATTTACTAAAATGGAAACTGGCTAGTTTGGCCTTTGTGTTTCTTTCTCTCTTCCACAGAGAGGTAGGCTCTGTAATTCAATCAGCTTTCTTTGTTACCATCTGTTTAATTGTGTTTCTAAAGTATGTGTACCTAAAGTATGTACCTTTGCATAATTCCCCCTCTGTAGTTTTGGCTAGAATTTTTTTTTGAATCATGAGGTCATTGAGCTCACTAGAACATCTGAGTTTTGTGCCACTATCTAGTAAAGCATGGGTATTGCCTGAGTCTACCACAGACTTTTGAGTTCAATGAAGTCTTCTAGTATTTTCGTTTTACCACATATAGCATTAGAATAATTTAATGAAGGATGTACATTTAAATAATACAATCTTTTACCCAACAATATTGTATTATTTCTCAGAATTTAAGATCATTTTAGGATCACAAAATGTATTTACCTCTCACAAATTTTCAAAATCAGTTAAAAACAAGTTGATACTAGAAAAATTGTCTATGAAATTCAGCACACTTCTCAGTCAAAGTTTTATAGTTTTTTGTGTTGTCTTGTTAAGGAAATTCCCATCAGCAGTATTAGATTTCTGTTTGGTGGTATGTTTATGGATTTGTGTATAAATATTAATGTAATTTTGTATTTTGTATTTTTTAATTTATTTTTTATATTATTACAGTTTATTTACTTTGTGTCCCAGCTGTAGCCCCCTCCCTTATTCCCTCCCAAATCCACCCTCCCTCCCTCATCTCTTTCTTGCCCCTCTTAAGTCCGCTTATAGGGGAGGTCCTCCTCCCCTTCCATCTGACCCTAGCTTATCAGGTCTCACCAGGACTGGCTGCAATGTCCTCCTCTGTGGTCCAGCTAGGTTGCTCCTCCCTCGGGGAGGCTGATGAGGTCAAAAAGCTAGCCATAGAGTTAGAGCCAGAGACAGTCCCTGTTTCCCTTACTAGGGAACCCACTTGGATACTGAGCTGCCATGGGCTATGTCTGAGCAGGAATTCTAGGTTTTATCCATGCATGGTCCCTGGTTGGAGAATCAGTCTCAGACAGGCCCCTGTGCCCAGATATATTTGGTCCTTGTGGAGCTTCTGTTCTCTCCTGGTCTTACTAACTCTCTCTTCTTTCATATGATTTCCTGTACTCTGCCTAATGTTTGGTTATGAATAGAATTAAGTTAATTTACATATCAGTCATAGGTTGGTCCCTCTTCTCCCAGTTCCATTGTCTCTCCTGCATCCTCCCTCTACCCCCACACCGCCCTTCCTCAGAATAAGGAAGCTTCTCTACCCAGATATCCCCAGCTTATCTGTTCATAGGAGGACTGAGTTTTTCTTCCTTCCCTGTGGCATTGTAGGTCATTTCTATCACAGGGAAGTGATCAAAAAGCATGCAACATAGTCAATGTCAGGTATATCCCTTACTCTCCTAACTAGTGGGCTCACATTAAGTCTAAGGTGTCCATCAGCTACTTATAAGTAGAAGACCTAGATCCAGACCATTCATTGTCCTTGGTTGGTGCTTCAGACTCCATTGGCCCCTCTGGGCCCTGGTTGATTGGCTTTCATGGTCTTCTTGTGTAGCTCTTGTCACTTCTAGGTTCATTTATCCTTCTTCCTCCCTCTCATTCCTGGTGACTCCCTATGCTGCCCCCAGTGTTTGGCTGTGAGTCTCATTATCTGTTTCCAGTTGTTGCTGGTTATGATCTCTACGAGGATAGCTCTGGTAGGCTCCTGTCTGCAAGCATATCAGAGTTTCATTAATAATGATAGCAGTCAGCTTTCTTCCATGGTTTGGGTGTGAGGGTTGGGCCTGGCATTGGTTGGACAGTCAGTCCCTCAATCTCTGTTCTACTTGTTCTATCTTTGTCCCTGCAGGTCTTGTAGGTAGGTTAAGATTTGGATTGAGGTTTTTGTGGGTGGGTTGGTGATCTCCTCCGTCTACTAAAAGTCTTGCCTAGTTAAACGGTGTCATCTTCAGTCTCTGTGGCCCCTGCTACTAGTAGTCTCATCTAGAGTTCCTTCCCCTCATATCCTCCCAGAGGCCTATTTTCATTTAGGTCTGTAGCTTGTTACAGAGATGCCCCCACCCACCATTAAGTTGTTTTTGTTTGTTTGTTTGTTTGTTTGTTTGTTTGTTTTTCTACAGGCTGTATGCCTTCTTGCCCCTACTCTCTTAAGATCTGATTTTACTTCTGTTGTGTTGTTATTGTTGATTTCTTTATTCAGGGCATTTTAAAATTAAAAAATTCTGCCCACCTTGGAAATCCCACCCATATTCCTGACTTAGGATATAATAGGGAACACATAAATATTTTTATAGAGCCAGTTTCAGTGTGGGTTTGATTAATCTTTTGAACAGGAAATTAGATATAAATTGAATGTATGTATCTGTACTTGGGTATCACTGATGTTACAGCTAAATCGTAAGTCAAGATGTCTGAAATCAAAAGTGAATAGTTTGTAAACAGCCTTTCATACTTCTGTATCAACCTCTCATTGCTGTGATGCCATCTAGTTTAGACCTGGGCATACTGCCTCAGTCTCTGTGATTTTACTGGCAGGTCAGTACTTTTGCCCAGAAAGCTAAGTTTTCTTGACGTCTTCCTTCCCTTCAGGGCTCAGGTAACTCTGTGGGAAAGGAGACACAAAGATCTTAAGAGCACGTAGGGAAGGATTTTATGGAGATACCTTATTTTTGACTGAGTGTTCCAAGGTTGCATACTCTCGGCATATGGTCCGGTTGGGTTTCTCTGTATTTGTTTTTGTCTATTTCTCTGATGATGGCTTCTCTGACGATTGCTGAGTAAGACACTAATTTATTAATATTGCAGAATGCTGTTAGGAGTCGTTTTATTGTTGTTTCTTTAGCAGAACACTAGGACAGATCTTACGGCCAGCAGTCGATGGTCAACACAAAGAAAAATTCAGTAGTACTTTTAGAGCTTTGTTGTCTCACAGAGTTTTGTCTGGGCATTTTTTTTTCTTTTAACCTTAGACATCATTTGCTTATATGTTATGATTTCTGATTTTGTTTTTGTTGGTTTTCTGTGTTTTCAAATGTGTGTCTCAGTGTTTACATGTACTGTGCTTTTTCTTTGGCTCCTTGTTTTAATTGTATTATTATTATTATTTGTTATTATTTTATTTGCCTTTTTGTATGCTAATGAGAGAAAGGGTATGGGTTTTGATGAATGGGGAAGTGGGCAGGATTTGGGAGGAGTTGGGATGTAAACCATAATCAGAATATTTTAAAAATATTTTCAATAAAAAAGAAAAAGTCCTCTTTGTCTTTATAGAATTATCAAAAAGCCTCATTTTAGTATCTCACAGCATTGCCTTGCCTTTGAAATTATAGCAACTTTCTTTACACCCATCGCTGATTGAATTATGCACTTAACAGACTGTTTACAAGGGAATTATATCAGGGTTCTTGGGGCATCTTTGTGTGTCAGTTCACATTTTATCTTCATGTTACCTTTTGGTAGTACTCTTAAATGATGTGAACATTTATTTAAATATAAGTTATTAGAAGTAGACAAACAGATGTTTCTGTGGCTTTTTTATATGTAGAAACATTTGATCACAGTAATTTATTTATAGATATTTTAAAATGAGTTTTAGATAGACTTCTTTCACCTATGCAATGCATTGTTTCTCATACAAGTTCCTCTTGCACAAAGACAACCTCTCATAGTTTATATATGTACATTATTTTATGAACCTCCATGAAAAAAGTTTCATTCTGAATTCTCTAATTTAATGTTGTCCACCATTAATTTTGAAGAGCTGTTTTAAAATCTTTGGTTGACTCTACTTGTTTGTGCAGGTTGAAGTAATGCTTACATTTTTTTCCTTCCTTCCTTCCTTCCTTCCTTCCTTCCTTCCTTCCTTCCTTCCTTCCTTC
>NW_026585644.1:60852013-60870531 GCF_907164565.1 Psammomys obesus
TTCCTTCCTTCCTTCCTTCCTTCCTTCCTTCCTTCCTTCCTTCCTTCTTCCCTCCCTCCCTCCCTTCCTTTCTCCCTCCCTCCCTCCTTCCTCTCCCCTCCTTCCCCCTCCTTCTCTTCTTTTTTCTTTCTTTCTTTCTTTCTTTCTTTCTTTCTTTCTTTCTTTCTTTCTTTCTTTCTCTCTCTCTCTCTCTCTCTCTCTCTCTTCCTCCCTCCCTCCCTCCCTCCCTCCCTTCCCTCCTTCCTTCCTTCCTTTCCCTTTTCCCTTTTTTTCCCTTTTTTCCCTTTTCTCTTTACCCTTTCTTGTCTTGTGAGCTGTTGGCTTGAGTGAATTATTCCTCGAAGTCTCTGGCATATGAATATTTGGTTCCCAGTTGGTAGCTTTGTTTGGGGAGACTTAGGATGTATGAAAAGTATGTTACCCATAGCAGGATTTGAGGTTTTAGAGCCAGGAGCCATTTACAGTTCCCTTTCTCTGCTTTCTATTTGTGAGTCCTTAGCTTCTGTTTCAGCAACCACATCTGCTGCTTCCTTCCTGCCCACCATTACAGACTCTTATACCTCTGAAACCATAAATCCAACCAAACTCCTCTGTAAGTTACAATGATCATGGTGTTTATCCCAGCAGCAGGAGAGTAACTATTACACTGGCTCTTGCAGTAAAGCCCAACCTGACCTAGAACTTGAGATCCTGTCTCCTCCTTGAGATCCTTGCTGAGTGCTACCGCATACAGCACCAGTTTTTCTTTAATGTATACTCAAAGCAACATTCTTGTCATTTTATATTTTAACATTTTTAGAGTTGGATCGATAGAATTAGGTGTTTTTTAATGCTGTTCTGCATTGATATAAACATAAGTGTTTTTTGTATCATAATTTCTCCTCATTTAACATAGTATTGTCAATGTAAGACATTCTTTTTCTTCTTCAGAATAATTAATTTCATAAACTAGGATAAGGACTTAAATTAGGTTTTCCTGACTGGAAATTTCATCTGTTACTAATCAAATATGGAGGGCTTATTATTGTTAGAGGAAAGTCAAAATTACAGTTATGGTCTTAGGAAATTCAGTTCAGTTGTGTTACTAGACCTGTTTGTTGATTATAACATACTAGAAAATGCACGCCATTCAAAATTTGTTGATCAGATAGGAATGTCTAAGATGATCTAAAATAGAGACATTGCTTTTATTAGGAGAATATCTTTTTTAACTTTTATTAATTACTCTTTATTCACTTTATATCCCTCCATAAACCCCTCCTTTCTCCCCTCCTAATCCCACCTTTCCTCCCCCTTTAGGGGAATATCTTGTTTCACTAAATTCTCTTCATAATATAAATTTAGCTGAGTTGCCTTGAAGTTATATTTTCGGTAATTTTGACAGGTCACTTGATTAGAAATGCTTATATATTGGACCAATTCAAGACTATTCATATTTGTGTTTGGGACATAAATATTTAAAAATTATACTCATCCATCTTACTGCATTTCCTCTCTTCCCTGAGGATTTTACTATTTACGTTATCTGTAATGTTTGCCAGTTCCTATCATGCTCCCACTGGGCTTCTGGTGCAAAAATCTTATCCTCTTGATGACAGAGCTTACCCAAATGATTTCATGCTCCTAGCATTTTTTTTCATGGGAATTAGAAGCAAAATGTAACTGCAGCTGAACAGAGAGTCTATTTTTGTAATTTTGGAGTTTGGGCTCTGTTATTGGAACTAAATGAAGAGATGCAGGTGTTCTCCAGTCCAAAGCCTTTGGGAGTTTTGAGGGTAAATGTTTGAAAAGAAAATGCATGTGTTTCCAGAGTCAAACAGCAGCTGTGAGACAAGGATTTATATTTTTTCTCAGAACTTTGGGATTTTGGAATGTTACATTTAATCACAAGCACAGGAGGGGCATCAAATGTTAAAGATGTTGTGCATAAAAGTAATTTTCCTGATCTCTTTACCATGCAAACTACTTGTGGGAATATGTGAACAATATGACTTCTAAGCATGATATAAACAATTTTAAAGGATTATGGTAGTTACAGGATATAGCATTTTGAGAATGTTGCATTTCCAGTGCAATCTTTTATCTCACTGATTAATGAAACAATTTTTTCTGTTTAGAGGAACACACATATGAGATTATAGGTGTGGAAAAAAAATTTTCCACATATACTTTGATTACAGCTTTTTATGAGAAAAACCTTTAAGTCTTAACAATCTCCCTATGAAACTGAGATATTTTTAACTGTAGTAAGTGTAAGCCTCTATAATAACATTCTTGAATTTTGACAATTACCAATGCTTCAATGTTTATATAATACAGATACATTATATATACATGATTTTATACACACACACACACACATACACTTAAAATGTGTTTTCAAACCATGAAATTACTTTGTATTTTAGTTGCTAAAGGACTGCTTTTCATTATTTGTGTTCTTTCATTTTTATTTTTTCTTCTTTAAAGCTGTTTCTTTCTTACTGTCTGAGAAGTATCTTTCTGTGTACCTTGGCAGGCTTGGTACTCAGAGTAAGGATCAGACTACCCTCAGACTTAGTGTTCCTCTGTCTACTGCCTGTGGAGTGCAAGGTTTATAGATGTGTGCCACCATTATTGGCTATTGGGCTGATTTTTTTTTTGTATAATTATTCATTATTTATTAATTTTTATAATAGGTACCTTGTTACAAATTTTCTGCATGTAGAAATTTAATAATCATTGTTGCTAGTTAAAATTTTAATATGTTCAGGAGTTATACATAAATAATCATGGAAAAATGAATGAGTGATATGATAGATAAAGACATTTGTGTTTTGGTCTTCCGGGCTCAACTCCATCTTTGTAGTACGTGGGACAAGTTAACCTTTTTGAGTATTGGTTTTTGAGTATTGATTCGTTTTTCTCATATAGTTTTCTGGGTAGGTTAAGTTTAATATAAACTCAAGTGTGTTGTTAACTGAAACATAATACAAGCTTAATTATTAGTTTTTAATTAATACATGTGTATTGATTAAACATTCAAGTTTTTCTGATTCTCTTCTTTTTCTTCCTTGTTCTATTCATCCTACCTGATCCTTTTCCATTTCCAGTTTTTCCCTTAGTTACCTTATAAACCTGGGAGTTTATGGTTCTGAAACTGGGACATAAAGCCTTTACCTAGTTCCAGAATGTTCCTTCCACATTTATGTGTCTTCATGGTTTGGGAGTCAGGAGCAGTTTCAGTAGAAACAGGAAATGACTTCGTTCCTTTGAAAAGTCCTCGATTCTGGAAGAAGCCAGAGGGAGAAATCCTGTGAGCCTTGTGGACAGTCACTTGTTTCCCTCATTTATAGCACAGGTCAGAATTTAGGCCTAGTTTACTGTATGTTTAGTAAAAGCAAAGTGACATTAAAAGAAAGAGTTGTAGTTTCATGAGTAAGTAGCAAATTAATATAAAAGAAATGGTCTACATGTGAAGTAAGCTGTAAAGCAACTATAAAATATGTACATTTAATCATTCATTTAACATCCCTTTAAGTGGTCCAAAAACCACTATTATTATTTGAGTTTATATTTTACAAATTATTTAATTCTTCACATTATGTTTTAGTTTTGCAAATGCTGGCTGTGTCTTTAAGATCCAGTAACACTAGCCTTGTGAATCTGTCCAAATTTTGAAGTTTGCTCTTAAGTAACTTTCTGACAAACATTCAGGGTTGAAATTCCCATTAGCCTTTGTTCTTTCCTTTTTTCCCTAGGGGTTCTAGTCCCATCCCAAACCCCTATCCCAAAGACAGCTTTCACATATCATTATTATATAATTGAGTGTTCTAAAGCCAGAGGCTATTGTTAGTATATAAGAAGGAAAAACATTCACCATTTGGGTGTAGCTTTACTGTTTATAGGTCTTTGTAATTTTATTCCTAAGTTATGTAGTGGGAGAAAAATATTGTCTGGCTTATAGAAAATAATTTGGAATAAAGGTAAACTAATGATTTTTGCATGTATATGAAATAGAAGGGTGTTTCTACTTATTTCGTTATTATTGAGGAAACCTGGCAGATATTACAAGAAAGTCAAAAGAGAATTTTAAAAGCAATAACACTTACAAACCAGGAAAAGCAAAATAACATGGGAAAAGTATAAATTGGCTTTTTTTTTCAGTAGTGAGGAAGGCTAACTCTACTTTTACCTAAAGGAGTTTGTTAATATTTGCATACTTATAATGGAGAATTATTTGATATTGCTATCATTTACTTACAATGTAGTGTGTATGTGTGTGCCTGTGTGTATCGTGTGTGCATGCGTGTACTAAACTCAAAGATGATGGAAAGTACAGAGGCCCGAAGAACCAGAGTCAAATAACATGGAAGATGTTCTAAGTAGCCTAGAGCACACACTGAAATACATCGTCTTCCCTTTACCCCTGACTGGACTCCAGACGGCTAATTTTAGCTTGGATAGTTTAAATGTAGGCACACGCTACAAGAAATTTGCTGAAGTCCAGGTTCCACTCATAGAGGAGCAGTGATGAAGTAAGAGTTTCCTTATGTCTGAGAGTCTTAATGATTGCAATTAAATTTGACATACCTTAGATTTGTCTTAAGTTTGAAATCTTGGCAAACTAAGATCTCTTTATCTAGTTGTTTGGTTAGAAAATTTTCAGGCTAAGGTGGATAGTGTGTGTGTGTGTGTGTGTGTGTGTGTGTGTGTGTGTGTGTGTGTATGGTGTTTTAAATTAATTATTCGAGCCTGCATTTAAGACAATAATGTATTTTAAATAATTAGAATGCTCTCCTGGGAAAAATAATTCGGTCAGCAAATGCTGAAATATCTAATGTGTGTATAATCATCCTGTTTAGTCATTAAGGAAATAGCTAATCCCACATACCTGAAAGAAAAAGTTCCCTTTCACAGAAGTGACGTTCTGTTGATTATTACAGTTTTAGTTTAGTAGTTATTTTTCTTTTACATTTATTATGAAAATTCAAAAAAAATATTTAAACTAAACTACTAGAAGCCTTTTTGTATATAAAAAGTTAGGAATTCTAAGTAGTTTATATATTTTTTCATTTGTAATGTAGAAACATAAAATCTCATGTGAATAGTTGAATGAATGAATATAGTAGTTCTACAAACTGTAATGTGTATAAATTGTGAAATAACACATATATAAGTATTTCGTAGATAATAATCCCAGAAGGTACAAGTAGAAAAATAAGTTATTAGTAACATGTGAAAACATAAACTATAGCTAGTCAACAAGATGGATCTTAGGAGAGCAGAACATTTTACTTGGCATATCCCTTTTCCCCTGCATTCCTTTTTAAGACAGAGTGTCTCTATATAGTCTGGTAGCCCTAGAACTCAGTACGTAGGCTAAGCTGGCTTCAAACTCACAGAGATCTTTCTGTCTCTGCCTCCAGAGTACTGGGATTAAAAGTGCACACCACCACAGCTTTCTCACGTTTTAGATAAATGATAAAATAGAGCTGAGAAAGGTTTGAGACTAATGGCTTTATTATACTCTTTTTGACTTGTGTTTACAATGTCTCCAGAATTTATAAAGCAAAGTTTGTGTCAGACTTTGTAGTAGTTACTTTTCACAATCCTAGTTCTAACCTGTATCCTAAGAGAGTGGTCCAAGATGCACATAAGAAATTGTAATTAGGTCTGCAGAAATGGCTTAGCACTTAAGAGCTTGTACTGCTTTAGCAGAGGCCCTGAGTTTGGTTTTGATTGTCCACATCAGAATGCTCACAGTTGCTTGTAACTTCAGCTTCTGGGGATACAATACCCCCTTCTGGCCTCCACAGGTTCCTGCATGGATGTCTATACATGGCCACTTCTCCAACCCCACATGAGCACACAAAGGTTTTATTTAAAGTATAAGAATATTCATGTCCGCTATTTATGACAATCACTAGTATTTTTGCTGTCAAATAGTAAATTATGAAACAATTCAGAATATATTCTTGGATGTCCCTTGGTAAAAGGAGCCTGTAATAATATTTGATGTCAAGATCCAAGAAAGCAGCACTGATCATGCAGGCTATCTGAAAAGCAGCTCAGCAGTGAGAGCAGCGTGACCAGCAGGCCGTACTGTGGACCCCATAACTCCGATGTTTTTGTTTCTCAGGTAATAGGAGAATCCAGGGGGATACTTGAAGCTTCATCTTCAGGACACCCACTGAGCACTGCTACAGCCGTAGGCTACCTGCCCAATCCCACTATCTGTAGATACCTTCCTGAGATCAGTGGCAGCTCTCTGGTCTCTGACCCTGCAGCCAGAGGCCATTTGCCCAAACTTACCATCTGTGGATATATTCCTGGGACCCATAGCAGTGGTGCATGCTGGGTGTGTGTGTATTTGGATAGGTTAGCTTAGAGGTAATTACTTAGTAGAACACAATTTTCTGACTTAGAAATGCAAATTCACAGTTGAATAAAGATTTTTATTATTATTGTGTTTATTGTAACAAATCATGGCAGAAGAGAATTTCAGTCTGTCTGTTAAGGGGAGGGCTTAACACAATTATTGATATGTTTGGAATGAACCATCTTGATTAAGATAATACAAGAAGCAGCCGTACCATAGTTGATATACTCATTTATAATAGTTGAACAGCAGCCTGCACATGGCCTGTGCAGTCCTAGGAAAATAAATTGTTACACACACCCACATGTCGGAAGCTTGCACTTCTCAGCAGCTGGGGCATGTTGCATCATTGTCATGCCTAGGTTTGCAGTCTCCAGGGGGGATATGATCAATTTAATTTAATTCTGACCAACTTTATCTGTCACCTTTAATGATTATGGTGTCTGATGCCTGTGAAGTTTGGTTTAAAAAATAATGTTCAGATATTGGTGGGCTTTTTGTTGTTGTTGTTGACAACATGAAATGACTTTTATTATCGTATGTAGCTATGAATTTTCCATTTTATTGTTATTATTAATCTATTTCATCATGCATGGTACTCACGACATTTCACATGCATATACATATACACATACACATGGGTATGGATATGTGAAAACCATTGTCCACAGAGGCCTGTATTATCATAATTGGTAAGCTGTTTCAGGATGTATTTCCCTCAGATTGCTTTAGATTATAGTGGCAATCATTAACATCAGACTTTTCTCTTTCTAATTTTTATTTTTTATATTCATCACAGGTTATTTACTTTGTATTCCAGCTGTAGCCCCCTCCCTCATTCCCTCCTAATCCCACCTTTCCTCCCTTACCTCCTTCCTGCCCTTTTCCAAGTCTACTGCTAGGGGAGGTTCTCCTACCCTTCCATCTGACTCTAGCTTTTGAGGTATCTTCAGGACTGGCTGTCATGTCCTCCTCTCTGGCCTAGTAAGGCTGTTCCTCCCTCAGGGGGGCAGGGGGGAGGTAAAGGAGCCAGTCATTGAGTTCATGTCAGAAATACTTCCTGTTCCCCTTAATAAGGAAACCCATTTGGATACTGAGCTACCATGGGCTACATCCAAGCAGGGTTCTAGGTTATATCCATACATGGTCCTTGGTTGGAGAAACAGTCTTATAGAGAACCCCCGTGCCCTGCTATATTTTGCCCTTGTGGAGTTCCTGTCCTCTTCCGGTCTTATTAATTCCCCCTTTTATCTTATGATTCCCTGCAGTCTACCAAAAGTTTCGTCTGTTCGTATATTGTATAGTATAGATTTCAAAAATTTATCATGGAGTTAAATGTTTTTACTACCTTATCATATGAGATCACTAAAATATCCAAGAATAGCTGTAATCAGAGAAATGAATTTGATCACTTTGAATGGAATCTAAAGTTTGTTTGTTTTTAAGAATTAACAGCATGTCCTCAGTTCTACAGCTTTGAGGAAAATTTTATAGTTTTTATTACTTTAAAACCAAACTTAGGTAATTTTTCAAATAATTTTCCTAAAATAGCACTGAGGCTTATTTTAAATCATATTACTTGGAAACACGTATATTTTTACCTCTTTCATATTTTCTTTTTGTTATCTTTATAGTGACCATCCCAAAGCAGAGTTTTAGAAAAGATCATGGTTTGATTTTTCATAGCTAGGAAAGGGTGTTATATAATAAAAGAGTCTTGAATTCTGACCCTAACCCCATTTTTCTGTGAGTTATTTGATCTCTGTTTGGTTATTTCTTTGTTGCTTAGTTTCAGTAGCCACAGCAGAATACTGTTTTCTTTTTTTTATTTTTAAAAATTTTTAAAAATTTTTTTATTAATTACACTTTATTAACTTTGTATCCCCCCTGTGGTTCCCTCCCTCCTCCTATCCCAATCCCTCCCTTTTTCCCCATTCTCCACCCATGCCCCTCCCCATGTCCACTGATAGGGGAGGTCTTTTCCTTCTTTCTGGTCCTAGTCTATCAGGTCTCATCAAGAGTGGCTGAATTGTCTTCCTCTATGGCCTGGTAATGCTGCTTCCCTGTCAGGGGGAGGTAATTAAAGAGCAGGCCAATCAGTTCATGTCAGAGACAGTCCCTCTTCCTATTACAGTGAAACCCACTTGGATACTGAACTGCCATGGGCTGCGTTTGTGCAGGGGTCTTAGGTTATCTCCATGCATGGTCCTTGGTTGGAATATCAGTCTCAGGAAAGACCACTGCGCTCAGACTTTTTGGTTCTCCTTGTGGAGTTTTTTGTCTCCTTGTGGAGTTCCTATCCTCTCCAGATCTTACTGTTTCCCACTTCTTTCATAAGATTCCCTGCACTCTGCCCAAAGGTTGGCTATAAGTCTCAGCATCTGCTTTGATAGTCTGCAGGGCAGAGCCTTTCAGAGGTTCTCTGTGTCAGGCTCCTAACTTGTTCCCTCTTTTCTCCTTCTTCTGGTGTCCATCCTCTTTGCCCTTCTGGATAGGGATTGAGCAGTTTAGCAACAATAAATGGGACCTCATGAAACTGAAAAGTTTTTGTTTTCTTTTTTTAATCATCATTTGTATAAATGTACTGTTTTAAAGAGTTCACCATTTATGTGGCAAAACATGGGAATTAATTACTGTTATTTTAAAAATTTTTATATTAATTACAGTTTATTCATTTTGTATTGCCACTGTAGCCCCCTCCCTCATCTCCTCCCATACCCTCCCCTCATCTCCTCCAGTGCCCCTTTCCAAGTCCACTGATAGGGGAGATCCTCCTCCCCTTCCATATGACCCTGGCTTATCAGGTCTCATCAAATTCCTGTTATTTGTGACATTATCTTTCAGGAAATGGCACTAAGTTGCTAGTCTCACAATATTTATTTATTATGTTAATACTGAATAGATGAAAGTTAAGGTGTTGGATTGGTGGATGGTAGGACCAGCACTGACTTTGTTTAAATTGATGTGTTAAGATATTTGTTGCTAGCTGGTCATGGTGGCACCTAACCATGATCCCATCTCTCAGGGAGGCAAAGGTGGTGGATCCCTGTGAGTTCAAAGCCAGCCTGGTCTACATAGTGAGCCTAGGATAGCCACGGATTCACAGAGAAGCTGTGTCTCAGAAAAGCCAAAAAAAAAAAAAAAAAAAAAAAAAGAAAGAAAAAAGACTGAGAGAGAGAAAGCAAGAAACTCAAGGAAACAACAACAACAAAATTCCCAAACCAAACTGAAAGATATTTGTTGATATTTGCAAGGTAAGGTGTCCTCATTAGCAGGTGGTTGCATTTTTTAGTTTGTTTCACAGGTATAATTGTATATATTTTCGAGGTACATTGTGACTTTCTGATATGTTTATGATTGTAAAATGTTAAAGTCAGAGAAATTGACATGCCCATCATGTCATCATTTATTATTTTTAGCATTAATAATGTTCATAATCCTCTCAAACTTATTGCTATATAATGAGTACATTATATTGTTATAGTACCCTACTGTGTAACAGAACATTAGAAGTTGTTTTGTTTAATTTGTTTCTGTTAATCAAATTCTTCCTATTCTCTCCTTCCTATCTTTTCTCACTAGTGGTAACCATTACAGTTACAGTCTCTAATTCTATGAGGTCAACATTTATGAATTCCACAAATGAGTGAGGTCATGTGGTATTTGTCTTTTCTCTCTGGCTTATTTAATTTTGTGTTGTCCACATTTGTCTATCTTGTTACAGGTGATAGGTTTTATTTATTTTTTTTTTTAATGGAAGAATAGCACTCAATCATGTATATATCCCACATTTTCTTTTTATCCAGTAAATGAAACTATCTTGCTTAAATTATTTAATGTATTGTGGTAGTGTCTTATTGATTACATTTTATAAATGCAATGATAGGTAGCATCTTTGTAATACTTCTTCATAAAACTAACAGTATTTAAGAGGTCATCTCGGACTTAGAGAGTAGACTTTGTAGGTACTTTATTCTCAGTCTTCCCACAGACTTCTTTTAAGTGTGTGACAAATAAATGTCGTATTTATAAAATAACCAGTTTAGGTGTTTTATGGCAGCATATAGGGACTACTGTGACTAACAATACCGCCACTGTACTGTCTTTTGTGTTTGCACAGTAGGGTAATCCTTGCAAACTCATTTTTTATAATTATACGAATTGTATCTTAAAGTAATGTGAAAAATTTGGGGCTTTTTAGTCATCAAAATTTAAAATCAAAGTGTTTGTAGAGCTTATATATTCTTGTTGATCTAAAATGGTGATAATACTTAATTTGGACTTTAATTTTGATCTTTTTGCAAACAAATTGGCAAGATGTTGCTCTGAGAAGTATTTGTAGGTAGCTTCCTTTCTGTGCCCAGATCTACCCTAGCTAGTGGACTTTGTGCTCTTGAGTAAGCCGAAATGCACAGCTTATACTAGTGTTTGACACATTGACTTTTTGAGGAACTATTAGGAAATCTTTCCAGTTATTGATTTTTAGTAAATTTACAGCTTTTTGTAAATTATTTTGTGGGTTAGCTAGAGAGTTGAGATCTTATGAGATAGGTGTTGTCCACCTTCATGTTGAGTAGCAAAGGAAAGTCACATTTGACTCAGTCTTTCCTCAAATGTAAGAAAAATGGGTCATGCTACAGTTCAGTTATAAAGAAAAACATCAAGAAGTAATAGTAATTTTCAGGAACACTACAGCCCACATACTAGATAGTGTTAATATTTGGGTGATCATTCTTTTATATAAATTTTTGATAAATTATACCTAAGTGACTTCACAGTGTGCTTTCTTTTTCTCTTGTCTTATTTTTTTTTTAAATTATAGTTTATTCACTTTGTATCCCAGCTGTAGCCCCTTCCTCATTCCCTCCTAATCCTCCCTTTCTTCCCTCATCTTCTCCCATGCCCCTCTCCAAGTCCACTGATAGAGGAGGTCCTCCTCTCCTTTCATCTGACCCAGCCTATCAATTCTCTTCAGGACTGGCTGCATTGTCTTACTCTGTGGTCTGGTAAGGCTGCACTCCTCATGGGGAGGTGATCAAAGAGCTGGCTACTGAGTTCATGTCAGAGACAACCTGTGTTCCCTTTATTATGGAACCTGCTTGGAGATGAGCCATGGGCTACATCTGCACAGGGGTTCTAGGTCCTCTGCATGCATGGTCTTGGTTGAAGCACTGGTCTCTTCCCCTGGTCCCAGATTTTTTTTTTTTTGGTTCTGTTGTTCTCCTTGTGGAGCTCCTGTCCTATCCAGGTCTTATTATCTGTCCCTTCTTCCATAAGATTTTCTGTACTGTGCCCAAAATTTGGCTATGGCATCTGCTTCAATACCCTCACCAGTATTTCTCTCATATTTTTAACCTCACTTTTTTTTTTTTTTAATATCCAGCATTTTCTGCCCACAGTGAGAGGCTTTTCAGCCTCATTTCCTATGACATCTTAGCAGCCTTTCACAAAGCCACATTAAAAATAGCATAGCTAATGTTTTACTTGTGGATTCCACTCAAATGTAATTTTCTGTAAACAAATACTAAAGGTTTTATTATAAATTGTCTAAGTTTTCAGAAAATTACAGTGACTCTGCCCTTTCTATTTTATAACTAATATATTTTATAGGAATGTTTTTTAATTTTAATTTGGAAAATTTCAAGTTGTCATATAAATAATTCTCAAGAAAGCTTCTGTGTGCGTATGCATGCTTTAGAAAGTACTTATTTATTTATTTATTTATTCATTCATTCATTCATTCATTCATTCATTCATTCACTTTACATCTCCCTCGCTTCTCCTCTTCCCTCTCTC
Organism: Psammomys obesus; assembly: GCF_907164565.1. Taxonomy (NCBI): domain Eukaryota; kingdom Metazoa; phylum Chordata; class Mammalia; order Rodentia; family Muridae; genus Psammomys; species Psammomys obesus. The sequence goes on from NW_026585644.1 coordinate 60,864,171, forward strand.
CCTCTTCCCTCTTCCCATCTTCCCTATTCCTCAGAAAATGCGAACCCACCCCAGTACATCAAGTTGCATCAGGGCTGAGTGTATCTTCTTCCCCTCTGGCCTGGTGTGGCTGACTGGTCAGATGGAAGTGATAAAAAATTGGGCAACAGAGACCATGTCATAGACTGTCAAAATCACTTGTAAAGTAACTTTGATAGTAGGACTGAAGCATTAAAACCTTTCTTGTGCTTCTTGTGGAGCTCATGCCCCTTCCAGGTCCTTCTCTCCTTTCCTTCACTTTCCTCCCCCACTCCCCTTACTAGGAACACACATGAATCCAGTGCTGTACATTTGCTACCTCCGTGTAGGGGGCCTAGGTCTAGTCCATGCATGGTTCTTGGTTGGTGCTTTAGTCTCTGATGCCTCTCTGGGCCCTGGTTAGTTAATGGTCCTCTGCTGTGGTTGCAGAGGGGAGCCTAGTATAGTTGTCCTCTGAGAGGCTCTACTTAGCATTGGGTGGAAATGGAAGCTGAGACTCATAGCTTAACATTGCCAAAGCAATAGAGTTTTTGCAAAGTGGCAGAAAGGTAGAAGGACCTGGAAGGGGCATGAGTTCCACAAGAAGCCCAAGAAAGGTTTTAATGCTTCAGCCTATTATCAAAATTACTTCACAAGTCATTTCTTCAGTTTCCTTGTCCCAGCATCTTGAGATCTTGTTTCAGCTTTGGAATCTTGCAAGGCTCTTTCCAGGGTTAACCTGTTTGGGTTAACTCTTTTTGTGACTTTGTGACTTGTAAGATTTTCAAGTCTCATTTTCTCCACTTATAAGTTTATTACACATACTTCTTATAAAGGATTTTTTTTTTTTTTTAAAGATGAAACACAGTGAACAGAAGTAACTGGCCTAATGTTAAGGGGTCCTTAATTGCTAGACTGGTTCTGTAAAACATGCTTTGTGATCCTGGAAATTTTCTGACTCCTCGTTACTTTTACATCTTTATTGGTAAGATGGGGGAATTAATAGTAGATATCTTAGCAGGTTGTCATAGATATAAAGTAAATTAATATGAGTAAAACATCCTGATAATTCAGAATGTTAGTATGACCGCTTCCCAACACAAATAAAACTATCTGCACTATTGCCTAACCAGAAAGCACTTCCCTTTGAGCGGAATCTTGAATATAAAGGCTGGAAAATATTAATATTTTCTGTACACAAAAATGATTGCTTTAAATGAAAAACCAATGTTACTGAAAGGAAAAGTGTTGAATCTAAAGACTAAAGGGAACCAATGCCAAATACCCACCTTTCAATGATTTTAGTTTTATAAAAATGAGTTTTCCAAATTTGTATCATCCCCTAATGTTTGTAACTTCAGCATTTTATTTTCTCTTCTCTGCAGATGAACATTTATGCATGGAATTTTTGTGTTGGATACTCCTAGAACAACATTTAAAAGTTAATTTCAGCATTTTAGTTCATGTCTTTACCTTGACCTGTACGATACGATGCATGGTGGTCATTTTCAGTGCAATCACTATAGTCATATACTTAGTGATTCTTCTAAGTTTTTTGTTTCTCTCATTTCCCATCCTTTCTCTGTGTCAAAAAAATGTCAGATTTTTTTTTTTAACTTTTTTTTTGGAAGGTAAAATTTGATCTTGTCTTTTCCTTTAAAAATATTGTGGCACATGCCTATAATCATAGAACTCAGCCACCTGGTTGTATGCCGCCTCCAGAAGAAGTTCCAGGCCTTCCTGGTACAGTGAGACCCTGTGATTACCCCTCCCCCCCCAAAAAACAAAAAACAAAAAACAAAAAACTAAGAAAGAAAATGTGTTGGATAGTCTTGAATGAAAATTTATTTCAGTAACAGTTAGGTGATAAATAATGAGAATTAACTTGAGGCCAAAATATGGATATGGGCTGATAACCAATATTTTACCCAGTAATTTCTTCCTTTATAAGCCTACTACTTTTGCATTAGTATTTGGTCTTTTTTGTTTACTTGTTAGTTTTAGTCACTTCGTAAGAAACAATGGCTGCTTCTCACTTTCAATAATTTATTTAAGAGAGAGCTTAATAGCTCTCTCTTTCATTATTTTTGTAGGAATGGTATAATTTTGTTATATTAGATGAAAAACAATATAAAACTTGACCCTTTGGGTTTTTGCACAGTTATTGCACAAGTGTGAAGTGGATTCACTGAGGTAATTTAAGGACTGGTTAGGAGGACTAATCCTTGTAACATATTGAAGAGATGAAGAGAGAGATCCATGGTTTGTAGGCTAAGAAGCCAGGGAACTATGCATCAGATGAATATTATGGTAGAATTTTCTCCTGAGAGGCTAAGAATCTTAGTAAATAGGTGTAGATGTGGATAGGATGTGTGTTGATAGATGGGCTGGCGTGATAGAAGTGTCTGACTTGTAGGTAATAAGAGAATGTAATGGAGAGAATGGACACCAGACACAGGAGTGCCTGGCTCTGGGGTTAGATATAGCTATGTTTACTGCTGAAATAGAGGGCCGCATGCTTTTTGTCTCTGTAGAACCTAGATCAATCTTGGCCTTAGTCACATGGGAGAGACTAATGTTCACATGTATTTAGTGATGAAGTGGAGTAGTTTTCTGTGCCATTGGCGGAACAGATTAAACTTTTGACTGGTTGAGTGCCTCTCCCTCTACAGTGTGGTGTGGGAGGATCACCAGCCAGTCTGTCTTATTGGCAGCAGAACACTCTTAAATAGAGTTTTCCCATGGAAGTGGTATCTTACTTGAAATCCCAGAACTTTTACTAAAAAATTTATGAAGTGGGATGATACTAAGTTACTGAAGAGTCATCAAAGCAAGTATGCTATTAATTGGCAATTTATTGACTTCATCCCCAGGCCAGTTTAAACAAAAGGGAGGGAAGGTTAGATTCGAAGCTATGCTTTGAATGCTGTGTGAGGTCTTTTTGAACTTTCTGGTTAGGCTGTAGTTAATTAACTCAATTCAATTAGTACGTGAGTAAAAGTACACTTCTTTAGATCTATCAAAAGCATACTAATGGATGAGGTACTGACAGAATTGTGAATCTGAGTCTGGTTAACATTAAAGCCCATTCCAAATTTACCTGTCATCATTAATCTCTTAATAAAGTGGACCAATAACTACTCAGGGTTTTATGTGTGTATTCTGAGATTTTCAGCATACAGCTCTACCTATATGAAGTATTATATATTTATTTGACTCCAGAGGACATGACATAAGTAAGCTTTAAGCCTCCTCTTAAAATGCTATTTTAAGATGATACATGTTCACTTAGTTTGGCCACGTTAAAAATTTTCAGAAATTACAATCTCCAGGCTTTACAGCTTGTGCATGCATGTACTTTTACCAACATATATATAAAAGCAAAGAAGGATTTTGAAATGTTTTACTTTTCTTTCATTTGCTGCTGTTAGTTATTTAGTAGTTGTCTTAGTCAGGATTTTCCAGAGAAACAGAAGTGATAGATTGAACACACATTAAAGGGAGATTATTAAATTAGCTTACATGATATGATTGGAATACTCAATGGTTTTCTTACAGAGGAGAGGCCAAATTCCAGTACTTTTTCAGTGTATTAAGCTAGTTACTTTAGTAGTCTTGTCTGCTGCTAAAAGCCTGTAAGGTTCCCAGAGAACCCCTGGTCTTTAGTCCATGTTGCAAGATCAGTAAGGTAGTATCCACAAGAAATCATCCAGGTTTTCAGTTGACATTGGAAGCTTGAAGAAGTTGGCATTAATATCACTGCTATCAATAGCAGCAGGATAGAGGAACATGTTAGTACAAGTAGAAGCCAAGAGAACAAAACCACCACATCTTTCTCTCTTACATTTTCTTTATCTGGGCCAACTCTCAAAAGTATAGCTCACGTTCAGGATAATGCTTACCACATCAATTAAGGCAACCTGGACAGTCCCTCAGAGACATGACTGTAGGCCAACCCTATGTATACAATCTCTTATTGAAATTCTCTTCCCAGGCAACTCTACGTCACATCAGGTTAACAGTTAAAATTATTCATTGATGTGGCATCACAGCTTGAGACTCCCCTCACAGAATCTGACTGATCCACACTGCATTTTGAGTTCATTCTTAGTGAGTGCAGCCTAAGAAAATGTCCTAATAATGAGAATAACTAATGTGAGAGTCTTTTTGAGACTAGTTAATCCAATCGGAGTGGTTCCCATGGAGCTGAATAGCTCAGTTACTACCACAGCAATACAGTGAAGTATGCCCGGTCTCAGTCATAACGGTTTTGAGTGGCTCTTTCTGTAACTTATTTTCTACAGCCCCCTTTCTATTTTGAAAAAAAAAAAAGAAATTCTAATTAGTAGCCATTCTAAGGTGATGGGACAGTCAATATATCAAGTTAATATTTGTGTTCGAAAAAAGATTACACAAGGAAATCATCAGGTCATACATTTCACTTTGCCCTCGTGTATTTATTAAGATGGTTATATGTTTTGCATGTCTGTGTGTCATATACTGGTAATATGAATTCTGAAATGAAGGATTATATGAAATGATGAATATATTGTCTTCAAATTCTGCTGGATAAAGTTCTCAAAATTTCAGAATTTATTAAGAATGTGTACTGGCTAGTTTTATGTTTACTTGACACAAGCTAGAGTCATGAGAAAGGAAGAAACTTCAATTGAGAAAATGCTTTCATAAGAGATGGTTGTAAGGCAATTTTAAAATTTGTCATTATTCGGAGAGGTCCCATCCATTATAGATCATTTCATCCATGGGCTGCTGGTCCTGGGTTCCATAAAAAAGCAGGCTGAACAAACCATGGAAAACAAGGCAGTAAGCAGCATCCTTCCATGACTCTGCATCAGCTCTTGCCTCCAGGTTCCTCCCTCTTCGAGTTCCTGTCTAGACTTCCTTTAATCATGAACATAAATACAGAAAAGTAAGCCAAATAAATCTTTCCTCCTCAACTTTCTTTTTGGTCATCATGTTTTATTGCAACAGTAGAGATTCTGGCTAAGACGGAATTGGCTTAACTTATGTTTGTGTAGATATAAAAAAATATCTAGAGTATATATTGAAGTAAGTATAAAAAATAAAATATATAAAAGTTGTATATGAGAAACAAACACCCAGCATCATCCTAGATTGAGAAAAACTTGAAGCAATCCTTCTGAAGCCGGAAACAAGACAGGGGTGTCCACTGTTCCCTTTCCTATTTAATATTGCACTTATCCCCAGCTGAAACAGTAAGACAGGAGAAGGAAATAAAAGGGGTAGAAATAGGAAAAGAAGTCAGTATATTCCTATTTACAGATGACATGATGCTGAACATTAGAGCTCTCCAAAGCTCTACCAGAAAACTATTGTAAATGATAAATTCATTGATGTGAAAGAGTGCAGAATCACTTTTCTATACATCACCAGCAAATATGCAGAGAAAGATGATCATGAATATACTCCCAATCACAATAGAAAATAAAATATCTGGGAATAAACCCAATCAAAGAAGTAATGGACTCTTAAAATACAAACTTTAATCTTGTGAATAAAGGAATAGAGAAAGATACTAGTAAATGGAAAGACATCACATGCTTGTGGATTGGTAAAATTAGTGTTATAAAAATGACCTTTTTACTAAAATTTTGCTAGAAATTAGTACACTCCTTATATAGAAACCTTTGGCTATGGAATGAAGAACAGTTATTTTAGAGAAGACTTACAGTTACAAATTTGATTTTCAAAAAGCATGTGTATGTGAGTATGCACATGCATATGGGTGCTCTCAGAGGCTAGGAAAAAGCCTCGGCTCTCCTGGACATAGTGTCCTGTCATCTGCAAGAGCAGCAAGCCCTCTGAACCTCTGAGTCACCTCTCTAGTCTCCTTATATTTGGTTTTCAGGTCTACTAATTGACTTCTTACCAGTTTTCGATGTTGATACATTAGTTGACTGTTCTTAATTTCAGCATCTTTCTGGAAAATTGGGATGACAGAATCATATATATATATATATATATATGTAAATAGATATATATATGTAAATAGATATATAATGCATTTTAGATATATAACTTGTTAATGCTTGCTTATCATCAGTATTTATTTACTGTTAAATCACATCACTATGTACTACATATTGAATACACATTAGGGAATGATTGCATGTAATAAGCACCAGGACATCATTATATTTTTTTTCCTCACATGCAATTTTTTTTTTTTTTTGGAATTTTAACTTTGAAAGTTTGTGTTCTTTTGAATTTTGGCCTTAGATTTCAGTAGTTTGTAATTGTTTGGCTTGGAGCTCTTACTTTCACTATTTCTTCTCCTTCTTCTTCTTCTTCTTCTTCTTCTTCTTCTTCTTCTTCTTCTTCT
>NW_026585644.1:60870541-60881757 GCF_907164565.1 Psammomys obesus
CTTCTTCTTCTTCTTCTTCTTCTTCTTCTTCTTCTTCTTCTTCTTCTTCTTCTTCTTCTTCTTCTTCTTCTTCTTCTTCTTCTAACGTAGACAATCATCTCACGTCTTGAAAATGGGTTCTTTCTTTCAAGCTCCTCATTATAGTTAGTAGAAAACCATCAGTCCTGACTTTTGTTACCTAGTAATTACTGAGTTATTTAGTGAAACCGCTGTTGGGCAACTAACTCCACCTTCCTCAGTAGAATGTTTGATTAAAGATTTGGTAGGATTAGGTTCTGTGCTTTGTGACAGTCCTGGAAGAATTGAAGTCTACAATGATGTTTCTTTAGCAGAACTGTTGCGTGCTTGACGAGACAGCAGAAGCCCCTCCTAGGGTTTCCATTGCTGTGATAAACACCATGACCAAAAGCATCTTATAGTCTATCATCCAGGGAAGTCGGGTTCGGAATGGATTCAGTTCCCAGGGAGGAATGCTGCTTCCTGGCTTGCTTTCATGTATTTCTCAGTCCACCACCAGGACCACAGTGGTATGTGTTATCCCAAATAAATCATCAATCAAGAAAACATACTACAGGCTTGCCCACAGGCCATTCTAGTGGGAGTATTTTCTCAACTGAGCTTCCCACTTCTAAAATGATGTTAGCTTGTATGAAGTTGACATAAAGCTATGGAACACATTCCCCATGGTTACTTGTTTAGAATAGTTATCTAGTGTAGATTAGTAATTGCCACACCAAGAGGCAGTTATGCTAATAACCATGGTGAATGACATAGGAAGGGTTGAATTGTTCATTTTCTTACAGCACAAAGAAAAAGTGAAGGTAGAAGTTTTTGACAGATACATTCTGGCTCATGTGAATACTGTCACTTCTCACTTTCCCTTTATTTTCATTCTGACTTTGTTACTCAAACAGGTACAGGAATAGAGACCATTTCTTTCTTAAGGAATCTTTTAGGAGTTAGAACAATACCTTTTATTCAGATTTTCAGTGCTTTATTTCAACAAGGGACCTAATGAAGAAAAGTAAAATTTATTGGGCCCTATACATAGCACTTTTATCATACATCTTTTAAGCAATGAGTACAGATTCTTCATTTTTAAACTAACTAACTAACTAACTAACTAACTAACTAACTAACTAACTAACTAACTAACTAACTAAAAACAGGCTTAGACTTGCACGTTTCAAGATGGTTTATTAACTGTCTCAAATATTGCACCAGCCGTAGGTGGGAGAAGCAGGAATTGAAGCAGTGGGTGTACACCCAGTGTTCTGCGGTACATGTTACAGGAGGCAGAATGAGTGAGAGTTGGAACTGTGAGTACAGTGAAAGCTGGACCAGGCTCCAGGGACACCAGAGATCTTAGTGTTGCACTGCCTCGCCATAAGTGTGTAACTTTCAACAACAATCTGCTTCTGTTTGATTTATCTTGATTGTGTTCTGATGAAAAATTTTAATTTATTTGACTTATAACATGTTTTATAGAGCTTGTGATTTATTGAATATCTTGGAACCACAACCCTGACAGGCAGTATTTTAAGGTGAAATTGCTGTGTGAGGATTTTGTTAACCTGACATTTTGTGGTTTCGCCTCATAAAACTGGTAAAGGACTCCCTGTGTGGAATGTTAATGGGGTGAAGTAATGAGTGCAGGCTGGGATAGAAACAACCAGACATGAACAGTCCTAAAGTTCATACTCCATGATCTTTGGGGATGTCTCTGTATACAGTAGCCTTTCTAAAGATAAAAGCAGTAGGTGATCTTTGTAATCCAGCACTTGGTCAAGTTTTGAAGCTGTATTAAATACCAAACAATGCTGTGTGAATGGGGAAAGTAGTTAATGTGAAGCTAGTAGAACTCCATAATTATTTTCACCCTTTAACTGAGTAATTTCAATCACTCAGCAGAATCCTTTCTATTCTGCAGCTTGCCTTTCAATGACTGTACATCTCTTCTGCTTGCACATCTCAGTTGGTTAATGACATGAGAAGTTTGATTTGATTTTAGTGTTAGTTGTGCTGACTTTTCACTGAATCAAAGAAATATTTTTCCCTTTTATTTAATTTTATTTGAAAAATTTACAAATCACAAAGTTTAGAAATGTCTTAATGTAGGGCTCTGAGCCCTACTTTCAGAATCCATCAAAGGACTTTTGTGGTTTTCTCTGCTTTTTTTATTCCCCACTACCTAATAAGATTTTGTGTGGGGGAGAAAATAAGAAGAGCAGGATTCTTCTACTAAGAAATTTTGAGAGTCTCAGGTTCGGTTACTATTTAATTCACAAGTACACCTATTTTAAAATATGGTTTTGGATTGTGTGTGTGTGTGTGTGTGGTTTTGTTTCAGTGAGAGCAAAAGAATAACCTTGAATTTTTTTTACTGTTAAATGATGACGCTTAGCAATTCTTAACTTTTTGTTGTTGTTTTTTGATGGGCTGACCCTATAAAATACTTACTTGAAGCTTACTTGAAAAATCAACTGTTTGTTTGCTAGATTTTCTTTTTTCTTGAGACAGTCCTACTTTATATCTGGCTGACCTAGAACTTGCTTTGTTCACTAGGCTGGCCTCTCACACACAGAGATATCTTTGCCTCTGCCTCTATTCCTACCTCTGCCTCCTGAATATTGAGAGTAAAGATTTGTAACAGTAGGCCTGGTCTTAAGTAGCATTTTTTAATCATTGTTTTGCAAGGGAATAATTACTACAGTAGCTATGACAATGACTGCTAAATTCCTGCAGAACAGCTAAACTATGTAAAACTGTTTATATTCTGAATTGCAGAATATAATTTCTGATTATATTCTTTCCAAACTTTCCAATTACACATATAGTACAGTTATTATTCTTTTAAAAGGAACTGGTTTAATTGACTTTTGTTGAATTCATGTTAAGTTACTTTAGTAATTGTTTTGGAATACAAATTTTAAAGTTTCAAATTGTTTAAGTGATATTTAACACTGAATTAAGAAGTAAATTGAAAGATAATCTGTAAGAGATAGATGGTTACAGCTTCAGTTTACAAATACATCTTTGTTGCATTTCTATGTTTTTATACAAATAAACACAATGAAGTTTTTAATGCATTTTGACTTGGTTTAGTTTGTTTGGTAGATTAAGTTATAAATTTAAGGGGGGATGTGAAATCCGAAAACTGCTGCAGGAATAATGATGTTTTATTTGAAGTAATAGATGCATAATACTTTAACACAGCAAGAGAACTTAAGACCCACCTCAGGGTGAATATACCTGTGGCAGCTACTTGCATCCACCACAAGATGAAGCCATCTATAGAGCTCCTTAATCTACCTCAGTGGATCTGCCTAAGGAAGAACACACTGTAACCTCACTGAGAATAAAAGGAAAAGAAGAGATGGGAGAGAAGAGTGGAGGTTGAATAAAGCCTTCCTCTCAAGAAGAAACACTAATTACTATCAACACATCTGAAAATTATTTTGGCATACACCATTGTTTTCCATGGTGATCCAACTTAACATTAAAAAGAGAGGAACAGGGACTGTCTCTGACATGAACTCAGTGACTGGCTCTTTGATCACGTCCCCCTGAGCATGGAATAGCCTTGCCAGGCCACAGAGGAGGACAATGCAGCCAGTCCTGATGAGACCTGATAGGCTAGGGTCAGATGGAAGGGGAGGAGGACCTCCCCTATCAGTGGACTTGGAGAGGGCCATAGGAGGAGATGAAGGAGGAAAAGTGGGATTGGAAGGGAATGAGGGAGGGGGCTATAGCTAGGGTACAAAATGAATAAACTGGACCATACCTGGCTTACATAGTGATGAGGTAAGACCTAGGGGCTTCAGATATGACAAGGAAGCACTCTATCAACTGAGCCCCATCCTCAAATATGGGATTTGTAAAACTTTCTGTAAATGTACAATGTTATCTGCATGTGGCCAGATAAAAATTTTATACTTTGTTAAATTCAAAAGGTTTTAGACTATTTTCCAAAGAGCAAGCATTAACAATAATGCATGTGGGGAGACCCAAGATGGCAGAGACCAATGTGCACCGTATCTGAAAGGCAGATGACCTGAAACTCTGAAATTGGTGAGTGAAGGGGCTGCTGAACCCAAAACAGAGATACCTAGGCTTCTAGGGAGAAAGGGAACCAATTGTGAACTAAGTTCATTTAGAATCAGGTCACCTGTGGACTCCTTTGTGGCCTTTTCCTGGGAGCGCTATCCCCAGGCACTTCCTCGTATCTACCTCCCTACTCCCTCTTTGGTGGAGACAGAGGAGGCAGCCAGCAGCTTCCTTCACAGTCCACAGCATCAGAGGCCCAAGTGACCTCAGCTCCTAGAAAAGAAATCCCTGCTCAGGATCTGGGACAGAGGATACTCTGTCGCCTACCACCTTCAGCATTCCCCTGGGATTGGCTGACATAGTCCTTCCCTGGTGGAGGTAAAGGATACAGAGGCAGCCTGCAGATTCCTCCACAGACCACACCACTCTGCCTCCAGTGCCCAGCACATCACACAGTGCTAGTGGACACCAAGATGTGCTGCTACAATACCACTGAGCTGACTGTTAGCCTACACCCGCATTTACCCCAGCAAGATCAAATCATAGAGTAAAGAACAAGGGGAACCCCTGTGCTTTACGACTGGTCCTGCAGGAAAGTGAGTATGCTTTCAAGTGAGTGCAGAGCCCCAGATCCAGGCCCCCCTTATGCAAGCTATCAGACAACCAATTCCTACCATCCACACCCCTGTTGTGGGCAACATAGGGATTCCTGGGTCAGCATTCTCAACACTGAAGACCCTGCGTGGCGGGCCTACCAGTGAATTGCAGGCAAACAATTCCTGGAGCCCAGACAGTTCTGCATATCAGTGGCCTACAGGCCACTGAGGTAGTCAGGGAATCTGCGCCTGCACACTGCGCCCACTAAAAGCTCCTGCAGATAGCGCCAGCGTCACATTCCTCACTTGTGTTCAGCTGAAGCACCAACACACACCCACAAATCAGTGAACCTCTCTCGTCTTCCTGAAAAACATTCCAGAAACAAGAAAAAGACGGACCTAGTTGGAAGTACGGACTCCAGGAAAAAACAGTGAGGGTTACAAATATGCAGATGGCCAGAGGACAGCATAGAACCCCCCCCCACACACACACACACAAAATTCAGGACGTCTTGGCTTCAACAGCAACCCCCAAAATAAATGGACACTTCAATTCATTAGAAACATAAGAAAATGACTTTAAAACTATGCTTATCAAGTTATTAGAGGCTCATAAAGAGGAAATCAACAAATCTCTCACAGAAATGGCCACAAAAATAGAGGCACATGAAGAGGAAACGAACAACTGTCTCAAAGAAATAGCCACTCAAGTTGAGGCAAATAAAGAAATGAACAAAGCTCTCAAAGAAATAACCAAACAAATGGAGGCAAAATAAAGAGGAAATGAGAAGGGGATCCAAGATGGCGGTGACCAGCACATACCATATTTGAGGTCCAGGGGAGCCTACACTCTGAATTGGTGAGTGGAGGGGCAGTGGAACCCAAAACAATGGCACCTAGGCTTCAGGGGAGAAGGGGGACAAATCCTGATCTGAGTCCAATAGGGCACAGGTCAACTGCGGACATCTCCATGGACTTCTTCTGGGGAACCAATTCCCAGACACTTCCTCCATAACGGACTGAAGCAGCGGCGGATATTGCATTGTGATACTTATTCTAAGCATCGCTGTCTCAACTCTGTGTAAACATCCAAAATAAAACAACCAACCACAATGTTGAGCAATAAAGAAGAAGGAGTAGGTGGAAGAGGCTAGGAGCCAGAGAACAGGAAAAGAGTGGGAGACAAAAGGGCGGGGTAGAGCTATGAGAGCAGGGCTGGAGAACAGATCTTGGAAGGATTTGGAGAGTGAACCAGACTTAAGATTTCACAAAAAGCAAGTATAATGGGAAAAATCTAAATGTTAGAACACTATGAGGGCTTGGAGATTTAAGAGGTTTATTGCCCCGTATTGTATTCTAGGTTAATTAAATAAACCCAGTCGCTCTGTGCTGATTTCGTTATACAGCTGTTTAGGACTATCAGCAGCATTACCATAAGATATAACAATAGTAAATTTTAATTGCCACCTACAACAAATGGCGCCCAACGTCCCATACAACATAGATCCATATTTTTCACTCTGCACAAAACTAAAGTCCAAGTGGATCCAAGACCTCAACATAAAACCAGACACACTAAGTCGGTTATATGAAAAAGTGGGGAAGAGCCTAGAACTCATTGGCATAGGAGACAACTTCCTGACCAGGACACCAACAGCATAAGCTCTTAGGGCAACAATCAATAAATGGGACCTCATGAAACTGAAAAGCTTCTGTAAAACAAAAGTCATTGTTAGAACAAAACGACAGCCTCTAGACTGGGAAAGGTTCTTCACCAACCCTATATCTGAAAGAGGGCTGATATCCAGAATATATTAAGAAATAAAGAAGTTAAAAAGGAACAAATCAAGTAATCCAATTAAAAAATGGGGTACGGAGCTAAACGGAGAATTCTCAATAGAGGAATACAGAATGGCAGAGAAACACTTAAAGAAACCTCCTTAGCCATTAGGGAGATGCAAATCAAAATGACCCTAAGATTTTACCTTACACCCATCAGAATGGCTAAGATAAAAAAACTCAATTGAGAACACATGCTGGAGAGGTTGTGGAGAAAGGGGAACATTCCTTTACTGAAGGTGGGAATGTAAACTTATACAACCACTATGGATATCAATCTTGTGCTTTCTCAGACAATTAGGAATAGTGCTTCCCCAAGATCCAGCTATACCACTCCTAGGCATATATCCAAAAGATGGCCAAGTACATAATAAGGACATTTGCTCAACCATGTTTGTAGCAGCTTTATTTGTAATAGCCAGAATCTGGAAACAAACCAGATGTCCCTCAAGGGAGAAATAGATACAGAAATTGTGATACATTTTTACAATAGAATACTGCTCAGTAATTAAAAACAAGGAATTCATGAAATTTGCAGGCAAATGGTGGGATTTAGAAAAGATAATCCTGAGTGAGTTATCCCAGAAGCAGAAAGACACACATGGTATATACTTACTTATAAGTCGATGGTGTACCTAGAAGATAGGATAAACATACTAAATCTGTACACCTAAAGAAGATAAACAAAAAGAGGACCCAGGGTAAGATGATAAATCTTCACTTAGAAATACAAATGGGATGGACATCGGAAGCAGGAGAAAACAGTAACAGGACAAGAGCCTACCACAGAGGGCACCTGAAAGAATCTTCCTAGCAGTGTATTAAAGCAGATGCTGAGTGTCATCATCAAACCTTAAGCAGAGTGCAGGGAATCATATGAAAGAAGGAGAAATTAGTAAGACTTTGCAAGGACAGGAGCTTCACAAGGACCAAATATATCTGGGCACAGGGGTCTTTTCTGATACTGTTTCTCCAACCAAGGACCATGCATGAAAATAACCTAGAACCCCTGCTTCGTTGTAGCCCATGGCAGCTCAATATCCAAGTGGGTGTCCTAGTAAGGGGATCAGGGAATGTGTCTGACATGAGCTCAATGGCAGGCTCTTTGACCCCATCTCCCGCCTCCAGGGAGGAGCAGCCTTGCTAGGCCACAGAAGAGGACATTGCAGCCAGTCCTGAAGAAACCTGATAAGCTAGGGTCACATGGAAGGGTAGGAGGACCTCCCCTATCAGTAGACTTGGAAAGAGGCAGGGAGGAGATGAAGGAAAGGAGTGCGGGTTTGGAAGGGAATGAGGGAGGGGCCCATAGCTGTGATACAAAGTAAACAAACTAACTAATATAAATGAATAAAAATTTAAATAACAAAAATAGTAATGCATGCTAGCCTCTCCTGATGAGACCTGATAGATGAGGATTACAAGGAAGGAGAGGAAGACCTCCCCTATCAGTGTACTGGGGGAGGGTATGGGTGGAGAAGGGGAAAGAAGGGTAGGATTGGGAGGGGAGAAGAGACAGAGCTACAGCGGGTATACAAAGTGAATAAACTATAATTAATAAAAATTAGAAACAAACGAAAAAACCAGAGCTACAGGGGGTATACAAAGTGAATAAACTGTAATTAATAAAAATTAGAAACAAACAAAAAACCAAAATATATAAACTAATTAATATAAAAATAGAAAAGGCAAAAAAAAAGAGAATTGGTTCCATGCCAAAATAAATAATAAATAAATAGATAGATAGATAGATAAATAAATAAATAAGAAACAGAAGAGTAACTTGTGTTAGAAGAAACATTTTATAGGTGGCCGACCTCAGTTTACTTAGTGCAAGCTTGTAACTATGGAAGTTCAAATTAATAGTCTAAGGGAAAGGAATTCCTAACTTTGTATGCATTTCTTACATTTCAAATTTAAAATGTTTCCAAGTCAAATTTCTAAAAGAATATCTGATCATTTTCTCCAACAGCATTGGCTGCTCTAACAGTGCATGTTATAGCTTGGTTTATTGTGTTTTGTGGAAAATTCTGAATTTTATGGAGTATGTTTCAATAGTATTGATAAAGTGTAAAGATGTGATGTGTCTTGTGTTCTCATGTGTTACATGCTGCTTGAAGAGTCATTTTATTACTTAAATACTTGCCTCTACTTAGCCCATCACCCTAGGCATGTCTGTGGTTCACAAAGGAAATGGTCCACTTTTCAATCTGAGACCATTAGTTTAAAAAGAGTACTTTAGAACAAATCTCAAGGAAATGGAAGCATGATCAATAATATGGGAATCAATGAAGATCTATGATTATCACATTAGTCTTTTCATTAATTGGGATGGCCATTTTACGTGAGTAAGAAAACTCAGTTTCTGTTGTTAGTCATTTCAGATCTTTATGTCAAATATGCTTTGATACATTCTGAGGAATTCAGCTGTAAATTGAGTATCTCAAGTGGCTAAGTATGGAATGGACCTATACAAGTCAGGAATGTAAGAGCATGTGCTGTTGGTGTTCTGTCAGGAAGTTGTCTCCTGTGCCAGTGAGTTCCAGGCTCCTATAGCCTTCATTGAAATAAATGCTGTATATGCATTGCTCTAGATTCCTTCACAGTTTCCTTGAGTGTATCAGTACTAGAAGCCAGGCAAAATACTGAGATTTTTTTACATTTCTTAGAACTGCCTTAACATTTGTTCTTCATATTTTATGATCTAAAACCTTTTAAATATGAGGGTTCTATTACCTTTATATTTTGACTGTTTACTTTAAAAAAAATTCCTGGGTTTGCACAATCCTTATATGACAAGAGAGAAAAGTCTGTGTGTTTCTAGAAACATGGCGGTCAAATACCCTAGTCCTGCCTCTTCTCCTTAATGACAAAGGAAAACATCCTGATTCCAAAAGGGCAATACTAGTTTACTTTCCTACTCACAGCATAGAAAGATTACTTTTCTCCACATCTTGCTAACATTTTGGTTGCTCTTAATTTATTTGCAAACAGAGTCTAATGCGCCTTGATCTTATCTTACTGGGATGTCATTGGCTTTTGTTTTGTTTGTTTGTTTTTAGACATTTCTTTATTTTCTGAATGTAAGAGAACTTTAAGGACCCCGATTTCTACAACTTTATCACTGATAGTCATTGTTCTAATGTAACAGGTGCCATCTGTACTAGGTCTAAAGTTTCTCTACAAAAATGCCCAGCTCCCCTTTCATGATGAAGATGTCTTCTATCTTAAGGACCACACATGGTCTAGCCTGAGGTCATACCCATTAATCTCATACCACTTTCCTACACTTAACTCCCAGTGAATGCTGACTGCTTGCTTTGTCAGCCTCCACAGGTCACATGCCATATTCTATAAGCTACCTTGTGCTTCAAAATAAATAAAATTATAAAAAAATTAAAGCATGCATAGTTTTCAACTAGCAATTGTGATTGTAATTTGTATTGGTGGTTGTCAGGAAAACACATATTTCGTATTTACGTGTTCTAACATACATAGATTCATTTGTATCTGGGCTAGAGACTGAGTGGTGTAACTGCATCTTGAGGAAGCACTATTCCTAATTGTGAGAGAAAGCACCAAATTGATTTCCAAAGTGGTTGTACAAGTTTACATTTTACCAGCAATGGAGGAGGGTTTCCCTTTCTCCACATCCTCTTCAGCATGTGTTCTCACTTGAGTTTTTGATGTTAGCCATTCTGATGGGTGTAAGGTGAAATCTAAGGGTATTTTTGATTTGCATTTCCCTAGTAACTAAGGGTGTTGAACATTTCTTTAAGTGTTTCTCTGCCATTCGATACTCCTCTACAGAGAATTCTCTGTTTAGCTCTGTACCCCATTGTTTCCCTAAGAGCATGTGCTGTTGGTGTTCTGTCAGGAAGTTGTCTCCTGTGCCAGTGAGTTCCAGGCTCTTCCTCACTTTTTCTTCTAACAGGTTTATTGTGTCTGGTTTTAAGTTGAGGTCTTTGATCCACTTGAACTATAGTTTCTGCATGGTGATAAATATGGATCTATTTTCATTTTTCTACATGTAGATATCCAGTTAGACCCACACCATTTGTTGAAGATGCTGTCTTTTTTTTTTTTTTTCCATTGTATGGTTTTGGCTTCTTTGTAAAAAATCAAGTATTTGTAGGTGTTGGGATTATCTCTGGGTATTCTATATTTGATTCCATTGATGTACCCTTCTGTTTCTATGCCAGTATCATGCAAGTTCTGTTGCAGAGCAATTTGAGATCAGGGATGGAGATAACCTCCAGCGAATCTGTTGTTGTACAGGATTGTTTTAGCAATTCTGGGTTTTTCATTTTTGCATATGAAACTGAAAATTGTTTTTTCAGGTTCTGTAAAGAATTGTGTTGGTATTTTGATGGATATTGGATTGAATGTGTAGATTGCTTTTTTGCAGCATGTCTGTTTTCACTATGTTAATCCTACCCATCCATGAGCATGGGAGATCTTTCCCTCTTCTGATATCCTCTTCAATTTCTTACTTCAGAGTCTTGAAGTTGTCTTAAAACAGATTTTTCACTTGCTTATTTAGAGTCATATCAAGGTAATTTATGTTATTAGTGGCTATTGTGAAGGGTGTTTTTTCCCTAATTGCTTTCTCAATCCTTTTCTCTTTCTTTCTTTCTTTCTTTTCTTTCTTTCTTTCCTTCCTTCTTTCTTTCCTTCCTTCTTTCTTTCCTTCTTTCTTTCTTTCTTTCTTTCTTTCTTTCTTTCTTTCTTTCTTTC
>NW_026585644.1:60881767-60881849 GCF_907164565.1 Psammomys obesus
TTCTTTCTTTCTTTCTTTCTTTCTTTCTTTCTTTCTTTCTTTCTTTCCTTCCTTCCTTCCTTCCTTCCTTCCTTCCTTCCTT
>NW_026585644.1:60881949-60897141 GCF_907164565.1 Psammomys obesus
TTTTTTTTTTTTTAAACCTTTTATTTTTTTTTCCATTAATTACACTTTATTCATTTGGTATTCCCCCATAAGCCCCTCCCTCTTCCCCTGCCGATCCCACCCTCCCTCCCCTTTCTGCATGCATGCCACTCCCCAAGTCCACTGATAGGGGAGGTCCTCCTCTCCTTCTTTCTGATCTTAGTCTATCAGTTCTCATCAAAAGTGGCTGCATTGTCCTCTACTGTGGCCTGGTAAGGCTGCTCCCCCCTCAGGGGAAGGTGATCAACGAGCAGGCCAATCAGATTATGTCAGAGGCAGTCCCTCTTCCCATTACTGTGTAACCCACTTGGACACTGAACTGCCATGGGCTACACCTGTGCAGGGGTTCCAGGTCATCTCCACGAATAGTCCTTGGTTGGAGTATGAGTCTCTGGGAAGTTCCCTGTGTTCAAATTATCTTGTTCTATTGCTCTGCTTGGGGAGTTCCCGTCCCCTCCAGCTCTTACTATTTCCCACTTCTTACATAAAATTCCATTCACTCTGCCCATCAGTTGGCCATCAGGCTCAGCATCTGCTTTGACAGTCTATACTGCAGAAGCTTTCAGAGGCCCTCTGTGGCAGGTTTCAAGGTTGTTTCCTGTTTTCTTCTGGCTTTCAGAGGCCCTCTGTAGCAGGTTCCGAGGTTGTTTCCTATTTTCGTTTTCTTCTGATGTACATCCTCTTTGCCTTTCAGGATGGGGATTGAACATTTTAGTTAGGGTCCTCTCTTTTGCTTAGTTTCTTTAGATGTACAGCTTTTAGTGGGTTTATTCTATATTGTATGTTTATATGAGTGAGTATATACCGTGAGTGTCTTTTTGCTTCTGGGTCAACTCACTCAGGATGATCCTTTCCAGGTCCCACCATTTACCTGCAAATTTCATGATTTCCTTATTTTTCATTGCTGAGTAATACTCCATTGTATAGATGTACCACAGTTTCTGCATCCATTCTTCAGTTGAGGGGCATCTGGGTTGTTTCCAGCTTCTGGCTATTACAAATAAAGCTGCTACAAACATGGTTGAACAAATGTCCTTGTTGTGTACTTGCGCCTCTTTTGGGTATATGCCTAGGAGTGATATGGCTGGATCTTGAGGAAGCGCTATTCCTAGTTGTCTGAGAAAGCGCCAGATTGATTTCCAGAGTGGTTGTACCAGTTTACATTCCCACCAGCAGTGGAGAAGGGTTCCCCTTTCTCCACAACCTCTCCAGCATGTGTTGTCCCTTGAGATTTTCATCTTGGCCATTCTGATGGGTGTAAGGTGAAATCTCAGGGTTGTTTTGATTTGCATTTCCCTAATGGCTAATGAGGTTGAGCATTTCTTTAAGTGCTTCTCTGCCATTTGATATTCCTCTGCAGAGAATTCTCTCTTTAGCTCTGTTCCCCATTTTTTAAGTGGATTACTTGGTTTGTTGCTTTTCAGCTTGTTTAGTTCTTTATATATATTGGATATGAGTCCTCTGTCAGATAGAGGGTTGGTGATGATTCTTTCCCAATCTGTAGGCAGTCGCTTTGTTTTGATGACGGTGTCCTTTGCTTTACAGAAGCTTTTCAATTTCTTTGTGTTTTCTTTATTGATTATAATTCTGTTTTCATGTCTTGCATCATTTCCTTCATTTGTTTGAATGTGAATTTCTGTCTTTCCATGATAGCTTCTTTTTTTTTATTTGTTTGTTTGTCTCCTCTTCATTTGCTACTACCTGTGCCTCTATTTGTTTGGCTGTGTGTGCTTGTAGTTTTTTGAGAATTTTGTTTGTTTTCTCTCTATTTGCCTCTAGGTAATTGGGTAAGCATTGATTTGAGATAATTTTCTGTGTTTTTGATGAATTAATATATCTATTGATTTTTGTGGTTGCTGGTGAAACCATGATATCCTGATTTTTGTTGGATGTGTTCTTTTGCCGACCTCTAGCCATCTGCTTATCCTTAACCTCTGCTGTTTGTCCTTGGAATCT
Source organism: Psammomys obesus (assembly GCF_907164565.1). Taxonomy (NCBI): domain Eukaryota; kingdom Metazoa; phylum Chordata; class Mammalia; order Rodentia; family Muridae; genus Psammomys; species Psammomys obesus. The sequence continues at coordinate 60,883,924 of NW_026585644.1, forward strand.
GTATTTCAGATTGGGTTTGTCTCTCTCTAGTTTCTGTATTATTTTTCAGGAAGATGAGAGAGTTCCACTGGTTTGACATTGGGTGTGGGTGTTTCCGTTTTAGCTAAGGGAGGGAGGTCACAGGAGCATGTGTGCAAGCGTGGGAGTGTGCATGTAAGTGTGCCTTGAAGGATAGGGTGTGTAGGTGCCAGGGAAGGTGGAGCGTAAGCACGGCAGGGGTTATGGTGCTGTTTTCGTGTGCAGTGTGCATGTGCAGGTGCCTTGAATACCTCAGTTGCCTACAGGCCTGTCATACTCTCCTCCTGTTATTCAGCTTTGTCCAGTCTCAAGCAATTGTTTGTCTGGACTCCACTGGTAGACCCACAGAACAGGGGCTTCAGTGTTTAGAACACTGTCCCAAGGATTCTTCTCTGGACTTCAGTGGGGGTGGGGGTGGAAGTAACCCTGTGTCTGGCTGCTAGTGTAGAGGGAGCCTGGATCTGGGGCTCTGCACTCCCTTGAAGGTGCACTCTTGCACTTGCAGGCCCAGTTGGAAAGCCCAGGGTTTCTCCCTGTTCTCTACTCTCAGATTTGGCCCCACAGTGGCAAATGAGCGTGTAAGGAGATCTCTTTGCCCGGTGGTGTCCCCAGTTTGTCAGTTGGGCAGGTATACCGGTATTTGGGGTAGCTGCCTCTGCCTTCTCAGTCATTGAGTTTTCGAGGCTCCTCCTTAGGCTAGCTGCTGACCCTCTGCAGCTGCAGACCTGGGGGCCCAATATAATTGCCTGCTCCAGCTGCGGCTATGGGAGGCCTGCCTCTCCCATCTCTGTCACTGAGGGAGGAGGCTCCTGCTGGGGCAGTTACTGCTGCCTCAGCAGAGCAGGGAGGCCTGTGCCTGGGGCAGCAGCCACTGTAGGCCCCCTCCCTGGAGCAGGGAGGCCCATGCCTGGGGTAAGGGGATTTGCAGAGGGGTTGAATATTCACCACTCTCAGTCTCAGGAGACATCCATGGGTGATGTGGATCCTAAAGGACCCAGCTCATGGGTTGTCTTCTCTCGCTCAGGAAGCCTCAGTGTTCTGGCTTCAGCTGCCCCTCCACTCACCAGTTTCAGACTTTTGGATCCTGTGCTTCTTAGGTATGGTATGAGCTGCTCTCTGCCATCCTGGACCTTTCCTAGATGATACTTTTTTTAAATGCAAATAAAGTTGAGTTAAAGGATTTTTTTTTTTTTTAATTTTGCAAGAACACTTTCCAATATTATTTTGAGGAAGCTTGTACTACTCTATGGATATTAGTTTTTCATAATAGATATAGCATCATTTTCTTGGGAGAGTGAATCAGCACAATCAAGAATATTGAAATAATCTCAAGTCTTAAAACCTAGTCTACTTGTCTAATATGAGCACAAGGATTATAATAATCTAATTTTCCTGTCATTCAAACTCTGATTTTTTTTCATCAAACTCTTTTATGAGGGCTGAGAATTTGGCTCAGTAGTAGAATATTTCCCTAGCAAGATTAAGGTTCTTGTTTCAAATTCTACCATTGTAAAGAAAAAAATATATATAATTTAAAGGGACTGACAGAATTAGTTAGTTTTTGCTGCTAAGTCAATTCCCAGGACTTGCATGGTAAATGGAGTTCTTCTGGTTTTCTAAGACCCTGGCCAAAAAGGAAGTAGGGGAAGAAAGGGTTTATTCAGCTTATACTTTCACATTGGTGTTCATCAACAAAGGAAGTCAGAAAAGGAATTCAAACCGGGCAGGATCCTGGAGTTAGTAGCTGATACAGAAGCCATGGAGGGGTACTGCTTACTGGCTTGCTTTCCCTGGCTTGCTCAGCTTGCTTTCTTATCTCCCCCAGGATCACCAGGCTAGGGATGGCACCACCCTCAATGGGCTGCCCTCCCCCATTGATCACTAATTGAAAAAACAAAAACAAAAACTCTTATAGCTGTATTTCATGGAGGCATTCCCTCAACTGAATCCCCTTTAGCTGTGATGACTCTAGTTTGTTTCATGTTGACATGTACAACCAGCCAGTACAGGGAATCACTTCTGCAAGTTGTATTCTGATCATCACATGCATGATATATTATGAACCCCCCCCACATATTTATACACACACACACACACAAACACACACACACACACACACACACACACACACACACACACACACACCATTAAATAAATAATAAATAAATGCTTGCAAGTTAATTTTAAACATCAACTCAGTTTTTAAATCTTACCTTCTTTTTCTTTTAATTATTATTATTATTATTAATTTATTTTTTAAACAGGATTTTTCTGTTTAGCCCTGGATATCCTGGAAAAGCTCTGTAGACCAGGCTGCCTTCAAAGATCCTTTGCCTCTGTCACCTGAGTGCTGGGATTAAAGACATGGGCCACCATCGTCCTAATGTCATTTTTCTAGATTAACTTTATTCTTCCTGGAAGCCTATGTGAGTGTGCCAGTGGATTAAATGTTAAAGAGAAGGATAGGGTAGGCAAAAGGGTGGAGCGAGACAGTGTTTTTGCCCTGGTGCCTTGCTATCTTAAATATGCTCATCTTTCTTTCTGAAATACCCCTTTAATCTTCAGAATAATAGCTTAACTCGTTCTCATTCTGAATATCTCCAGGTTAGGATTATTTTTTTTTTTGTAAAATTTCTATAAATTTTCAAAACATCACTTATGTAGTAACTCATTTATAATGCTTAATAAATTTTTAATGTAACAGTATAATAACTATACTATATAAACTTTAATTAAATTTCTTGTTCAAATATTTATTCTGCTTAAATGTGAGTTTTTTTTCCTACATAAACCTATCATTTGAATGTTCAGTAAACCTTGGTTATAGTATTGTTCAAGTTCTGACAGAGGTGTTTTTTTTCTTTTATTATTATTATTATATTTTATTGTAATTTATTCGATTTTTATCCCAGCTGTGCCCCCTCCCTCGTCTCCTCCCAATTCCACACTCCTTCCCTCTTCTCCCGCATGCCCCTCCCCTCATCCACTGATGACCCTACCCTATCAGGTCTCATCAGGACTTGTTACTCTGTCTTCCTCTGTGGCTTGGCAAGGCTGCACCCCCCCTACAGGGATGTGATCAGAGAGCCTATCACTGAGAAAGCCCTGTTCCCCTTACTAGGAACCCCACTTGGAGACTTGAGTCTTGGTCTACATCTGATCAGGGGTTTTAGGCCCTCTCCATGCATGGTGTTTGGTTTGGGTATCATTTTCTTTGGGACCCCCAGGGCTCAGGTTTTTTGTTTGTTTGTTTGTTTGTTTTGGTTTTGGCTCAGTTATTCTCCTTTTGGAGCTCATGACTCCTCCACGTCTTTCTATCTCTCTTCTTTCATAAAATTCCATGTATTCTGCCCAAAGTTTGGCTTTGAGTCTCAGCCTCTGCTTTGATACCTCGATCAATAGAGTCCTTCAGAGGCCCTCTGTGATCCTGTTCCCTGTCTTCTCCTGCTTCCAATGTCTATTGCATTTGCCCTTCTGAATGAGGATTGAGCATCATCCTTAGGGTCTTTCTTGTTGTTTAACTTCTTTAGGAGTATAGATTTTAGTATGTTTATCCATATTATATGTTTAATAACCACTTATGAATACTCATTACCAAATATCTTAGTTTTCAGCAGGGTCAATAGATACATACATATCTTATTCTATACCAGCATGGAGTGGTTCATGGCAGACTACAGTTGTCTTTATAGAGCAGCTGTTCATGTTAACTTCTCAACAGAAGACCAGCATCCATTACACTTGGTATGTCTGATAGGTGCTACCAACAGTGGTTCGCCTGCATCATTTATAACTTTGTCTGTTAGTTACACTAGTAGATTGTATTTGGCCTTCCCATGAAGTATTTTTTCCAAAATAAAAGAAAATACAAAAATCATCTCTGTAGACTCTGACCAGTATTTCCATTACTTGTGACTTGTAGGTATTGGAAAACTGAGGTTGGCTAACAGTTGTGCTTTTTATTCTCAGCTCAGTTTCTTACTTAGCACAGTGATATGTTTATATTACATAAAAGCTCGCTAGAGTTAATCTCATTTTGGAATTAAATGTGATTGTAGTAATGGCCAAATTTGTAGCTACATAATTTAAAAAATGATGAGAAAGCAATTTGACTTAAGTCAAATTTGCACTCATATTTGTGTTTTCTGGTTTTAGAACACATAAGTACAGAGAGGGTGTGTTTAGAAGTAAAAACAATACAGCTTGCTCTGAGATTGGTTAGTATTAGGAAGCATGGATTCAACAAGAAATGAGTTACAGCTTTTTCCAGAATAGCTGCAAATTTACGAGTTTTAGATAAAAGCATTACCAGCTTGCTATTCCAAACTTTTTTCTTTTTGTATTTAAAATTTTATATTTGTATAAATTTTTTATATTTAAATTTTCTAAGCAATAGAGAAACATCTGAATGTACAAAGAAGTGAAACCCAAGCTAACAATGAGTATTTTATTAGATTACTAAGATTGATTTCAAGTTTTCAAAGATTAATTTTAGGTGTTTATGTTCTAGGAACTTGAGTTCCTAGAATTCTTGTTCTCGAATTGTATATATTCAGAAAGTGTGTCAACTGAAGGAATTGCTTATTACAGTTTAGATTATCTTTTCTATTTTTTCTATTCAATATAGCTCGTGTTACTTAGAAATTTATTCTTAGATTTACTTTACATCCTGACTGCAGTTTCTACTCCTTCTTTTCCTCCCAATTCTCCCCTCTCCCATCCCACTCCTCCTTTCTTTCTCTTAAAAAAAAAAAAGAGGCCTCAATTTTTGTATTAACTTGGCATATCATGTTGTAGTAAGAGTAGGAAAATCTTCTGTTGAGGCTAGAAGAAACAGAAGGCTGAAAGGCAGGTAACAGAGTCAGAGGCAGCCCCTCTCCCTCTATTAGGCAACTGACATGAAGACCAAGTTGCACACAACTGTTACACAGGTGCAGAGGGCCTAAGACTGTCTCACCCATGTGTATAGCTTCCGCTCTTGATAAACCTCGACTTTTATTTGTTATGGCACATCTGCTGGGGACTCTTGAGGTCTCTCCCTACCTAGCCATGAGTTTGCCGGGTGATTTTCGACAAATCTGTTAATCTTTCAGAGAGCTGGGATGACTTAGCTGATCTCTTCCACCAGGCTTAGCAAGTTACTAACGGGACGATTTTGTCTAGTCTAATGTCAAGATCTGAGAGGACTGAAGCCAGACATACCTAAATTTAAATCTCAGATCAATTCATAGCAATGAGGTTGGGCATATTATTTACACCCCCTATTTCTTCATGGGCAACGTGGTATACCTCTTGTTCCTGTCTCCACCCCTACCCTAATCCAGTGCCTCCCCCGTATCTCAGACTACTATCCACCCACTATACCTATTCTCCTCAGTGAGAGCCATGCATTCCCCTTTATACCCTCCTTGTTAATTAGCATCTTTGGGTCGATTGTAGCATAATTATTTTTTATTTTATAGCTAATATCCACTTTTAAGTGAGTACATACCGTGTTTGTCTTTCTGGGTCTTGGTTACCTCACTGAGGATGATGTTTTCTAGTTCTATTTGTCTGCAAATTTCTTTTTTTTTCTTTTTTATTATTATCATTTATTACAATTTATTCAGTTTCTGTTGCCCCTCCCTCATCTCCTCCCAATCCCAAGTTCTCTCCCTCCTTCTCCTTCCCCTGAGCCCCTCCCCTAGCCTACTGATAGGGAGGACCTCCTCCCCTTCTATCTGACCCTAGTCTATCAGGTCTCATTAGGACTGGCTGCATTATCTTTCTCTGTGGACTGGCAAGGCTGTACCCCACAGAGGTAGGTGATCAGAGAGACTGTCACTGATTTATACCAGAGAAAGCCCCTGCTCCCCTGCCTGCAAATTTCTTGATGTCATTGTTTTAATAGCTGAGTAGTATTCCATTGTGTAAATGTACCAAATGTTCTTTATCCATTTTTCAGTTGACATCTGCTTGTTTCCAGTTTCTGGTATTACAAGTAAGCTGCCATAAACATGGTTGAGCAAGTGTCCTTGTTTATGCTGGGAACATCTTTTGGGTATATGCCCAGGAGTGGTTTTGCTGAGAAACCGCTAAATTGATTCCCAAAGTGGCTGTACAAGTTTGCCTTCCCATCAGCAATGGATAAGTAGTCCCCTTGCTCCACATCCTTGTCAGCATGAACTATTGCTTGAGTTTTTGATGTTAACCATTCTGAAGGGTAGAATTCTGAAGATGGAATCTCAGAGTTGTTTTGATTTGCATTTCACTGATAGCTAAGAATATTGAACACTTAGTTAAGTGCTTCTCAGCTATTAAGAGATTCTTCTGTTGAGTATTTTCTGTTCAGATCTGTACCCCATTTTTCATTGCATTATTTGGTTTGTTGGTGTTTAGTTTCTGAGTTCTTTATATATTTTGGGTAACAGCCCTCTCTCAGATGTGGGGGTGGTGAAGATCTTTTTCTATTCTGTATGCTGCATTTTGTATTTTTGACAGTATTCTTTGAGTTACAGAAAGTTTTATGAGCTCCCATTTATTTATTTTTTAAAAAATTTTTTTTAAAAGCAAGAAAACTGCCATGTATTTTTAAGTCAGTAGGGCACAATTTTGTATAATCAGACAATACCTTAGAAGACATTTCTACTTATTGACACAATAATCCATCTGCTAAGGTTTTTGTGTTTTTTTTGTTTTGTTTTGTTTTGTTTTTAATTTTATTTTTTTTCTTATCAGTTACATTTTATTAACTCTGTATCCCAGCCGTGTCCCTCTCCCTCATTCCCTCCCAGTCCCTCCCTCCCTCCCTCATCTCCACTGTGCCCCTTTCCAAGTCCACTGATAGGGAGGACCTCCTCCCCATTCATCTGATCCTGTTTTATCAGATATCTTCAGGACTAGCTGCAAAGCTCTCCTCTGTGGCCTAACAAGACTGCTCCTCCCTTGGGGGGTGGGGAGGCCAAAGAGCCAGTCATTGAGTTCCTGTTAGAAATAGTCCTTGTTCCCCTCACTATGGGGAACCAATTGGTTACTGAGCTACCACAGGCTACATCTGAGCAGAGGTTCTAGGTTATATCCATACATGGTCCTTGGTTGAATGTCAGTCTCAGAAAAGACCCTGTGCCCAGATATATTTGGTCCTTGTGGCGCTCCTATCCTTTCCTCATCATACTAACTCCCCTTCTTTCTTAGGATTCCCTGTACTCTGCCAAAGGTTTGGTCATGAGTCTTTGCTTTGAAAACACTGCTAGTTAGGAGCTCCCATTTATTAATTGTTGACCTTATTGCCAGAGCTGCTGGTATTCTGTTGAGGGAATTATCTTTTTTACCTACATTATCTTCTGTCGGGTTTAGTGTGTCTGGTTTTATATTGAGGTCTTTGATCCACTTGGACTTGAGTTTTGTGAAGGGTGATAAATATGGATCTATTTTTATTCTTCTACATGCAGACATCCAGTTACACCAGCACATTTGTTGAAGATGCTTTTTCCCCCATTGTATAATTTTGGCTTCTTTGTCAAAAAACAAGTTTCCATAGGTGTGTGGGTTTATTTCTGGGCCTTTAGTTTGATTGATTGATCAGTCTGTCTGTTTTTATGCAATACCATGTGTTTTTGTTTTTTAATTTTGTTTTTAATTACTGTTGCTCTGTAGTACAGCTTGCAATCAGGGATGGTGATGCCTCCAGAAGTCCTTTTATTGTACAGAGTTGTTTTAGCTATCCTGAGTTTTTTTTCTTTTTTTTTTTTTTTTTTTTTTTTTTTATGAATTTGAGGATTGCTCTTTGAAGGTCTGTAAAAAATTATATTCGTATATTGATGGGAATTGCTTTAAATATGTAGACTGCTTTTGGTGAAATGGACATTTTTACTATGATAATCCTTCTGATTCATGAGCATGGGAGATCTTTCCATCTTCTGATATCTTCTTCAGTTTCCTTCTTCCTAGACTTGAAGTTCTTGTCATACAGATATTTCATTTGCTTGGTTAGAGTTACAAAAGGATATTTTATATTATTTGTGGCAATTGTAAATGCTAATTGTTTCCCAAATTTTTTTCTTAGTCCATTTATTGTTTGTATATAGGAGGGTTATAGATTGTTTTTACGTTAATTTTGTATCCTGCTGCTTTGCTGAAAAGATTGATCTGTATTTTCATGGTAGAATTTTGTGTGTCACTATCATATCTATGAATAGCAATACTTTGACTTCTTGTCCAACTTTTACTTCTGTTATCTCCTTTGGTTGTCTTACTGTTCTAGCAGAAACTTGAAGTACTGTATTGAATAGATGGAGCAATTGGACAGCCTTCTTTTGTCCCTGATGTCAGTGGGATTGCTTTAGTTTCTCTCCATTGAGTTTGATGTAGGCAATAGGCCTGCTGTATATCGCCTTTGCTGTGTTAGATATGCCTTATATCCCTGATCGCTTCAAGACTTTTATCATGAAGCTGTGTTGGGTTTTGTCAAAGGCTTTTTCAGCATCTAATGAGATGATTACATAGTTTTTCTTCTTTCAGTTCGTTTATATGGTGAATTACTTTGACAGATTTTCATATGTTGAAATATCCCTGCATCTCTCTGATGCAGTCTACTTGATCATGACAGGTGATCATTTTGATCTGTTCTTGGATTCAGTTTGCAAGTACTATGTTGAGTACTTTTACATTAATATTGATGAGAAAGGTTGCTCTAAAATTCTCAGAGGCTTTGCGTGGTTGAGGCCTCATAAATGAATTTGATATTATTCCTTGTATTTATATTTTGTGGAATAATTTGAAGAGTATTAGCATTAGTTCTCCTTTGAAAGTCTGGTAGAATTCTGCACTAAAACCATCTGGCCCTGGGCTAGCTTTTTTTTTTTTTTTTTTTTCTGTTGGGAGACTTTTTAATGACCGTTTCTATTTCCTTAGGGGTTTTTAGGTCTATTTAGATTGTTTATCTAATCTGGATTTAACCTTGGTAAGTGGTATCTATCAAGAAAAATGTCCATTTCTTTTAGATTTTCCAATTATTTAGAGTACAGTGTTTTGAAGTAAAACCTAATAATTCTTTGGACTTTCTTATTGTCTGTTGTCATTCCACTTTTCAATTTAGATATTTTCTCTCTGCCTTTTAGCTAGTTTGGTCAAGGGTTTGTGTATCTTGGAGGAAAATCAACTCTCTGTTTTGTTCATTCTTTGTATTGTTCTCTTTGTTTCTAATGTATTGATTTCAGTCCTGAGTTTGATTATTTCCTGCTTTTTCCTCCTGAGTATATCTGCTTCTTTTTGTTCTAGAGCTTTCAGGTATGCAGTTAAGTTACTAGTATGAGATCTCAGTAATTTCTTTATGAAAGCACTTAGTGCCATGAACTTTCCTCTTAGCACAGCTTTTATTGTGTCTCATAAATTTGGGTATTTTGTGAATTTATTTTCACTCAGTTATAGAGAGTCTTTTTATTTCTTTTTTTCTACTGACCCAATGGTCATTGAGTAGAGAGTTGTTCAGTTTCAGTAGAGTTTGTAGGCTTTCTTTTGTTGTTGAAGTGGGCTAACAAGATATAGGGGTTTATTTCAAATATTTTTTAAAAATTCGTTGAGACTTGTTTTGTGACCGAGTACATGGTCAGTTTGGGAGAAGATTCTGTGAGTTGTTGAGGTGAATGAGTGAAATATTCTGTAGATATGTTAGGTCTATTTGAGTCATAAAGTCTGTTAGTTCCATTATTTCTCTGTTTAGTTTCTGTTTAGATGACCTGTCCATTGGCAAGAGTAGTAAAGTCTCTTTAGTTTTGGGAAATTTTCTTCTTTAATTTTGTTGAAAATATTTTCTGGGCCTTTAAGCTGGGAATATTATTCTTCTGTTCCTATTACTTCTTAGGTTTGGTCATTTCATAGTGTTCTTGACTTCCTGGATGTTTTGTGTCAGGAATATCTTAGATTTAACATTTTTTTCTCACTGATATAATGTATCAATTTCTTGTATTTTCTATGCCTGAGTGTATGTCTTCCATCTCTTGTATTCTTTTAATGATGCTTGTGTCTGTAGTTCATGCTCATTGACCTAACTTTTCCATCTTCAGCAGTCCCTTAGTTTGTGTTTTCTTTATTGTTACTTCCATTTTGACGTCTTCAACAGTTTTAAACATTTTCTTTACCTGCCTGATAGTGTTTTCCTGTATTTCTTTAAGGCATTTTTTTCATTTCCTCTTTAAAGGCCTTTTCCATCTCTGTAAGACTGTATGTTAGGTCATCTTGTGCTTTGGCTGACTTATAATATCCAAGGGCTTGCTGTAGTAGGATAGCTGTACTCTGATAGTGCCATATTGCTGTGGAACTTGTTGATTGTTTTGTTATGCTGGCTCCTACCAACTTGGTTTTGGGGTTATTATAGGTTTTGGTGCTTATTTCTAAGTTTATCTTTGTTAAATGGGCACTTTTTTTGGATGTTTTTCCCCCTCGGTTTTTGTTTCCTCTTCGTCTGAGTGGTCTGGGTTTCTGGTTCAAATAGGGTGTCTCCCCTGGGGTTTTTATGGTCTGAATGACTTCTGGGGCTTCGGGTGCAAAAGTTGGGTGCCAAAGTTGTCTTGCAGGTTCCTAGAACTACTGTTGCCTCCAGCAAAGCAAAGGTCTTCTGCCAAAGTCATGGGGCCAAGATATGGATTTTGGCTATGGGGTGCAGTTTATGGCTATTGGATGTGCTTTAACAGGTTTGCATGTGGAGGACATAGAGTAGGGTCTTATCTGGAGGCCTTCATGAAGGCATAACCTCCAGGAAAGCACATGGAGTTGAGGGATGGGATGCAGTTCATAGCTGTTGTTTGTGTTTTAAGGGAAAATGAGCATAGGGCATAGAAAGTGGTCTAACCTTGTGTCTTTTTTATTGAGTGCAGTCTGGGAAAGCAGGCAGCGTTGTGGGCTTCAAAGTAGAGCCCAGGGTTAGGGTTGATATTTGATTTTTAAATTACTGTTGTTGAGATCACCACTTCACATAAATGTCAGAAGTATATTTAGAATATTTAACAGTTTCTGAAATTGTTAGAACTTTCATCTTAATGCCTGACCAAAATTGAGTTTGTCATTGTTGTTGGTAGTACTGGTGGTGGTGGTGGTGCTGTTTTTTTGAGACAATTTCCATGTGTAGCCCTGGCCGTCTTGGAACTCACTTTGTAGACCAGTCTGTCTTCAAACAAACAGATATCTGCCTGCCTCAGCCTTCAGAATGCTGGGATTAAAGGCATGTATTACCATGCCTTGCGTATTTTTATTTTTAAATGAAACAAAATTCAACCTCCAAATACTCTGCCCTTGGATTCATTGTATATTTGATTTTGAATTACCTTAGGTCTTTGTGCATTTAGAGATCCTTTACTGTTGCCACGTTTCCCATGTTCAGGTTTGTGAACATGGGAACAGGTTTCCCATGTCGTCATGTTGTTCTCCTTCTCTAACATCTAGGTTCTGTTTTGTTAAGATGAGATTTTTGCCCCTCTGTAGAAACTCAGTTTCTCATGAATTGCTAGTGTTCTCCCAGAGCAAGGCTTTTGATTTGTTCCCTCCCTTTTCTTCCCCTTTCTTTTCAAAGATTGTTAGTGTAAACCAAATATTAATACTTCCAGATTTTAAATTCAGGCATTTTTGGTAACAATTAATAACAGTATCCCACAAGTATTGCTGTTAGTTTTCTGTTGGACTAGAAAATGGAACAGTTGCTAGCCACCCTGATGATTGGAAATCTTACTTTAGCCAACATCTGACTGACTGTGGTTGGCTACCCAACCAGTTTGTGGAGGATATTAGCACCACCTTGTGGTGCCTTCTTTTCTTTTCTTTTCTTTTCTTTTCTTTTCTTTTCTTTTCTTTTCTTTTCTTTTCTTTTCTTTTCTTTTCTTTTCTTTTCTTTTCCTTTTCTCTTCTCTTCTCTTCTCTTTTCTTTTTTTCTTTTCTTTTCCCTTTTCTTTTTCTTTTCTTCTCTTCTCTTTTCTCTTTTCTTTTAGTGAGGATTCCAGTGTAAATATTACTCTTGAGAGCATATACACTTTTGATCACTTGCGACTTCCTATTATTTAATCTTTCCTATTTCTGTCATATTTAAACTTAAAGTCCTTTCATAGCAATGATTTAAATACTTCGAATTTCTGTAGCTTCTAGGAATTCTAGGAATATTTTAAAATATATAATTACTCTAGTAGCTTTTCTTGTTGTTCTTGTTGCTATTCTAAGTAATATAGTATTATTTTGAGCCTTTTTATCTAAAGGTTTTTGTTTTTTACAAGTTATATTTTGACGTTGGTTAGTGTCCTAGTCACTGTTGTATTGCTGTGAAGAGATATCATGACCAAGGCAACTCTTTTTTAAAAACAAAAAGCATTTATTTGGGTGCTTGCTCACACTTTCAGAGGTTTAGTCCATAATCATTAGGGTAGGGAACATGGCAGTAGGCAGACAGGCATGGTGCTGGAGAAGTATCTGAAAGCTACATTCTAATTTATAGGGAGGAGGCAGAAGAGAGAAAGGGGGAGGGCCTGGGCCAGATGTGGGGTTTTGAAATATCAAAGGCTACCTATAGTAACACACCTCCTCCAACAATGCCTAATCCTTTCCTGATTGTTCATCAACTGGTAACTAAGCATACAAGTATATGAGCCTATGGGGCCAATTTCATTCAGCTGGTAATTGAACTCTTAAAATTTTGAGACAGGAGCTCTCTTTATGTGTAGGTCTGACTGTTCTCGAACTCACTATGTAGACTAGACTGGCCTCTAACTCACAGATATCTCCTGCTTTAGTCTTCTAAGTGTTGGAATTAAAGGCCCATGCCATCATGCTTGGCATAATCAAACTTTTGTCTTTACTACTGTAACATAATACATGAACTGATTTTTTTTCACATTTTTTTTATTAATTACATTTTATTCATTTTGTATCCCCTCATAAGCCCCTCCCTCCTCCCCTCCTGATCCCACCCTCCCTCCCCTTTCTGCATGCATGCCACTCCCCAAGTCCACTGATAGGGGAGGTTCTCCTCTTCTTTCTGATCTTAGTCTATCAGTTCTCATCAAAAGTGGCTGCATTGTCCTCTACTGTGGCCTGGTAAGGCTGCTCCCCCCTCAGGGGGAAGTGATCAACGAGCAGGCCAATCAGATTATGTCAGAGGCAGTCCCTCTTCCCATTACTATGTAACCCACTTGGACACTGAACTGCCATGGGCTACACCTGTGCAGGGGTTCCAGGTCATCT
>NW_026585644.1:60897151-60925168 GCF_907164565.1 Psammomys obesus
GAGTCAGGTTTGCTATTTCATAGTAATAAGTTTGAAAGTCTATGCGTGTTATATATATATATATATATATATATATATATATATATATATATATTGGTGCTTGGCAGAGTTTTTATGAATGGCTAGATAGTGAATATTTTAAGTTTTTCTGTTCTGAGTTATGGCCAATCCATGCTGCTGCTATAGTTGGAAAGCACCCAAGAATAACATATAAGCAAACCAATAGAATATATTCCAATAGCATTTTATTTATGGAAATTAGTTTTAATTTTATAGGATTTCTTAAGTCATGGAATTTTTTTTTTTTTTTTTTTTTTTTTTTTTTTGCCATTTAAACAGTTTTAAAACTATACCCTTCTCAGTTTTCAGTTTCTGTGAAAACGGATTTGGCTTACAGAATACAGATTTTGGCTCTGTGAATACAGATTTTGACTGATTCCTTTCTTAAATACATATCAAAGCAGGGTCATAAACACTACCTCAGAGCACCAGAGAATGAACCAATTAAAATTATATTTCTGTTGCAAATGTAAAGGACTCATGTGGTGGGGGGAGAGTGGTGGTGGTGGTGGTGATGCACTTGATATGATAGGCATGAAGTCTCCCTTAGATGTTGCTCCTCATAGCTACCCACCTTGAGTTTCCAAAACTATTCTCTCAGTGGGACCTCGAGGCCTCAACATATAGGCTAGGCCAGCTGGTCAGAGAGTTCCCAACGTCCTTCACTTTCTGCCTACCGAGCGCTGGATTACAAAGCACCATGCCACCTTACCCAGCTTTTTCATGTAGGTAGGTGCTGGAATCAAGCTCAGGTCTTCATGCCTATGTGGAGCGCATTTTGCTAACTTTTAGAGGATAGAGTGGTTCTCATGGCCTCTTAGGTAATTTGCACACACCTCTCCCCACAAACTGGTAATTAATTAGTAGAATTATTTTATTCAGATACCGGCATTTGCTACAGAATAACTCTGTGTCAGTCATCATGAAAAGAAGTAAATGGGAAACGGGTGCTATTTGGTATGGTTGCTTGAGGCTTATATGAGTCCTCAAGTACCTCCTGAAAAGGTCTCCATGAACTTGTGCTCTGCTTGTCCCTATCATTTGAACTTTACAGTGTTTTCACTGCCTGCATGCACTTACAAGGGCACCACCACCTTTTCCCACAGGACGCTAGATCTTTGTGTCTTTCTTTTGAAAGATTGTTTAACAAGACTGGTTACCTAGTTGGATAATTATACAAACTTCTGTTTCTGATTCATTGCAGTTCTATTTGAGGAAGGAGCTTTTAAGTCTTTATAGAATCTCCTCACATTAATAGGGCTGATAGGAAATAGAATTAGAAGCAATTATTAAAATCATGAAGAAATTTATAGCTAGAGTACTAATAAAAGCAATAATTAGAAAAAATAATAATTAGTCTCTGCATTTAGGAAACAGAGGCAGGCAGAACTCTTCTGAACTTGAGGCTAACCTGATCTACATAGTAATTTCTAAGCTAGCCCGATACATAGCTATAAAAAATAATAGCGTGGATGAATGTAACTAAGACAGCTTATAGTTGTAACCAGCACAGCTGCCAGAATAGCTCTAGAGCTTTTAATTTCAGCTGCAGGTCCTTGAGGACACATATTTTGAAAGGATGTTTCACCAGATTTAAAAAGATGAATCAGTATGAACTAGTAGACCTCCTTCTCACCCACTGTGCCTTTTGACACATTGAGTCAGTGTTTTAGCATCTTAGTCTTCTGTATTCTTTTCTGTACTCTTCTTCTTTACCTAGATTAATGATTGACAGAGCAGTGACTCTTGAAGTCCCTGACCTAGTTATTATTTGTATAAAAGGAAAGTATTTCTATACGGGGGGGGGGAAGGGGACCCAACATTTTCCATATGAAATACACTGCAAAAGATTTCTGTTTGAGTATGAGAAAGTTGATAGCTTCGGTGTATGTTGGAGAAGGCTTTATCTAGTCTAATAAAACAGCATT
Source organism: Psammomys obesus (assembly GCF_907164565.1). Lineage (NCBI taxonomy): Eukaryota > Metazoa > Chordata > Mammalia > Rodentia > Muridae > Psammomys > Psammomys obesus. The sequence goes on from NW_026585644.1 coordinate 60,899,140, forward strand.
ATGATTTGGTTATGTATAGTGACTGACTACATTCATTGCCTTATGTCCCAATCACAATTGAGCTAATTTACTATAAGTATATATGAATTGTAATATAACAGATCATTTAAATTTAGCCTTTAGCGTGAAATAAATAGACATTGTCATGTATTTTATTATGATTCAAACATACGAAAGTACTACCAGTCCTTTGAAATTATTATAGGAAACATATGTTCATGGTCTGATGCATGAATTTGAGGTTGGAAAATATTTTTAAGCAAGGTAAAGTTCGTAAGTGATGGAGGTGGGAGGCAAAAGAAAGCATGGGAGAAACACTGTGACTTGGAGCTTACAAGATGGGGAGAAAAAGGCAATTTGCTTAAAATGAATAGTTTGTAGACAGTAGCATCAGATACTAAAAGAGAATTTTTTTTTTTTTTAACAAAAGCTACAAGTACAGATTTTTATAGTCAAATGACTTGATTTTAAATCCCCTTCTCATGGCCTAGTAAATTTCATGATTTTATATATGCTACTACATTTTTCTTTTTTATTATTTTTATTTTTTATTTTTTTAATTTTATTTTTTATTATTAGTTACATTTTATTAACTCTGTATCCCAGCTGTATCTGCTCCCTCATTCCCTCCCAAACCCTCCCTCCCTCCCTCATTTCCTCCCTGCCCCTTTCCCAGTCCACTGATTGGGGAGGACCTCCTCCCCTTTCATCTGATCCTGTTTTATTCAAGTATCTTCAGAACTGGCTACAAAGCCCTTCTCTGTGACCTAGCAGGACTGCTTGTCCCTTGGGGGATGGGGAGATCAAAGAGCCTGCCAATGAGTTCCTGTCAGAAATAGTTCCTGTTCCCCTTACTATGGGAAACCAGTTGGTTACTGAGCTACCACGGGCTTCATCTGCGCAGAGGTTCTAGGTTATATCCATACATGGTCCTTGGTGGAGTGTCAGTCTCAGAAAAGACCCCTGTGCCCAGATATATTTGGTCCTTGTGGAGCTCCTATCCTTTCCACATCATACTAACTCCCCTTCTTTCATATGATTCCCTGTACTCTGCCAAAGGTTTGGTTATGAGTCTTAGTATCTGCTTTGATACACTGCTAGGTAGAGTTTCTCAGGGGCCTCTGCAGTAGGCTCCTGTCCTGTTACTTGTTTTCACCTATGTCCAATGCACCTCCCATTTGTCTTTCTAAGTGAGGATTGATCATCTTACCCCGGGTCCTCTTTCTTGTTTATCTTCTTTAGGTGTATAGATTACATTATGTTTATCATATCTTATAGGACTATATGTGTGTCTTTCTCCTTCTGAATGATCTTTTCTAGATCCCACCATTTGCCTGCAAATTTCATGATTTCCTTGTTTTTGATTGTTGAGTAGTATTCCATTGTGTAAAAATATCACAATTTCTGTATCCATTCCTCCGTTGAGGGACATCTGGGTTGTTTCCAGGTTCTGGCTATTATAAATAAAGCTGCTATAAACATGGTTGAGCAAATGTCCTTGTTGTGTACTTGAGCAAATTTTGGGTATATGCCTAGGAGTGGTATAGCTGGGTCTTCAGGAAGCACTATTCCTAATTGTCTGAGAAAGCGCCAGATTGACTTTCAGAGTGGTTGTACAAGTTTACATTCTCAACAGCAATGGAGGAGGGTTACCCTTTCTCCACAACCTCTCCAGCATGTGTTGACACTAGAGTAATTCATCTTAACCATTCTGATGGGTGTAAGGTGAAATCTCAGGGTTGTTTTGATTTGCATCTTCTTGATGGCTAAGGATGTTGAGCATTTCTTTTAGTGTTTCTCTGCCATTCGATATTCCTCTACAGAGAATTCTCTGTTTAGCTCTGTACTCCATTTTTTGATTGCTTTTTAACTTCTTTAGTTCTTTGTATATGCTGAATATCAGCCCTCTGTCAGATATAGGGTTGGTGAGGATCCTTTCCCAGTCTGTAGGCTGTCGTTTTGTTCTGACGACAGTGTCTTTTGCTTTACAGAAGCTTTTCAGTTTCATGATGTCCCATTTATTGATTGTTGCTCTTATAGCCTGTGCTGTTGGTGTTCTGTTCAGGAAGTTTTCTCCTGTCCCAATGAGTTCAGGCTGTTCCCCACTTTTTTTTTTTTCTAATCGATTTAGAGGATCTGGTTTTATGTTGAAGTCTTTGATCCACTTGGGCTTTAGTTTTGTGTAGGGTGATAGATATGGATCTATTTTCATTTTTTCTGTAAGTAGACATCCATTTGGACCAGCACCGTTTGTTGAAGATGCTGTCTGCTACTACATTTTTCTAAGGTATAATTTCAGGATCTATTGCCTACTTCTTTAGATTTGTTTGGAAGGGTATAGTAAAGCCTGTGATGTGTTTAGAGTAGTTCCTAATGTTTTATGTGTGTTAGTATTATATTTTATGTCCTAGAGGAAGATCGTAAGGACCACAGTTCAGTTACCACCCTTTCTTTTTTCTTTTAAATATAATCATGAGAATAGCCATCCAAGGAGAATATATTGTGTACAAAACAGTGTCTTTGAGGTCAGAAAAATGTATGGTCACTTTTGATGGTCTCAGCTTACCCTAAAAGTGGATGCTTGCTGCTTCTTGTTAAATATCCCATATCTTACAAGTTCATTCACTTTAGTAACCAACCAGCTTGGGTGTAGAAACTTGATTGGAACAGCAAGGGAATTAAAGAAAGATAGACAAAAGATGCAAGTACAGCAAAGCTGGTGTCTGGTAGGATGTGCACACTCTGATGGAGCTGCACCAATTACAATCTCAGCTCAGTTTATTAGGTAAAGCACAGAGAAGGAAGAATTAGAAGTCTCAGCAGGCTGCTGTCATCCTGGAGGAGGAAGCTGTAATGGCTGGCTTTTGCACACATTGGCCACTCATTGTGAACACTCATACTTGAACAGCAGAGGCTTTGCCTTTCCAAATCTGACCTACAGGAAGGCCTTTGGCAGTTTTCCATGAGTCCTGTTCTTCATCCTTTACATGTCCAGCTCATGTCAACAATATACATTGCCTCAGAACTTCTCTCTTTACTTGTTACTTAAAATTGCCTGTTTCCTTTCCCACACTACTCAAACTATAGTCACCACTGAGTGAAATATCTTAGGATACTGCTAAAAATGTCTAAGACTACACAAACGCAATCTACTTTTTAGTGAGGTTTCCTGAGTAATTTTAGTGAAGAACTTTCTTAAATCACTTTCTTAGTTTATTCTTCTTCAGATCCTCCAGTGTCCTTTCAAACCCATTTTTCTGATGATGACATTGCCTAGAAAGACTGAAGCAATTATCAAGGACCCTGGTCCACTCATACAACTCTAAGTACTTCAGCGAAGTACTTCATTCTTTATTTCTCTGTCTTTAGATGTAATAGTTGTTGTCTTCTCTAAAGCTGTTCCACCCTTCCCATCTCTTCTAACTTTTCAAGGACACTACCACAGTAAATCTCTACCTTCCTTTAGGTCAGGAGCATCCATGCTTCCCTCTCCGCTGGACCATCCTCAGCAGCTCCAGTGTGCTTCTTCCTCTACCATCTTACGAACCCACAATGCCCTGGATTACATTTTCTCTTCATCACCCACCATATTTCATTACTTTGCTCATGTAAAAATGTCACAGAAGAATCTCCTCTATGTCCATGTCTTCTTTTGTTTCTGAATTATTCTAAGCACTCTTTTGCAACCCAACCCTCCTATTCCATTGAAGCTGCTGTTGTCCAAGTTATGAGAGCCCCAAATGTATTCAATTGGCAGGTCTCAGTCCTCATTTTATTCAACTAGTGGCAGTGTTTGACAGTGTTGGCAATTTTCTCATGTGTGGAACCCTTTCTTTCATTTGTGTCTGCTTTTTCCCTACCTCTCTGGGAACTCTTAACTCTCTGTGTCTGTTTCCTCACAATTGCCTAAATCTCTTAATGTTAGAGGATCTCAGTGCTGAGTGTTTGATACTTTTTGCCTCCTAGTCTTCACTGATACTCCTGGTGCTATCATTTCATTTCATGGTTCTAAATGTCATTTATATGTCGACTCTTCTTATATTTATCTGTCTTGAGCACTTACCTTTAATTGTAAAAAAAGATTTCTCTTAATTCTTTTCAATTTCACAGACTGGAATTGTGTACATTCACCCCAGTTTTGTCCATAACTGCTCTTTTTTTTAATTTTATTTTTTTCTTATCAGTTACATTTTATTAACTCTGTATCCCAGCCGTGTCCTGCTCCCTCATTCCCTCCCAATCCCACCCTCCCTCCCTCATCTCCACTGTGCCCCTTTCCAAGTCCACTGATGGGGGGGACCTCCTCCCCTTTCATCTGACCCTGTTTTGTCAGGTATCTTCAGGACTGGCTGCAAAGCCCTCCTCTGTGGCCTAACAGGACTACTCCTCCCTTGGGAGGTGGGGAGGTCAAAGAGCCAGTCATTGAGTTCCTGTTAGAAATAGTCCAATCAGATTATGTCAGAGGCAGTCCCTCTTCTCATTACTATGTAACCCACTTGGACACTGAACTGCCATGGGCTACATCTGTGCAGGGGTTCTAGGTTATCTCCACGAATAGTCCTTGGTTGGAGTATGAGTCTCTGGGAAGTTCCCTGTGTTCAAATTATCTTGTTCTGTTGCTCTCCTTGTGGAGTTCCCGTCCCCTCCAGCCATCTCACATTATTTATAGCCCTGTTTGTTTAAATCAAAACCCACTCAAGGAATCAAGAGTCTCTTATGCCTCTTGTATTTTGGACCTTTCCTTTTTCCATGTTCCTCTGAGGCTTTTATTAGAGGTGTCATTATTTCAGGCTTCTATAGTTTTACCCTCATGGTGCTATTCAATTTCTTGTTCTATCCCTATCATTTACTGTGCATTACAAATTATCTTTATTACATTCGAGTTAAATTTTGTTGCTAACCCTGATAGATGATGTGCTACGTGCTTAAGATATACAACGCCAGAGGCGGCACATATATTTGCTTATTGATAAATTGATGAGGCCATGATTGATTAAGAGGAGACTATTTTATGTTATATTTTTATTTTATTTATTTTGAACTATTATGAATGGATTATAATTAGATCATTTCCGCTTGTATTTTCTTCAAATCATCCCATAAATCCCTTTTTCCCCCCCCTTTCATATTCATGGCCTCTTTTTTCATTAATATTTGTTCCATACATATTTTGAGCATGACATCTATGAGAAATCTTTTAGATTTTCTGCTTGGACATACAGTATAGCACTAACATTTCACAAATGATGTTATCATCACTCCTTCAACTAATTTTATCAGGAGCTTTCTCTTTCATTAAGTGTTTTTTTCAGCTTTTAGAAATAGGATTAATTTCCTATGATATGAAACTTTACAGACAACAACAAAGTAGCTAAGTTCAAGTTAATCACTTGTAAACAATGCCACTTTGATTTCCTGTTCACCACCCTACCTACCCCTTTCAGTAGCTCCAACCTGAGCATCTGCCTATGGGATTTTAGACCATCTTTTCATGATCATTTCAGTTTCTGAAACTGAAGATGAATGTGCAAATCTCTCTGTAACATGAATTGCCAAGTTTTATCAATTTTTCTATTAGTATATAAGAAAATACTTTCAGACTTTATATCATCATTATACTACTTGCAACATGAGTGGCACTGCAGAAGCCTTTGGCAATCGCTGAGGAGGTCATGCTATTCTTATCACACTAAGGAATATTCTGAGGTCCTCACCTGTTGGCATTGTTTGACAGGGTCTGTCTTCCTGTTTTGGTTCTCTAGTTTCCCTTTCATTTCTATACACCATGTCATGCACAAAAAAGAGGTCACAACTGGTTAGTCTGATGTTTCCTTTGAGAATGATAGAAACATTTTCCCTCAGTGTTTCCCACCAGCCAAACTCATAAAGGCGGTGTCAGTGCTCCCTCTCCACAGCTGTTGCCATTCTTGTTGTTTGAGAAAAGTAAATGTAGAATTCAGTCAGTGAGCACAGAGTAAAGAATATACTTTTACATGCTTGAAAAGGATCTCTACTCTCAAAACTTATTGCCATACAAGGAGAATGCAGTAAATACGTAGCTTAAGAATCTCAGTTGTGTGAAGGTAAATGTAAATTCACATATAATTTGGGTTATTGGTGTTACTATGCAAGTATTATATAAAATTTGTTTTATGTGCATAAATACTATTTTGCTTCATCTGTATTACTTTTATTCATTAATTCCAATACACTTAAAAACGTTGTACTTTGAAAATCAATCTGGCATTTTCTCAGAAAATTGAAAATAGTTTTACCTCAAGACCCAGCTATACCACTCCTGGGCATGTACTTCAATCTGTAGCAAATGGCAATGCTCATTATATTTTAAAGTTATTGAGAAATCTTAATAAAAATTCAACCTTTGTAAATTTTCTCTCCAGGTGTACTTCTGTTTAGTTCTTTATTCTTTCAGAATGTAATTTGATTGTATCTGCCTCTTCGGGAAGATGGGAGAGGTCCAGTAGTCCAAGAATAGGGGCTGGAGATTTGGATGCAGCTCAGGAAGGGAGGGCGCAGGCGCAGTTGTTGTCTCGTAGCCACCTCTTAGGAGCTCATTTCTACTCCTCCTTAACTGCTCCTATTCCCATCCCTACTTGATGGTTTTTTTTATAATTTAATTTAAAATACTAAGTTGATTTACAAATTTGCCACTGCATGTGCCTCAGCAGTATTTTCTAGTTATCCCCTTCATGTCCTGCATGAATCCTCAGATTTCTCATTATTTAGTAGTATTGTGATACTACTTTTTGTGAGCATATTTTGAACTGTTTTTTGTGTGTTATATTCTTTTTAAAAACTTCTTTACATCCTGATTGTGGTCCCCTCAACCTCCCAAACTCCTCCCACCCCCACACTCTGCCTCTCCATTCTCCCCTCTCCTTCTCCTCAGAAAAGAGGAAGGTCCTCCAAGGGTACCAATCTATACTAGCATAATAAGTCCCTGCGGAACTGGGCACAAATTCTCCCACTGAGGCCAGACAAGGCAGCCTGATTAGTGGGATGCAAAGGGAAGCGTCAGAGTGGGAGAAGAACCTGCTCCAGTTGTTGGGGATTCACTTGAAGACTAAGTTGCACAGCTGCTACACATGTGTAGGGCACCTAGGACTGGTCCATGAATACTCTTTGGTTGGTGTTTCAGTGTCTGTGAGCCCCCATGGGCCCTGATTAGTTAACTGTATATGTCTTCTTCTGGAGTCCTTGACACCTCTGGCTTCCTCAAACTCTTCCATAGGACTCCCCAAGCGCTCTCTAATGTTTGGCTGTCAGTCTCTGCATCAGTTTTTATCAGCTGCTGGGACAAAGATTTTGTGGATGGGTTGGTGTCCTTATTTCTCCACTGGCAGTTCTGCCTGGCTACAGGAAGGAACCATTGCTAGGTGTCTCAGCTAAGGTAATCCCCATTTTCTTCTTGGGGCTTTCCCTATCCCAGGTTTCTCAAAAATCCCAGAGATGCTCCATCTCAGATTTCTTTTATCTTTGGTGGCCCTCTCTCCCCTGCTCTCCCTGCTCCTAATATCTACCCCTTCTCCTCTCTCCATCCCCTGTCCTACCCAGTTCCCTCCCTCCCTCCACAACCAATAACTGTTGTATGTTCCCTTTCTGATAGAGATTCAAGCATCCTCCATTAGGCCTTCTGTTGTATTATATTAATATTTACTATTTTTATATCTTTTGGCTAAGCAGTAGTTATTCCTAAACAGCTGTATAACCAATCACCACACAGAGACTAGGATTTATTTAATGAACCTACAGCACAATGCTGGGCAATAGTTACTCCATCCTAAACCTCCAAGCCCACATAGTTTCCTACCATCAGATTCACTCATTATATTTGCTTTTATTGATATCTTAGGTCTGTTTCATTTCTCCGTGTTCTAAGACCTCCTGCAGATTCTTCTCCTCTCCTGCTTCCTTCCTCCCCCTTCCACTCTGGAATAGGATGTCCCACCTTATGCTCTCCATTGCTCAGCATTGTGGCTGGTTGTTTTAACTGACAATTTAAAGAACAAATGGTGGCATGTTTATACAAACTTGAGACAGACTATGCTTAGAATAAGCATTACAATACAGTGTCTGGATTGAAACCAGATAGTGGGGTAGAGAAATCAGCATTTGAATGAACAAGGTAAATTGTATACATTCCGAAAGAGCATACCAATAGCCCTCCTTGTACTAAGCTTCTTTTGGTCTGTGAATTGTAGCATGATTATCTACTATATGGATAATATAAGTGAGTATATGCCATGCATGTCTTTTTGGGTCCAGGTTACGTCACTCAGGATGATTTTTTTCTAGTTCTATCCCTTTTCCTGCAAATTTTATGATGTCCTTGTTTTTAATAGCTGAGTAATATTCCACTGTGTAAATGTACTACATTTCCTTTATTTTTTCTTTGGTTGAGGGACATCTAGCTTGTTTCCAGTTTCTGGCTATTAGAAATAAAGCTTCTGTGAACATAGTTGAGCAAATGTCCTTGTGATTTGGTGGAGAACCTTTTGGGTAAATGCTCAGGTGTGGTATAGCTGGGTGTTGTGGTAGAACTGTTACCAATTTTCTGAGAAAGCGCCAGATTGATTTCCACAGTCTTTATAGAAGTTTGGACTCCCACTAGCACTGGAGGAGTGTTTCCTTTTTACAGAGGCTGTTACTTGAATGTTTTTTTTAAGTTTCTAATTATGGTGATCTATTTTGTCAGGATTTTTTAAATTAAATTTTAATCTTTTATATTAATTATAGTTTATTCACTTTGTGTCCCAGCTGTAGCCCGCTCCCTCATTTCCTCCCAATCCCACCCTCCCTCATCTCCTCCTTGCCCCTCTCCAAGTCTACTGATAGTGGAGGTCCTCCTCCCCTTCCATCTGACCCTAGCTTATCAGTTCTCAATTTTTGATCATAGTCATCTTTTCTGTAAAATGGACTCTCAGGATCATTTTGATCTACATTTCACTGATGACTAAGGATATTAAACATTTCTTTAAGTGCTTCTCAGCCATTCAAGATTCCTCTGTTGAGAGTTCTCTGTTTAGCTCAGTAACCCATTTTTTAATTGTGTTACTTGGTTTGCTGGTGTCTAATTGCGGTCTTTATTTGTTTTGCATATTAGTTCTCTGGTGCATGTAGGGTGGGTGAAGGATTTTTTTCTGAATTTGTAGGTTGTTGTTATGTTGCTTTGTTCTGTTGACAGTGTCCTTTGCTTTACAGAAATTTTATAGTTTCAGGAGGTCCCATTTATTAATTGTTGATCTTAGAACTTGTGCTGTTGGTGTTCTGCTCTAGAAGTTGTCTCCTATGCCAGTGAATTAAAGGCTCTTCCCCACTTTCTAATCTATTAGATTAGTATATCTGGTTTTATGTTGAGGAGGTATTTATTTATTTAGTACAGTTTATTCGCTTTGTATCCCCTCTGCAGCCCCCACCCTCCTCTCCTCTCAGTCCCACCCATCTTCCCTCTTCTCTCCCTGTGCTTTTTTCCTAGTCCCCTGATAAGGGAGGACCTTCTTCTCTTCTAGCTTATCAGGCCTTATTAGGGCTGGCTGCATCATCTTACTCATTGGCCTGGTAAGGCTGCACCCCACCCCCAGGGGGAAGTGATCAAATAGCTGGCCACTGAGTGCATGTCAGAGACAGCCCCTGCAGCCCTTACTAGGAAACCCACTTGAAAACTGAGCAGCCTATGTGCTTCTCCTGAACAACGGGTTCCATGTACTCGCCATAGCCCTTGGTTGGAGTATCAGTCTCTGTAGGGCCCCCTGGGCCCAGGTTTTTTGTCTCAGTTGTTTTCCTTGTGGAGTTCCTGTCTCCTCCAGGTCTTTCTAGCTCCCTCTTCTTCCATAAGGTTTCTGGCACTCTGCCCAAAGTTTGGCTATTAGTCTCAGTATCACCTTCAATACCCTGATGGATAGAGTCTTTCAGAGGCCTCTGTGAGGTAACCCAGAAGTGGAAAGACACATATGGCATATACTCTCTTATAAGTGGATGTTAGGCATATAATATAGGATAAACACTTTAAAGTTTATAGTCCTAAAGAAGCTAAACAACAAAGAGGACCCTGGGGAAGATACTTAATCCTCATTCAGAAGAGCAATCAGGATAGACATCGGAAGTAGGAGAAGACAAGGAGCAGGACAGGAGCTTTCCATGAGGAGACCTTTAATCCATTTGTACTTCAGTTTAGTGCAGGGTGATAAGTATGGATCTATTTGTATTCTTCTACATGTAGGCATTCAGTTAGACCAGCACCATTTGTTGAAGATGCTTTCTTTTTGTCATTGTATGGTTTTGGTTTCTTGGCCAAAGGAAAGTGTCCATAGGTGTGTGGGTTTATTTCTGGGTCTTCAATTCAATTCCATTGATCGACCTGTTAATTTCTTTTTGTTTATTTTTTTTTCCCAAAACTGAGAATCAAACCCAAATGGTGATATCTCCAGAAGTTCTTTTATTATACAGGAATGTTTTAGCTATTCTTGTTTTTTTTTTGTTTGTTTGTTTGTTTTGTTTTTACATATGAAGTTCTGAATTGTTCTTTTAATATCTGTAAGGAATTGTGTTGAAATTTTGATGGGAGTTGCATTGAATCTATAGATTGCTTTCGGTATTATGGCCATTTTTACCATGTTAATCCCATCGATCCATGAGTAGGGGAGATCTTCCCACCTTCTGATATCTTTTTCAGTTTCTTTCTTCAGAGACATGAAGCTCTTGTCAGACAGATATTTTGCTTGCTTGGTTAGAGTTACATCAAGATACTTTATGTTATTTGTGGCTATTGTGAAGGGTGTTGTTTGCCTAATTTCTTTCTCAGCACATTTGTCATTTGTATACAGGAGGGCTACTGATTTTTTTTTTTTTGAGGTAATTTTGTATCCAGTTACTTTGCTGAAGGTGTTTATCAGCTGAAGGACTTTTCTGTTTGAATTTTTGAGGTCACTCAAGTATACTATCATATCATCTGCAAATAGTGATACTTTGACTTCTTTCATTCCAATTTGTATCCCCTTGATCTCCTTTATTTGTCTTACTGCTCTAGCTAGGACCTTCAAGTACTATGTTGAAGGATACTGAGAGAGTGAGCAACCTTGTCTTGTCCCTGATTTTATTGGAATTGCTTTAAGTTTCTCTCCGTTCAGTTTGATGTTGGCTATAGGCTTGCTGTATATTATCTTTACTTTGTTTAGGTATGTGTCCAGTATCCCTGATCTCTCTAAGACTTTAAATATGAATGGGTGTTGGATTTTGTCAAATTCTTTTTTGGCATCTAAGAAGGTTGATCATGTGGTTTTTCTCCTTCAGTTTGGATAAATTGTGGCTTACATGGATGGATATCCGTATATTGAAGCCTACTCCGTGGAATGAAGCCTACTTGATTATGGTGGATGATGTTTTTGTTGTGTTCTTAGATTTGGTTTGCAAGTATTTTATTGAGTATTTTGTGCCAATGTTCATGAGGAAAATTGATCTGAAATTCTATTTCTTTGTTGGGTGTTTATATGTGGTTTAGGTATCAGGGTGACTGTGGCATCATAAAAATCAGTTTTGCAATGTTCGTTCTCTTTTTATTTTGTGGAATAACTTGAAGAGTATTGGTGTTAGTTCTTCTTTGAACATCTGGTAGAATTCTGCTGTGAAACCATCTAGAGCTTGGCTTTTTTTGGTTGGGAGGCTTTTAATGAGTGTTTCTATTTCTTTAGGGGTTACAAGACCCTTTAAATTGTTTACCTCATCTTAATTTAATTTTGATAATTAGAATCTGTCAAGAAAATTGTCCATTTCATTTAGATTTAGTATTGTGGAATATATGCTCTTGATGTAAGACCTAATGATTCTTTGGATTTTCTCAGTGTCTCTTGTAATGTCACAATTTTCATTTCTGAAATGTTCATTAGATAGGTGTTGGTTCCATTATTATTTTCATAATTTCTTCGTTCATTTTTCTGTCTTGATGACCTGTCCATTGGTGATAGTGGATTGTTGAAGTTTCCCACTGTTAATATATGTGGTTTGATGTGTGATTTAAGCTATAACAATGACCGAGTATCATTGATTCATGTTATTTGGATGGTGGTGGCGGGGGGTGGGGGAGAGAGAGAGAGAGAGAGAGAGAGAGAGAGAGAGAATCTGTGTGTCTGTGTATATGCCTCACTTCTTTTGATTTTGCTTCAGTGGAGTTATTTCCTGTGTTTTTTGGGGTGTAGTTAAACTCCTTGAATTGGAGTTTTCCTTCTAGTATTTTTTTGTAGGGATAGATTTGTATTGTTTAAATTTGCTTTTGTCATAGAATATCTTTTCTCCATCTATGGTGATTGAAAGTTTTACTGGGTATAGTACTCTGAGATGAAAACTGTGGTGTCTTAGAGTCTCCAAGACATCTGTCCAGGCCTTTCTGGCTTTTAGAGTCTTTGTTGAGAAGTCAGGTGTGATTTTGATAAGTTTGCCTTTATATGTTACTTGGTTTTTTTCTCTTGTTGCTTTAAATATTCTTTCTTTGTTCTGTACATTTACTGTTTTGTGACATGAGTATTTTATTTTCTGGTCCAATTTATTTGATGCTCTGTAAGCTTCTTGTATGTTAATAGGCATCCTTTTGTTTGGGTTGTCGATGTTTTCTTCTGTGATTTTGTTAAAAATATTTTCTGGACTTTAAAGCTAGGAGTCGTCATCTTCTTGTATTCCTGTTATTCTTAGTTTTGGTTTTTTTCATAGTGTCCCAGATTTCTTGAGTGTTTTCTGTCAGGAACTTTTTGGATTTAATATCTTCTTTGACTGATGTATCGATTTCTTCAATTGTATGTTCTGCTTCTGAGATTCTCTCTTCCATCTCTTGTATTATGTTGGTGATGCTTATTTATGTAGTTTCTGTGCTCTTCCCTCTTACCTGTTTCCATCTCCAGCATTGCCTCAGATTCAGTTTTCTTTATTGCTTCTATTTCTGTTTTAAGATCTTGAACAGTTTTATTCCTTACCTTCTCCCATATGACTGTATTTTCTTGTATTTCTTTATGGGATTTATTCAATACCTTTACCTGTTTGATTATGTTTTCCCCTATCTCTTTGAGGGATTTATTTTCTTCTATCAAAACCTCTATCATTTTCATAACGTCAAATTTTAGATTTATTTTTCTTCAGCTGTGTTAGTTTATCAAGGGCTTGCTAAAGTAGGATATCTGGGTTCTGGTGGTTCTGTATGGCCCTGTGCATTCTTGCTTGTGTTCTTATGTTGATTTTCAGCCATTTTGTTGTCCTTGGTGTTAGCAAGCCTGATGGTCGTTGACCTCTAGGATTATAGGTAGAGCTAGTGGTTCTGGATGATAGTCCTCTGGGTTTTGGAGGGTAGTAGTTGGCCTCTAGGGTACAGGTACAATTTGTAGCCTCTGATGGCTGCTGTTCTCAGGGATTGCAGGTGGAGATGAGGCCCGGGCAAATTGCAGGAGCAGCCCTGAAGATGGAGCTTGGAGCACACTGGTGTGGGATTGGGCACAGATGGCGGCCTGGGGGTGGGGGAGGTAGACTGCAACTCTGCAGCTGGGCTCTAGCAGGTCAGGAGTTGGGCGAGGGTTCTCACTTGCTATTCTCTGGTGGTTACCCATCTCTGAGAATGCAAGTGAGATGTAGCCAGAGAAATGGATTGTATCCTGAAGATGGACCTTAGAGTACGCTGGGATGCTAAGAGTCCTAATTATGTACTTTACCTAATTGTATTGTTTGTGCTTTTATCCGACTGGAAGCTCAGTTGCTTTTTCTCAAACAATGTTATAAACATGTCAAGGAGTTACTGTACTGTGACCTTTAATATATATTTTTTAATTTATTTTACATCCCTACCACAGGTTTCCTTCCTTGTCTCTTTCTAGTCCCTCCTCTTCTTTTCCTTTCTCTTTCAGCCCTGTCCATTCTTACTCCATTTCTCTTCAAAAAAGGGCAGGCCTCAGATGGAGAGCAACTAGCCATGAACATCAAGTCGGGGTTAGTCTTGGCACCTCCTCTTCTATTGAGGCTAGACAAAGCGACCCAGTAAAGGGAAAAGGTCTCAAAGCCAAGGAAATAAAATCAGAGACAGCTCCTGCTTCCCACTGTTAGGGGTCCCACAAAGAGACCAAGCTACACAATTGTAACATGTATGTGGATGTCATAAGTCAGTCCCATGCAGGCTCCCTTGTTGAAGGTTTAGGCTTTCTTAGTCCCTATGAACCCAGGCTATTTGATTCTCTGTTTTTTCTTGTGTCATTGACTTCCCTGACTCCTATAATCCTTCTTTCCCAGCTTTGGTGGGATTCTCCAAGGTCCACCCAATATTTGGCTGTGGGTCTCTTAATCTGTTTCAGGCACTAGGATATTTTAAAGGCTATAATCACTAGGCAAAATGAATTATCAGTTCCTTTATACTCTAGAGGCTAGCATTACATGTGTGAGCCCTTATTTACCAAAATGGTGCGAGTTTTTGATGTGGTAGGTTTTGATGAAGGTGTATGACTGTAATATAAAATTAGCTATTTAAACAATTCATTGGCATTTTATATAGTTTTACATAAAATTTTATTTAATTTGTCAGACTATTTCAGTTCCAAAACAGCATTGTCATTATTATTTTAATCTGTAAATTATTTTGGTATTTTAAGAAGTTGTTTCTCTTACTCAGCAATGAAAAATAAGGAAATCATGAAATTTGCAGGTAAATGGTGGGACCTGGAAAGGATCATCCTGAGTGAGTTGTCCCAGAAGCAAAAAGACACGCATGGTATATACTCACTCATATAAACATACAACATAGAATAAACCCACTAAAATCTGTACATCTAAAGAAACTAAGCAAAAGAGAGGACCCTAACTAAAATGTTCAATCCCCATCCTGAAAGGCAAAGAGGATGGATATCAGAAGAAAAAGAAAATAGGAAACAACCTCGGAACCTGCTACAGAGGGCCTCTGAAAGCCAGAAGAAAACAGGAAACAACCTTGAAACCTGCCACAGAGGGCCTCTGAAAGCTTCTGCAGTATAGACTGTCAAAGCAGATGCTGAGCCTGATGGCCAACTGATGGGCAGAGTGAATGGAATTTTATGTAAGAAGTGGGAAATAGTAAGAGCTGGAGGGGACGGGAACTCCACAAGGAGAGCAACAGAACAAGATAATTTGAACACAGGGAACTTCCCAGAAAATCATATTCCAACCAAGGACTATTCGTGAAGATGACCTGGAACCCCTGCACAGGTGTAGCCCATGGCAGTTCAGTGTCCAAGTGGGTTACATAGTAATGGGAAGAGGGACTGCCTCTGACATAATCTGATTGGCCTGCTCATTGATCACTTCCCCCTGAGGGGGGAGCAGCCTTTCCAGGCCACAGTAGAGGACAATGCAGCCACTTTTGATGAGAACTGATAGACTAAGATCAGAAAGAAGAGGAGAACCTCCCCTATCAGTGGACTTGGGGAGTGGCATGTATGCAGAAAGGGGAGGGAGGGTGGGATCGGGAGGGGAGGAGGAAGGGACTTATGGGGGGATACAAAAGGAATAAAGTGTAATTAATAAAAAAAAAAAAAAAAGAAGTTGTTTCTCATTTCTCCAGTTTGTAAAAGCCAGCAATCTCTTCCATTTCTTTGGTTTTTCTTTTTTCTCTTTTTAAAAAAATTATTTTTTTATATTAGTTACAGTTTATTACTTTGTATCCCAGTTGTAACCCCTCCCTCATTCCCTCCCAATCCCACCCTCCCTCTCTCAGCTCTTCCCATGATCCTCTCCAGGTCCACTGATAAGGGAGATCCTCCTATCCTTCTGTCAGGATTGGTTCCATTGTCTTCCTCTGTGGCCTAACAAGGCTGCTCCCTCTCAGGGAGAGGTGATCAAAGATCCAGCTACTGAGTTCATGTCAGAGATAGTCTCTGTTCCCATACTATGGATCCCACTTGGACACTGAACTGCCATGGGCTACATCTGTGTAGGGGTTCTAGGTTACCTCCATGAATGGTCCTTGATTGGAGTATCAGTCTCAGAAAAAAAAAACCCTGGGCCCAGATTTTATAGTTCTGCTGCTCTCCTTGTGGAGCTCCTGTCCTCTCCAGGTTTTCCTATCTCCCACTTCTTTCATAAGATTTCCTGCACTCTGTCCAAAGTTTGGTTATGAGTCTCAGCATCTGCTTTGATGACTTGCTGGATAGAGTCTTTCAGAAGCCCTCTGTGTTAGACTCCTGTCCTGTTTCCTGTTTTCTCCTTCTTCCAGTGTCCACCACGTTTGTCTTTCAGAGTGAGGATTGATCATCTTACTCAGGATCCTCCTTCTTGCTTAGCTTCTTTAGTGTACAGATTTTAGTATATTTATCCTATATTATATGTATAAATCCACACTTATACACTTATATGTAAGTGTGTATATGCCATGTGTGTCTTTCTGCTTCTGGGATGATTTTTCTCTCCTGGACATTTTACATCTGGCTTCTGTCATTTAACATGAGGTTTTCAAGCTTTATTCATGTTGTACCATATATTAGTATTTATTCCTTTTTGTTGCCAAACATTCCATTATGTCGATAGCACATGATTTAGTTCTCCATCCATTATGGATATTCAGATTGTCCCCACCTAGTTTTTTTTTGATTAATGCTACTTAACACATTTACATGCAGACACAAAATACAGTTGAACATCTGTTTCCATTTCATTTTGGTTATACCTATACCATTATCATTCCCACCAGCAATGTTTTCAGGCTGTATTTTCATATTCTTATAAACACTTATAGTTATTCTCCATGTATGGTTTTCTGACATTTTTTAGCTATAAATTACTTTACTTCATTGTAGTTTAGTTTTATTTTTGGAATGTTTTATGCTGTTGGAATGTTTTATGCTCCATGTATTTGTCCCCTTTTATACATTAAGTCTCTTCCTTCCCTATTCCAATATTTTCAGGAATTCATTTGATGACCTCCTGAGGCCAGTATACAACTCTATGGCCATTTCCTTCTTTTCTGAAAATGGCAGCGCTCATTATCTTCTTGTTTCCATTTTGTCCTTCTGGTGTGGAGATTCTGCCAGTCTTTAGGTTCCTTCTTCTGTGAATCATTTTGGAAGATCTTGGAGGTAGCTGTACCATGTGACAGTTATGAGAGTCATGAATTTTTTTTCAAATTTCAGTACCCAGAGTCCTATGTTAGGAAGTTCCTAGTGTCTTGCACAGCTTATACGGTACAATATTAATATGATTTTCTTAGTTCTTTGGTTTTTTCACACAGGAAGTGGAACATGGTCTCTTTACTCCATGGAATATTTTTACTGTTAAACAGGAGAATCTGAGGGTGAGATTTTTCTAGTTCAGATTAAAACTGTTGAGATTCTTGTGTAGATAGAGACAAAAATGACTTGATGTCCAGTCAGTCTAGACAATTTAAGTTCAGAGAAATGCTGTCTGAAAATGTAAGGTGGAATATGATTGAGGAAGGCATGGAATGCAACTTACGTGCACACTTATGTATATATACCAAGAATCATACAAAATTGTACTAGGCTTCCTGAATACATGCATATGGTATTTTACTCTGTGCATTTGAAATTTAGGCCAGATGTGGGATATGTGTGTGTGTGTCAAGGTTAAAATGCTGAATCACTGTAGTATAATATAAAATAATAAAAAGTCTGAGCCAGATACAAGGAAATGAACTATTAGCTTTTTAGTTGCTAAAAAACTGTTAGAGAGATTACATTTGAACTGTTTGGCAAAAGTAACAGTAGGAAAACACACATAGACATTCTCTCTCTCTCTCTCTCACACACACACACACACACACACACACACACACACTCCATTCCCTGTCTTTACCATATCCAATCAGGAGAAAAATACATGCTCAAATTGTGTTGTTTCACTTTGAATTCAGTCCTAAGGGAATTATGTCATTCCTTAATATTGTACAGTGTGTGTAGGGTCCCATCTGGAGAAAAATATATGCTAAAGACATATTGTCACACTTTTTATTCAAGAGTAAGGAAAGTATGTCATTCTTTAATGTTGTACTCTCTCTCTTTCTCTTTCTGTGTTTGTGTGTGTGTGTTCGTGTGTCAGTCCCAACTTTTTGACAATGTGGTATGTTACAAAAAAATTGCAGCTAAAAATATTCCTAATGTTTGAAGTTGTTTACAACTTTATGTGAGCCACATTCATTCATGGCTATTCTTCTCAATTATGTGAAACATTATATATGCTATTCTTTCTGTCATGCTTGCTTTCCAAATCACCTGTTATCACCTCTGAGTATCAGTCTCAGTGAGATTACTTTTATTGAGAAAACTGAGTACTCACTGACCAAAAGGAACTATCAGAGAATTAAAGTTCAACTATGTTAAGGAAGGCTCATTGGTGAAGGACGTGCAGAAGTAAGGATTTAAAGAAAGATAAATGCATTTCTACATAAATTAGTATTTAATCAACATTTGTATTTAATTATTTGACAGCCACATTGTTAAATTCAGAAGGTCATAAAGGAATCTCTGTAAGCTGAAAAATAATCTTATTACTATGCTGATTTTCTTCTGATTAATAAGCCACTCCTCATGTTTAAAGGTTTATATTTCACCTCTTTGCACAATGAATTCCACTTTGTATTTTCATTGTTTTTGCTTTAAAGTAGTAAAAGTGATTTGAATGATATTTGGAAATAACATTTTATTTGTATATTTAATTTTAAAAGCAGTCTTTGTTTCTGTTTTATCTTTGTTTTGTTTTGTTTTTTCCCTTAGGGTTGACTTTCTGTCTGGTACAATATTCTTTTGGTCTGATCCAAATTTCTTGTAGGGTAATCTTTCAGTAGAAGAATTATTTCTGTCGTTTTTGTTTTGTCTTGTTTAATTAGTACCTACAAATAGGTCATTTGTAACTATATTATTTACAAAAAACAGGAATGTTGCAGTTTTTCTTAAAGTGCATGTATCATTTTACTTTCCCATAGCAATGAGTGCAGGCTTGAAATCCTATTCATCCTGACAGTATTTATTACTTTTATCTTCTCTTATTGCTTATTATTTTTGTATAAGGAATTGTAATATTTTCAAAATACTTTATTTTAGGTGCTGTATTTCTTTGTAGTATACAAGGACTCGCTGTTAACATTGACCCAATATTGTATACATGGGTCATCTATCAACCACAGAAACGAACAAGCAGATACATGCAACAGGTGAGTCATTCTGTAAGTTCATTTTAACACATCCAACATTTCCTGTATTGTTAGGAGCTAGATGACGCTGTTGTTACCAACTTACATTAGATGGTGTTGTTTACTTACTTTGTAATGGAGTTAAATGATGCTGCTGTTTATGACTTAGATCATGTTGTTCTTACTGGTTCTCTTTTTATTTATGTGCTAGAATTTCTTTTTTTGTTGTTTCTTTTTAGATTAATTTATATCTTATTAATTACAATTTATTTACTGTATCCCAATTTGTATCCCAACTGTAGCCCCCTCCCTCGCCCTACCCCTTCTTCACCCATGCCCCTCCCCAAGTCCACTGATAGAGGAGGTCCTCCTCCCCTTCCTGATCCTAGTCTAGCAGGTCTTATCAGGACTGGCTACATTGTCTTCCTTTGTGGCCTGGCAAGGCTCCTCCGCTGCCCCCACCATGGTTGGTGATCAAAGAGCCAGCCACTGAGATCATGTCAGAGACAGTAACTGTTCCCCTTCCTAGGGAACCCACTTGGACACTGAACTGCCATGTGCTGCATCTGTGCAGGGATTCTAGGTAATCTCCATGCATGGTCCTTAGTTGGAGTATCAGTCTCAGAAAAGACCCCTGTGCCCAGAATTTTTGGTTCTGTTGTTTTCCTTGTGGAACTCCTGTCCCCTCCAGGTCTTTCTATCTCCTACTTCTTTTATAAGATTCCCTGCACTCTGCCCAAAGTGTGTCTATGAGTCTCAGCATCTGCTTTGATACTTTCATCAGTAGAGTCTTTCTGAGGTCCTCTGTGGTAGGCTCCTGTCCTGTTCTCCATTTTCTCCCTCTTCTGATGTCTATCCTGTTTGCCTTTCTTCATGAGGATTGAACATCTTAGCCAGGGTCCTCCTTTTTGCCCAGCTTCCTTAGGTATACAGATTTTAGTATGTTTGTCCTATATTATATGTCTAATATCCACTTATAAGTGAGTATATACCATGTGTATCTTTCTGCTTTTGGATACCTCAGCCTGGATAATCTTTTCTAGTTCCCACCATTTGCCTGAAAATTTCATGATTACCTTGTTTTTAATTTTTGAGTAGTATTCCATTGTGTAATTGTACCACAATTTCGGTACCCATTCCTCCATTGAGGGACATCTGGATTGTTTCCAGCTTCTGGCTATTACAAATAAAGCTGCTATGCACATGGCTGAGCAAATGTACTTGTTGTATACTTGAGCATCTTTTGGATATATGCCTAGGAGTAGCATAGCTGGATCTTCTTTTTTCTTTAACGTTTATTAATTATACTTTATTCACTTTGTATCCCCCCATAAACCCCTTCCTCCTCCCCTTCTTATCCCACCTTCCCTCCTCCTTTTTCACGCATGCCCCTCCCCAAGTCCACTGATAGGGGAGGTCCTCCTCTCCTTCCTTCTGATCCTAGTCTATCAGATCTCATCAGGAATGGCTGCATTGTCTTCTTCTGTGGCCTGGCCTCAGGGGGAGGTGATCAAAGAGAAGGCCAATCAGTTCATGTCAGAGGCAGTCCCTGTTCCCATTACTGTGGAATTCACTTGGACACTGAACTGCCATGGGCTACATCTGTGCAGGGGTTCTAGGTTATCTCCATCGTACTTGGTTGGAGTATGAGTCTCTGGAAAGACCCCTGTGTTCAAATTTCTGGTTCTGTTGCTCTCCTTGTGGAGTTCCTGTCCTCTCCAGATCTTACTATTTCCCACTTCTTTCATAAGATTATTCCATGCACATTGCCCAACAGTTGGTCATAAAGTCTCAAGCATCTGCTTTGATAGTCTTTCAGAGGTCCTCTGTGGCAGATTCCTAACTTGTTTCCTGTTTTCTTCTTTTTCTGATGTCCATCCCTTTGCCTTTTGGGATGGGGATTGAACATTTTAGTCAGAGTCCTTCCTCTTGATTAGTTTCTTTAGGTGTACAGATTTTAGTAGGTTTATCCTATATTATATGTCTAGATGAGTGAGTATATACTGTGTGTGTATTTCTGCTTGTGGGACAGCTCACTCAGGATGATCCTTTCCAGTTCCCAACATTTACTGCAAATTTCTTGATTTCCTTGTTTTTCATTGCTGAATAATATTCCATTTTGTAGATGTACCACAATTTCTGTATCAGTTCTTCAGTTGAGGGGCATCTGGGTTTGTTTCCAGGTTCTGGCTATTACAAATAAAGCTGCTACAAATATAATTGAGCAAATGTCCTTATTGTGTACTTGAGCCTCTTTTGGATATATGCCTAGGAGTGGTATGGCTGGATCTTGAGGAACAGAGCTAAACAGAGAATTCTCGTTAGAGAAATATAGAATGGCAGGGAAACACTTAAAGAAATGCTCAACCTCATTAGCCATTAGGGAAATGCTAATCAAAACGACCCTGAGGTTTCACCTTACACCCATCAGAAAGGGCCAAGATAAAAAACTCAAGTGACAACACATGCTGGAGAGGTTGAGGAGAAAGGGGAACCCTCCTCCACTGCTGGTGGGAATGTAAACTTGTACAACCACTCTGGAAAGCAATCTGGCACTTTCTCAGACAACTGGGAATAGCACTTCCTCATGTATAGCTGGATCTTGAGGTAGCAGTATTCCTAATTGTTTGAGAAAGCACCAGATTGATCTCCAAAGTGGTTGTACAAGTTTATATTCCTTTAGGCCCTATTTTATGCCCTTCAAAGAAGATCTGTAATTTTGTTCATAAGAAACTACAGTTGAAATAACTTTCTGCAGAAAGATTAGCAAGAGTCCTATTTATTCTCACCAGTTTCAGTGAGGGCTGTGTGACTGTGTATCCAGTATAACATGAAAACAAGGGGAATACTTCTCATGAGCACATGACGTGTATGAAGAAGGATCAGGTTAAAGTGTGCAGCACAGGCACAAGGCAGACAGTCAAGCTTGTTTCTACTTCAATGTTTGGGCAAAGACAGAGACCTGAGAATCATGGCAAGGAGGATTCTGAGCTAAAGCTAACTCTTCTATAGAATGAGCAGCAGTTAAAACGCAGTTCCTAGGAGATTTTGTCTGGAATCGTCAGTACTTTGGTAAAGGAGACCTTATTGTGAAGGATAACGAGCAACTACTTAAAATCGTTTTGAGCTACTTAAAACTGTTTTGTACAGTGTTATAGAGGGTCAGATGGGCTTTCTAAAGTACTCTTACCTGTGTCAAAATACACTTAAGTTTAATCTGCAAGAGGATGATTTTGTTTGTTTATTTTTGAGTGTTCCTATTACTGTGACTTCTATTATTCTTACCACATTTCATCCTTTTCTCTGGAGTTTAGTATCACATTTTGTTTTCTTATTCTTAGAAACATACTCAGTTTAATCCTTAGTATGGTTATAATTCTCAGAGTGCTTGATTTTTCTCTCAGGTATAACGTGGTCAGAGATGGATTGGTCTATTAGACAACTGAGTATGGAACAAGCTGGCCCAGAACTCAACTCTCCTACACTAGTGCCCTTAGTGCTGGGATTGCAGGCATGTGTCACATGCCTGAGCACTTAAAGTAGTAAACACATTTCAAATGTAAATGAGAAAATATTAAGTCTGTTGTTCTAATTAGATACACATATAAGTTGCTTTTTTTTTTTTTTTTTTTTTTTTTTACATTTTCAGGTGTTTTTCTTGGGATAGATTCCTATTTACCTTCATTTTCCTCTTTGCATGACCTGTGAACCTTTGTTGTTATAAGAATCACACTTGGTGACTATGCTGTCTCCACATCTATTTACCCTTGCATACTGAACACCAAGCTTGCCATAGCTGTCACCCTTGTTTCCCCACTTGTACTTTCCTTCTCAGTTGTGGCTAAAGCCCAATATTTGCTAATTCTTTTCCAGGCAGTCCAGTATTGATCTTTGATCCTAAAGCAGAAGTACTTTTTCTTTTTTTTTTTTGCCAAAAATCTGACAGGCTTGTATTGGACGTCATTGGCAGGAATATCAGACTTTTTTTTCACTGAATAAAGAAGAAACAGCTGCTTCATTGTCCAGCTCTACACTCATGTGTTCAGTAGAGAATCATAATGCTTTCCAGCTTTTTCTAACTTTTCGTTGTGTTCTATGCTTTCTAAATATGTTCTGATTATCACTTTATTAGACAGAATAAATTTCTGAAAATTTCTTCAAAATTTGGCTGTCCATATAAGTAATCAATAGTTATCTCCCCACCCCCAATAACTTGGTTTCCTAGTTGTTACAATTTACTTTGGGATTTCAGATTTGATTTTTATGTTTATTTTTCTCCCAGTATTATGTTTGTATTTCTCATTACAATCTATGTTAACTTTTTAGCTATTAAAGTTATTAAAAGCTATTAATCTTTTAATTTATATTAAGCCTTTCAGGTTTTCACACAGAATTCATAGTCCTCATCTGAAAATACTATTTGGGAAATTTCAGAAATAAATAATTCATAAGTTTTAACTAATTGTTACTGTAGTATAATTGTTATGTTACTTACTTTTCCTAACCTCTTATTAACATAATTTAACTTTAGTATATGAATTCTATGTGTAAAAAAATGTAGTACCATTGTTTCTCTGTATCCTCGAGAGATAGTTGGTTCCAGGAACCAAAGTGTGTTGATGCTTGTGTTCCCTATATGTGCTGACACATAGTATTTCCACCCAACCTTTTCACACCTGATCATACACTTGAATACCAGTAATAGTGCCTGCTACCTAATGTAGTGCAAATGATGTGTAGAGTTGTCCCACTGTATAGTGTAGGGAATAAGGACACTGGAAAAGATGCCCTTAAGTTTTGTATGATTGCATTTTGCCCTGAGTATGCTTGGTCTACACTTTACTGAGTTCATAGATCTGCAAATCACAGATAGGCTAAGGTGCTTTTGTCTGCTATAGAGGAAACCATCTAGTAGTATTGTATAGTCCCTGAGTATAAATGGATATTACTTACGTTTGACAGAAAGGAGGGAAAGAATAGAGATGGTACAATTTACAAAAAAACCTAGACCACAGCTTATAAAATTCTGTCTGTAATGATGCTGTCATTGCTTCACAAATATGGAAATTTTATTTCTGTTTTCTTTCTTTCAACAGCCTGTGGTAGCTCTCCCTCTTGTGCCTTCAGTTAACAGAAGGAAAGAAGATGAACTATCTGTTGGAAGTGCCCCATTGGCAAAGCAGCAGTCATATCAGGCCTCAGAATATGCCAGCAGCCCTATAAAAACAAAAACAGTGACTGGTATGTGTCAAGAACAGATATGTCAGTTTTCTGAGGGTTTGTTTATCTTATTATACTTATCCATATGTTTTTAGAAGTTAATATTAATTATTGAGGGAGGAAAAAAGATCTAACATGATTAGTCATTATTTTGTATGTAATAGAAAAATAAATAGTTCATTGATTATTTTATCCTAGTTCCCTAGGCTATCTGGTCTCTGGTTCTTGGTCACCCAAGTTGTGTTGGGTATGGGTTTCATGTTGTGAAGTGGGTCTTCGGTCTATCATATAGTTTGATTTTTTTTTCTGAATTTACACATATAAATATCAGTGTAGTCATCACTATTATTTATATTGTATAATAAACTAATGAATTTGGAAAGTTACTTATTTGTAATTATGGCTCTTTGCATATATCTGCAATTTTTGGTTGTCTTTTTTCTTTCTTAATTATGTTTTCTTACCATCTTAACCAATTTTAGGTCTATGATTTCATGGTATTTAATGTGTATGTGTGTATATGTATGTGTATATATATATGTGCATGTGTATATTGCTATGTAGTGTATATATTTAATTGTTTTGTACAATGGATAAATATTAATGCCCTGCTCCTCATTTTTCTTTTTAAAGAAATGAGTTTTTTTCTATGTTGCCAAGGTGAAGCTCAACTTCAAACCATCCTCTTACCCCAGTCACCTGTACCACATGCCACCACTTGAAGATTCATGTTCAGTTCTTATTAGAATTGTTATTTTGTACTCTTAGCCATTGATGCACTGTTGATCACATGTTTCTCTCTAATGAAATTGTGTAGCATTTTAGTTTATAATGTCCAAATCATGGTGATACCAAAGCACTGAGTTTGATTTGACTTTTCATTTTCACTAAGATGCCACTGGTGTATTTTTTATTCTTGAGTAAACAATGTTAGCACCATGCTACAGGGCATTGCGAAAAGCCTGGGATATACTAAAAGGCAGCACAGGGCCCTCTGTACTCTTGAGGAAAATCTGTATCCAAGTCTAGGAATCCTCAATGGTGTGACAAATTTGGACAGCCTTTAGAAAATGATTAAATATCTTCAGTGAACCCAAGAACTTTGAAAACATACTACTGTTCTTAATTGGATTTTATCTTTAGTGTGCAAATATTACTTATGATTTCAATGATAACAGGCAGAAACTATGCAAGACGAGAAATCAATCAGTAAGAACACACTGAGAAACAAGGTGGAAGAACTAGTAGACATATTAAATACTTGTACTTGGAAGGAAATTTTATAACAATGTTGATATTTTTACAGATTGAACACTTTGATCAGAAAAATAGAGATATACAAAAGGGCTATGATCTGATTAATTCTTGAGGTGAAAAATATAATGTTCAAAATAAAAAAATGCAGAGGAACTAGCGTACATCAGACATTATAGAAGGGAACCTCTACATTGGAAGCAGATAGAAACATTCCAAAATTAATAGTAATAACAGGAAGAAGAAGAAGGAGGAGGAGGAGAAGGAGAAGAAGAAGGAGAAGAAGAGGAAGAAGAAGAAGAAGAAGAAGAGGAGGAGGAGGAGGAGGAGAAAAGAAAAAAAGAAAGAAAGAAAAGAAAGAAAGAAAGAAAGAAAGAAAGAAAGAAAGAAAGAAAGAAA
>NW_026585644.1:60925178-60956286 GCF_907164565.1 Psammomys obesus
AAAGAAAGAAAGAAAGAAAGAAAGAAAGAAAGAAAGAAAGAAAGAAAGAAAGAAAGAAATAGAAAGACTATACAGAGCCCTGGTCAATTGTGGGTTGTAGTTATAGTAGTGAGAGTGTCTCTTACTGAAGATTGGCTTTTGAGCTGTTTCATGAAGCACACTGACAGGTAATCATTGTTCAGGTGACTAGTAATTTAGGATCATGTATATCCAGGAATAGTGATCTAAAATAAGGTGCTCATAAGCAGGCATATAATTCAAGCCTGAAAGCTTATTGGAACATGTTGGAAGGGTCAAGCTTCCCATCTTTTCTCTTGAAGTTATATTCCTAGATAGCATTTAGAGATGAAACTGTAATGTGGACATAGTATTTATTTTATTTAGGATTGAATAAATTTGGGCATGTCAGCAAATTTCAGTCTGTGTTTATATTTTGTTTCTTTTGTGAAAACTTCAGTGTACACCCCAGGGCTCTTCTGGTTCTCCAAGATCAGGTATTGCACTATGGGTAGCCTCCATTGCTAACTGTGCCTCATGGTTCATAAGGCATAAATCTTGAAGTAGTGGCATACACCAGCCGACCGTTCATGAGTACTCCCTTATCAGTTAGTTGAATCTGCCTGTCAGTGCAATATGTAAGTATTGTCTTCAGCAGTAGGGCCTTACCAGCAGTTTGTGGAGATCAAACAATAATTTTGGTAATAGTCTGGGTTGTTTGGAAGTTACCACAAGGCCCTTTAGCTAACAACTCAAGTAGATTTAATCCATTCCTAGTAGTGGATGTTTTACTTGGTGGCAAAATATAAGCATTGTTTTCCCTTTTATTTTGTGATTATCATCATTTAGATTTTTTCCATACACACACACACACATACATACATACACACATATATATGTTTTTAGAAGCTTATACAGTAGTAGTTTTCATATGACTTTTCAGTGTTACATTAATAGCATGGAAGTAAAATACGTTCTTAATTTTAAAAATATTTTGAAATATTTTGTTATAACATGTTCAGGATTTTATTTTTATTTGTTTATTTCAACAGTTAGTTTTAGTTAACACCTCTCTAAGAAATTTAGATTCAAGATATGAAGTACTGAACTCAGGATACTTTTTTCCATTTAATTAATTATATTTTTGAAAGTTTTGCTGACATCAGGCTAAGGAATTTCCATCTTCCAAATACAAAATATATATTCCAGTTTAATGACAAAGGGCTGCCTTATTTTTTTTTAAGCTAAATTAATTTTATCTTTAGGGTTTGTGTTTGAGTATGTTTCTTTTTCCTGCCTCTTTTTCAAGGTATTATTTTTTAATTATGTATATGTTTGTGTGGTGATGGTTTATGAACATGAGTATAGGTGCCTGCCTCAGAGTTGGAGTTTCAGGCAGTAATAAGATAACCATTGTGATTGCTGGAGGTCTTCTGTGAGATAGGACCTGCTATCTCTTCAGCACCACAGGAATCCTTAAAAGAACTTGTACACATTGTGATAGTCTATTTAAAAATAATTAATAAATTTTGTTACTGCCTAGTCATGCCCCGGTAAAATATAATAAATTAGAATTACTTGAGAACAGATGCATAATTGAAGGGTGCTATTTCCTTCTTGATGAATGTTCATTCTTCCTTCAGTAGACTGACAATTATGTGAAGGGACAGGCTTTCTAGTCTCCTTAGGCAGTTTGCTCTGGAGATCCTGTCTCTGCCGTTAGAGGCTGTAGTTATAAAAGGGCTGCAATTCATGAGCATTTACATTGGTTTTGGCGGTTCACTCTGGTTCACTTACTTTTATTTATTTATTTTGTATGCATGTGTATATGTGAAATGGTAGCACTTCTGCAGCGTGTGTGTGGTGTTCGAAGGACAATCTTTCAGAGTTGGTACTCTCCTGCTATGTGTATCCCAGGGGATTGGACTCAAGTCTTTAGGATTGATGGCAAGTGCTTTTACCTGCTCACCTATCTCACAGACCTAATAATTTTGTTTTTAAAAGTATGTTTAAAGATACTGCCTTTTCTTTACACTTGTATATTTATTATTACCTGAGGGATGGCTGTGGTAGCAAGTACATTAACCCTCTAGATATCTTGACAGCCTTGACTTAATACTTTATCAATGGCTTTCTGACATAAAAAAGGACTTCAGTGTTAGTATGCTTTATTAATTATTAGTGAACTGCACATCTTTCTTATATTTAGGTAAAGTATAGATACATACTTGAATAAATTTCCCAGTACTGTTTATAGTTTTTGCAATTTACATGCCTATTTTAAAGGAAACTTATTATTTTTAATATTATTATCTAGATTGTTGTATATTTTTAGAATATGCTTTATATGTGGGGTCTAATTAAGAGGATCCAATGAATAGGTCTGCTGTTCATTAACTACCAAGTTGTGTACAGTGAGCTAAAGTTGATTGATTATACAGATGGTTAGCACGGAATAACACAAGCATACAGTTCCTTTACAAGCCAGGGTCTAGGAGCTCAGGAAACCTATCAAGAAAAGCCGGCCTCTTATCAGTGTATGCCCCACTGGAACTGAAATCTACCTACTCTGCATTTTATGCCCTGAACTAACATGACTTGCTCACTAAAACAGCTGTATATTCTCAGGGAGAATTAGAACAGAGCACAGCCATTCTATTCCTTTCCTCTCTTAGGATGTTACTATTCTGCTAAGGTCCTTTTGCTGAACTCCAGTAGGAAGTCTAGGTAGGTGTGGAGAAGCTGGAAAATCCTGAGTCCTGAGATCACAAGACTGGACTGAAGACTTACAGGGTTAGGTTCTGAGACCTGAGACCTGAGACCTACAATATATCCTTTCCGTCTTTAGAACCCATTTATGTTTCTAGCATTCATTTTGGGCATATTGCTATGGGTTTTACCACAAGTGCATCTGGTAAATTTCTGGATTCTAGTCCCAGTAAAGAGTTGCAGGAGACAAACAGCAGACAGGGAATTCTAGTGTTATAGTTTTCAAACAGATCATAGATACTAGTCAACAGTTTTATAGCTATAGTATTGCAGTGACCTAACAGAATTCTAACACTACTTAGCACCCACTTCAGTGCTCCAGGGAAAGGTGTGTCCTTTTAAGATGTTACATTTCTAGAATATTCTACAGCTATTCTTTGAAACTACAAGCAAGGAAGATAAAAGAATCTGGTAGGTCCAAAGGCACCTGAGCAGTCTTTTACATGTCTTGTGGATCCAAGTTAATCTAATATTAGCTAGGTGAGGAAAGTATTAAAGGACTGTATAAAGAATGAGGAAGATAGTGACTAGTGGAAATTAAAGGACTGTATAAAGAATGAGGAAGATAGTGACGAGCCTGATGTCAGCAAAACTTTCAAAAAAGATATGAGACCTATATTAAATGGGAACACATAGGGTAGCTAGTTCCTTAGAAAGAAGGCTAGGCGAAAAATCCAAGGATGTACAGACATTTAGAAATCTGTTTTGCTGGATAATGAATGGCTAGGGTGGAAAAGTACATTTAGAGTATATTGCCTGTTAGTTGATACATCATTACCTTACCAAAGAACAAACATTTTTAAGAGAAATGTTTACTGATTTCCATAATTCAAATGGTCAGACAGACAAAACCAGATCTTTTTCTTTGGCATGACGTAGTACCAGAGACTCTGCATCATCAGAACTTTCTCTTACTGATATAGGTTTCTTGGCTGCAGCAGTATACATGGCTAGGATAACCTTGAGCTCACATATCTAATACTTTGTGATTAAAGAGAAACAGCTCTGGTTTAGCATTTATTGAACATATACCCGAAGAGGATTTTGCCTGACCTGTCTTGTATTTTGTGGTCATTTTTGAATAATTGCTATGTATAAGGGGATTAGTTCAATATTATCAGAATCATGCATCCAGGTAGCATGGCATATAATACCATAAAATGAAAGGACAGCAAAAACATGGCCCATAATTATAATTTCTGTGAGCTATTCTAGTTTGTTTCACATATGTTTCATTTTATGATTAGGCATAGCATAGTTTTAAAATGAGCATACAATATATGCTGTAATTACACATTCTGTTCTGAGAAGAATTGGATAATGTGGGTATTATATACATGGCTATGGGGATTAAGTATATAATCTAAAATAAGTATGTTATACTTAAGTCAGAATAGAAACTTCACAAGTCTCTCACTGAAGATCAAATCTAGAGCTTTGAGCATGTTAAACAAGTGGTCTACAACAGAGCATATTTCCAGCCCATGGTTTTTTGAGATGGCGTCTTCCTGTGTAGCTCATCCTGGCCTGAAACTTGTGATCTTCCAAGCTTGACCTCCAGCCTTCCTAGTGCTGGGATCTATAGGCTTAGATTTTTCACCAAACCTACTTTCTTTGGGTTCCTAATAAACACCTCTACCTCCCTTCCATCCACTGACCAGAGGTAGGGAGGAAAGAAGGTTATTAGGTAAAGGGGTTTGTAGACATTTTTAGAAGTAGTTCCTTAGGTTGAGTCCACTCTTTGTTGTCTTGATACCAGTAGTCCAGTCCAAAGGCCAACACCAAACAACATAAATTAGCATGATTCAGAAGATTGGGACAAGTCAGTGAAAGCCACAAGACTCACTTGTTTTGCCCCAAGAAGTTCTGTGGAACGTTTCTCCATGTGAAGTCAAGTGTCGAAGCACGAAGATGAGTGCAACGAAGTTGATCCAAAAAGTGATTTTCTCACTGTCTGTGGGCTTCTGTGTATCACCTCTCCTCAGAGTTTACCCCATGGATGTTCTCAGCTGACCAAAGTCACATCCTTAGCAGAAGAGTGCTCACAGCAAAACATCACATGCCCTCTCACAAGCCAGCCTCCCAACAAAACATTACATGCCATCTTACGAGCCAGCTTCTAGCAAAACGGCACTTTACTCAACTGAGTCTTCAAAGAAACCAGAAACTTCTACTTCAGGATCACAGGTTTTGAAACTCTGCTTTACTATTTTGATTTTTAGCTTAGCGTTTATTCAGCCAAGGGAAAGGAATTAAGATGTGTTTTTGTTGTGTGTAATTTTGAGTAGCTCAGCTCTCGTTTGTATAATTTCTTTCTCAGCTTTATCTATTTCACTGTAAATTTTCTTCCAGAAATCCATTAGCTTGAGTCATTATAAAAATGATTTCAGCTATAATGTCAGTTAGCTATGAAGTTCTTTAGGAATCATTGTGGTATTAATATAAGTACATGGCAAGTGTCTCAAACATGGAATTCCTAGGGAATAAGTTTGTTATTCTAGTTTTTATATGAATTGGCAAGAACTCAGTGAAAATTCAAGTTTTTTTTTTTAATGCAGTCTTTTCACTCTCTTTTAGCAGTCAGAATAATATTATAGCTTCCAGATGAAATTCTGAATGTCACATAGTGATGACATGTATTTTCCTGGTTGGCTCAGCATGAGATGCAATTTTGCATGCCATGTCACGCTGACTAGCAGAATCCAAAAGTCATTATTTTCCAAGGGGTTTTCAAGAGTGATAGCATTGAATGTAGTTTGTATAATGATGAAAAGTCTCAGGCATTATAGCAGTTTTGTCACAAGTGGCTTAAAGCTTAAAATATTAACTAGCCATTAAAAATTAAAAAGGAATTATAAAGGTTACTTACTCATTTAGTTATTTAAATATTTATTACCAGGTAAAGTTACAAAAAAATTGATCATTGTGAAAATCATATAAGTAAGATATGGGGCATAATCAGTAGATAAAGGATAAAACCGTAGGTTTTGACACTAACCCCAATTCATCTCAAATTAATATCAAATACTCTAATTTACTTCAGTTATAAACAGTAGTTACTATTCCTGATAATATGATATGTGACTGTCTGAAAGTTTCTATTGTTGCAATGAAACACCATGATCAAGCAAGTTGGAGATGAGAGTTTGTTTTACACTTTCATATTGCTGTTCATTATCAAAGGAAGTCAGGACAGGAACTCAAAACCAGGTGGGAACCTGGAGGCAGGAGCTGATGCAAGCACCATGGAGGGGTGCTGCTTACAGGCTTGTTCCTCATGGCTTACTCAGCCTACTTTCTTATAGAAACCAGAACTACCAACCTAGGTATAGAACCAGCTGCAATGGGGTCCTCTATCAACCACTAATTAAGGAAATTCCATACAGCTGGATCTTATGGTGGCACCTCAGTTGAAATTCCCTCCTTTCAGATAGCTCTAGTTTGTATGTGAAGTTGACATAAGACTGGCCAGCATAGTGCCCAATAGCAATATGTGGAAGCTGTTTAAAATTGTCTGTACGTCCACACACACATACACACGCATGCATGCACACACACAGAACAAGTAGAGTTCACATTTTTGTGTGTTTTGGTTGTTAAAAAGAGTAGACTTGAAACATAGTACAGTTTATTGTATCTAACATTTTATCTAACAGTCTCTACCTTGAAGACCTTGGGGGAGTAATCATTCTTTTCTCTCTCTCTTTCTTTCTTTCTTTCTTTCTTTCTTTCTTTCTTTCTTTCTTTCTTTCTTTCTTTCTTTCTCTCTCTCTCTCTCTCTCTCTCATTTCTTTTCTTTTCTTTCCTCCTTTGGGTTCTAATCACATACAAATTCCTTTTAAGTCCATTCTGTGACACAGTAGGTAGAATCTTGTTGTTCAAGTTTGGTAATCTGAGTTTGAGTCCTGGGACCCACCATGGTGGGAAAGACTCCACAGTCAGGATATCCCTGTGATATCCATGCTGTGGAACAGGGGTGTCACACGTACACGTGAGTAAACACATACTAATAATTAATAACGTCCATTATGTCACTTCATATGTATGCATAACCCTTAGTTCACATTAATACTCTTCCTTTTGTCTTATACTTATTTGGTTTCTCAACCTGAGAAAAACTGTCATATCTATTTTCTAACAGCTGTCTGCTTAAGAATCTTTTTTTTTCTTTTTTCTTTTTTAATTTTTTTATTGATTACAGTTTATTCACTTTGTGTCCCAGCTGTAGCCGCCTCGCTCATTCCCTCCCAATCTCACCCTACCTCATTCCTGTCCTCCCATGCCTCTCTGCAAGTCCACTGATAGGGAAAGTCCTCCTCCCCTTCCCTCTGACCCTAGCCTATCAGGTCTCATCATGACTGACTTCATTGTCTTCCTCTGTGGCCTGGTAAGGCTGCTCCCCCCTCAAAGGGAGGTGACCAGAGAGCCAGCCTTTTGGTTAATTTGGCTGAGGTTTTGTCTATCTTGTTGATTTTCTCAGAGAACCAGTTCTTGGTCTCATTGATTCGTTGAATCGTTTTCTTTGTTTCTAAGCCATTAATTTTGGCACTGAGTTTGATTATTTCCAATCATCTATTCCTCTTGGGTGTGTATGCTTTTCTTTTTTCCCTAGGGCTTTTAAGTGTGCTGTTAAGTTGCTTGTATGAGATGTTTCGAACTTCATTCTAGAGGCACTTAGGGCTACGAACTTTCTTCTTAACACTGCTTTCATTGTGTCCCACAAGTTTTGGTAAGTTGTGCCTTCATTTTCATTGATTTTAGAAAGTCTCTAATTTCTTTTTTATTTCTTCCCTGACCAAGCTGTCAGTAAGTAGAGAGTTGTATAGTTTCCATATGTATGTAGATTTTTGTTATTTTTGTTGTTGTTGAAGTCCAGTTTTAGGCCATGGTGGCCTGATAGGATACAAGGAATAATTTTGATCTTCTTGTATCTGTTGAGGCTTGCTTTGTGCCAGAGTACATGGCCAATTTTTGAGAAGATTCCATGAGGAGCTGAAAAGAAGGTAAATTCTTTTTTGTTTGGGTGAAAAGTTCTGTAGATGTCTATTAGATCCATTTGATTTAGGACCTCTGTAAGTGTCATTATTTCCTTATTCAGCTTCTGTCTAGATGATCTGTCCCTTGGTGAGAGTGGAGTGTTAAAGTCTCTCACTATTAAGATGTTTGGGACGATGTGTGATTTAAGCTCTAATAATGTTTCATTTACAAATGCAGGGGTTCTTGTATTTGGGGCATAGATGTTCAGAATTGTGATGTCCTCCTTTAGGATTTTTCCTTTGATGAGAATGAAACGCCTCTCCTCATGTTTTTTGATTAATTTTGGTTGAAAGTCGATTTTATTAGATATTAGGATAGCTACCCCAGCTTGTTTTCTGTGTCAGTTTGCTTGAAAAACATTTTTCCAGCCCTTTACTCCTTGGTAGTGTTTATCTATGTTGCAGAAGTCTGTTTCTTGGTTGAAGCGGAATGTTGGTTCCTGTTTCCGCAACCATTCGTTAAGTCTGTGTCTTTTTATTGCAGAGTTGTGTCCGTTGATAGATAATACTGATCAATGAATTAGTTCCTTTTATTGTGGAGATGGTGGTGTTACTGTGTTTCGGTGCTTGTTTTCTTTTAATTTTTTGTTGTAAAAGACAGCTAATTCCTGTGTTTTCTTGGGTGTAGTTGATTTCATTGGATCGGAGATTTGCTTCTAGTATGTTCTATAAGACTGGGTTGCTGTGTACATATTGCTTTAGTTTTTTCATAGAGTATTTTGTTTTCTCCATCTTTGTTGATTGAAAGCATTGCTCGGTATAGTAGTCTGGCCTAGCATCTGTGGTCTCAGAATCTGCATGACGTCTGCCCAGGCCCTTCTGACTTTCATAGTTTCTCTTGAAAAGTCTGGTGTGATTCTGATCTGTCTACCTTTATGTGTTACTTGGCCTTTTTACCTTTCTGCTTTTAATATTTTTTCTTTGTTCTATAGTTTAGTGTTTAGACTATTATGTGATGTGAGGAGTTTTTCTTCTGGTCTAGTCTATTTGGTGTTCTGTAGGCCTCTTGTATGTTTATGGACATCTCTAAGTTGGGAGAATTTTCTTCTATGATTTTCTTGAAAATATTTTATGGACTTTGGAGCCTGGAATATTCTTTTTCATCTATTCCTATTATTCTTAGATTTTGTCTTTTTATGGCGTCCTTCATTTCTTGGATGTTTTGTGTTTGGAACTTTTCTGATTTTATTTTTTCTTTCAGAAATGTATCCATTTCCGCAATTGTATCTTCAGCACTTGAGATTCTCTCTTCCATCTCTTGTATTCTGTTGGTGATGCTTACCTTTGTGGTTGCTGATCTTTTTAAGTTCTCCAACTCCAGGGTTTTTTCTGTTTGTGTTTTCTTTCTCGATTCTAATTCTGTTTTCACATCTTGCACCATTTCCTTCATCTGTTTGAATGCGGATTCTTGTCTTTCCATGATGGCCTCTATTTTGTTGTTGTTGTTGTTCATTTCCTCTCTCTATGCCACTAAATGTTCTTCTATTTGTGCCTTCTACCTGTGCCTCTATTTGTTTGGCTGTATTTGCCTGTATTTCTTTGAGAGCTTTGTTAGTTTCCTCTTTATGTGTCTCTAATAACTGAATAAGTGTAGCATTAAAATAATTTTCTTGTGTTTCTGATGAATTAAAATATACATTTATTTTGGGGGTTGCTGATGAAGTCATGATGCCCTGCTTTTTATTGGATGTGTTCTTACGCCAACCACTAGACATTTGCTTATCTGTAACTTTCGCTGTTTGTTCCTGGAGAATGTACTTCAGACTGGCTCTGGTGCCGGGAGTATTCTTCAGCAAGATGAGAGGTCCACTGTTTTGAGAATGGATGTTGGTGTTTCAGCTGAGGCTAAGGGAGGAAGGTAACAGGCATTTATTTGCAAGAGTGGGTGTATGTGTGGCAGTTTGCCTTGAGAGAGAGGGTGCTAGTGCTTGTAGATGCCTAAGGGTGGCACGTAAGAGCACTGGGGTGGGAGGTGGGAGGGCTAGGGAGCAGGGAGTGCGGCACTGCCACTGTTTGAGGGCGCAGTGTGCATGCACTCTTGCCTTACAGTTCATACTTTGCTCCTGGTATTTTTCCTGTCTGGGCTCCAGGAACTGTTTGCCTGGATTCCAGTTGGAGACCCACGGAACAGGGGCTTCAGTGTTGAGAATGCTATGCCAAGAATGTTGCCCACAGTGTGCATGTGGGTGGGAAGGATCAGATGTTTGGCTATTGGGGTAGAGGGACTCTGGTTCTGAGGCTCTGCAAGCACTCACTTAAAAGCGTACTTATTTGCTTGCAGGCCTAATCAGAAAGCACAGGGGATCCTCATGTTCTCTACTCTCAGATTTGGGCCTGCAAGGGCAAATGAGAGTGCAGGACATTCATCAGCTCAGTGGTGTCCATTCTTTGGCTACAGGGCAGGTATGCCTATGTAGCCTCAGTCACAGAGAGCTAGGAGGCTTCTGCTTGCACTAGTCAATGATCCGCCCCAGTGGCAGCTCTGGGAGGCCAGCCTGTATCTTTTCAGTCACTGAGCAAGGAGGCTTGAGCTTGGGGCAGTCACTGCCCCCATCTCAGCCAAGCAGTCAGTGCTTGGGGCAGAGGCCACTGCTGGCCACCTTGCTGATCAGAGATACCCAAGCTTGGGCAAAGGGGAAGTGCAGGGGGTTGAATATTCACCACTCCCTGTCCTCAGAGACGTCCACAGGTGACCTGGATGCAAACTGTCCCAGCTCACGTG
This sequence comes from Psammomys obesus, assembly GCF_907164565.1. Lineage (NCBI taxonomy): Eukaryota > Metazoa > Chordata > Mammalia > Rodentia > Muridae > Psammomys > Psammomys obesus. The sequence goes on from NW_026585644.1 coordinate 60,935,703, forward strand.
TTGTCCCCTCTGGCCCAGGAAGCCTCAATGTAGATGTTCTGGCTTCAGCTGCCCCTCCACTCACCAATTTCTGTGTTTCAGATCCTGTGCCCCTCAGATATGGTTTGAGTTGGTCGCCACCATCTTAGAACCAAATCCTTTTTAAAAAATAACCATTTGAAACATTTGGTCTCTCAATGATTTTGAATTCCCCTAACGGCTAAGGTGGCCAGCCACTGAGCCTCAGGAATTCCTGTCTCTGCTTTCCATGCTGTGATTGGAAGTATTACACTCCCATGCCTGGCTTGCCATCAACCCTAACCTCACTCTAACCCTCACCTGGAGCACTCTTCCAGCTGAGTGCTCTTCCACCCCCTGCCCAACATATTTACTTTTGCATCTTCTTTTTCTAAGAATAGTTGGAGACACAATCCAGACTTTTGTATTTCAGATTTAACCACTACCAATTCTTGTTGTACCATATTGCTTTGTTCATCTGTCACTGTGGATAGACAAATGTTCAAATGGTTACTATTATACCATGAAGAATTCTATGTTATCTACTATTATATCCAGATTCTCCAAGCTATAAAAAGCCAAATCTAATTTTAGGAAATCACTGGCCATTTCTCACAGGAAATGACATTTAAGAACTAATAACTTGATTTTTTGTAGAAAATGTCTACAAATAAATTTCAGACACAGTAAACTTAAAGTTTTTTTCTATATATATTTATTGAATAGTTGAACTTTTGTCATTAGTATGTTCATAATATTTTCAAAGGCTGGTTACTGCATGTTATGACATTTAAAATGAATAGTATTTTGATATGAGATATAAGCATTATGGGCTGAAGAGATTTCTCAGTGTATAAGAGTACTTTCTGCTCTACCATAGGGCCTGATTTCAATTCCCAGTGACCACATGGTAGTTCCCAAACATCTCTACTGGGATCTGATGTCCTCTTCTGATATGTAGGCAAACATGGAGATAAAGTACTCATATAAAATAAATAAACCAGGGGGGAGGAGAGAGACTAAGAGAGAAGCATTATTAGCTTTTTGTATGGGTCCAGAAGATGACACTTAAAAATGAATAAATTGCTTTCCTAATCATGATAAGTGCTATAGGTGACCCACTGAGTTAAATTGGTTTTCAGTACAGTAGTTTTTTCATAGCACATAAATAAATAAAAGTGGTAGTGAGTAGTGTTAGTAAATCCCTCAAAACAATTATGTTATTTTGAACTAATAAAATTTAATGTCTCAGAATTACTTTATTCACTGCTGAAACAAAAATAAATATTTAAAATTATACTATGAAGTCACTTTAGTACATCTCCAATAAGTAAATTATTTTAAGAATTATTTTGCATATGATAGAAATGATGCATTATCTATGCATGTGATTAATTAAGACATCATAATGCATCATTTGAATAACAGAAAGTGAATGTGTTAGTTGAATGAATAGCCCCTCAGGGCTTAGTGTCTAGAGTCCCATGTTTTTGTTTCTACCTTCTATCTAGGTTATTTGCTATAAGTTAATTAACTTCCATGTAATTGATTGCCTTATCTGGCAGTCTTGATGTGTCTGGACAGTAGTCCATTCCTTCTGGGCTATTAACTGGTATAATGGTTGATTATTTGGATGAGTAGTAGGTGCTGTAAGGTTTCAGTAATGAATGAGGTTCTAGACCAGCAGAGGTTTATACAGAATATCCTGCTGAATTGTAGAACTTGTTATCGTACTTCCTCACAAAGCACAGACAGAAAGGTGCACTGTTATCTTTTGAAAATATGGTAGGTTGACAACAATATAACCAAAATAGTGATTATTTGTAGCACTCATTTTTAAAACTCTACTTTATTTGGGTTTTCAGGCCTCTACATCCCTTCCACCACCACCAATACCATTCACAAATAGGAAAGAGAAAAGGTTAGTGGGAGAGGGCCCACAAACCAAAATACTTCTCCAGGCTTTTTAGAGTAAATGGGTTGGTGTTTTGTTTTTGTGTTGTTGTTTTTTTTAATTTTGGGATTTTTTGTTTGTTTTTTAAATTTCAAGTGCTTTAATAATGAATCAACTGAGATTTAGAGTGTTACAGTGTCCTTTTGATCCAGTCAAGACATGTATTATAAATTATTACTCCTTTCTATCGTCATAATCTTTTTTTCACTTATTTATTTATTATAATTTATTCACTTTGTATCCCAGCTATAGCCCCCTCCCTTGTACCCATCAGTCCCACCCTTCCTCCTTCTTCTCCTCCCATGCCCATTCCCCAGTCTACTGCTAGCAGAGGTCCTCCTCCCCTTCCATATGAACCTAGCCTATCAGGTCTCATCAGGACTAGCTGCATTGCCTTTTTCTGTGGCCTGGGAAGGCTGCTTCCCCCTCAGGGGGAGGTGATCAAAGAGCCAGCCACTGAGTTCATGTCAGAGACAGTCGCTGTTTCCATCACTAGGGTACCCACTTAAAGACTGAGCTGTCATGGGCTGTGCAGGGGTTCTAGGTTATCTCCATGCATGGTCCTTGGTTGGAGTATCAGTCTCAGGAAAAAACCCTGTGCACAGAGTTTTGGGTTCCGTTAATTTCTTTGTGGAACTTCTGTCCACTCCAGGTCTTTCTATCTCCCCCTTATTTCATACGATTCCCTGCTCTTTGCCCAAAGTTTGGCTGAGCCTCACCATCTGCTTTGATACACTGCTGTGTATCAAAGGGTAGAGTCTTTCAGAGGTCCTCTGTGGTAGGCTCCTATCCTGTTCCCTGTTTTCTCCCTCTTCTGATGTCCATCCCATTTGCCTTTCTGAATGAAGATTGATAATCTTACCCAGGGTCCTCCTTCTTGCTTAGCTTCTTTAGGTATACAGATTTTTAGCATGTTTATCTAATATTATATGTCTAATATCTACTAATAAGTGAATATATACCACGTGTGTCTTTCTGCTTCTGGGATACCTCACTCAGGATAATCTTTTCTAGTTCCCACCATTTTCCTGCAAATTTCATGATTTCCTTGTTTTTCATTGCTGAGTAATATTCCATTGTGTAAATGTACCATAATTTCTGTATCCATTCCTCAGTTGAGGGACATCTGCATTGTTTCTGGCTATTACAAATAAAGCTGCTATGAACATGGTTGAGCAAATATTCTTGTATATTGAGCATATTTTGATATGGTATAGTAGCTGGATCTTGAGGTAGCACTATTTCTAATTGTCTGAGAAAGTGCCAGATTGATTTCCAAAGCAGTTGTACAAGTTTACATCCCCACCAGCAATGGAGGAGGGTTCCCATTTCTCCACATCCTCTCCAGCATGTATTGTCACTTGAGATTTTGATTTTAGCCATTCTGATGGGTGCAAGATGAAATCTCAGGGTCATTTTGATTTGCATTTCTCTGATGACTAAGGACGTAGAGCACTTCTTTAAGTATTTCTCTGACCAGTTTGAAAAAACAAACAAACAAACAAATAAACAGAACAACTTCAAGTCTCTTAAGAAAGAAATTGAAGGAGATGCCAAAAGATAGAAAGATCTCCCATGCTCATAGATTGGTAGGATTAACGTAGTGAAAATGACCATCCTGCCAAAAGCAATCTACAGATTCAGTGCAATTCCCATCAAACTACCAACACAATTCTTTACAGACCTTGAAAGAACAATTCTCAATATCATATGGAAAAATAAAAAACCCAGAATTGCTAAAACAATCCTGTACAACAACAGATTGTCTGGAGGTGTCTCTAACCCTGACCTCAAGCTGTACTACAGTGCAGTAGTAATAGAAATGGCATGATTCTGGCACAGAAACAGAATCATACAGCAATGGAATTGAATAGAAGACCCAGAAATAATCCCACACACCTTCTGATACTTGATTTTTGACCACAAAAGCAAAACCATACAATGGAAAAAAGACAGCATCTTCAACAAATGGTGTCTAACTGGATGTCTACATGTAGAAAAATGCAAATAGATCCGTATTTATCACCCTGCACAAAACTAACATCCAAGTGGATCAAAGACCTCAACATAAAAACCAGACACACTAAATCTGTTAGGGGAAAATGTTGGAAAGAGCCTTGAAGTCATTAACACAGGAGAGAACTTCCTGAACAGAACACCAACAGCATAGGCTCTTAGGGCAACAATCAATAAATGGGACCTCATGAAACTGAAAAGTTTCTGTAAAAGATACAATCATGAGAACAAAACGACAGCCTACAGATTGGGATATCACCAACCCTACATCTGACAGATGGCTAATTTATAAAGAACTCGAGAAGTTAAAAGGCAGCAAATCACGTAACCCAATTAAAAAATGGGACACAGAACTAAACATAAAATTCTCAATAGAGGAATATAGAATGGCAGAGAAAACCTTAAAGTAATTCTTGGAATCTATATGTTTTTAAATCCTGTAGTTCTTCTCAGTGAACCAAATTTTTATTAACAGTGGAATATCTATTGTATTATGACTTAAACCTTTCGTGTACTTTAATTAATTTTGTCACTATAAAATATTTTAATTGATAAATTCTAAGGCATTGTTATCAGAAAGTTTCCTTTATGGGAAGACCCATCGTCTATCACTTTATGATGATGAATTCTTTTGCACAATTTTGAGTGGCTTACAACTTTTGTGCTGAAAAGTCACTGAAGTTACAGCTGAATAGGTGTTCATAAGCTGAGTGTCTGTCTATGCCATAAATGAATAGAACATTTCCATCTTTCTAGTTAACCTGTCAGTCATCTGTGACTTGACTGAAAGCTATTGTCTTTAACCCTACAGATTAAAGTACTGTGGCACTTATAAGCTCATACAGATGCAATACTTTTAAGCAGAGAAAGAGACCATCTTAGAAATACTTTCAGCATAACTTTGTGAGATTACATTTTGTGTGTTTACATTTTGCTAACTAGTTGTTCTTTAACTTAGAATCCAGGCCACTGTCAGTTCCCGTGAAAGCAATGCTGCACATTAATGAAGGATGTAGAAGTCCTGAGGAAAGAATGAAAGAATTTATTGGACTATTGTGGAATGCAGTGAAGAGTCTCACACTACAGGTAAACTGAAGCATTTGAGATATTAAGTTCTACTTTACATAATGCTATAAAATGTTAGCACATGTAACGATGGTATAATTTTTCAGACAACATTATTGTGCTTTGTCTCATATCCATTGGTGTATTATTCTTATTACAGGCCACATTTCCACTGACACACTTTGCTTATTATAGACAATATTCCCACAGTTCATCCCAGAATTTTATAATCAGAATTGTGTGAGAAATACGTGGTTTAGATAAACATGTATTTTGAAATGTATCTTTAGATTAAAAGTGTCCTAAGTACTGCTTTTTAAAAATATCATCCAAAAGGTTTAAAAGCTTAGTTTATGAATCAGTCTTTCAGAATTAAGAGAAAAATATGGTATGAGAAATATTGAATTAGTTTATAAAGTCTGTTAAAGTTTTCTCAATTATAAGTTAAATGTAAAATTATAATTAGCTTTTTCTTTATGGATACTATATTTTATTCTAATTTATTTTGACTTTGTAATGCTCATAACTCGTTCTATTTGTTATTAACCTGTAGCATTTTTCAGTTGGCATTTTTGTTTCAGCAGTTTGGCATATTGAATCTAGCAGGAAAGTCATTCTTTTCTTGACATTTTAAATAGATTTGGCAATAATAGTTTTTTGAATTTTTGTTTACACCTACTTGTTTAACATTACTTTCTTTTGATTCTTATAAACTTTTTGTCTGTGTAGTACATGTCCTTTTTCTTTTGCTCTGTGTTCTGTGTTTTTTAACATATTAATAGGATCATAGAAAGTGAGTGCAGATAGTGCACCCATGTACATGTGTGTGCACACAGTGACTGATAGGAAGCCTCTTAGTGGAGCTCCTCTCAGGACTTCAGAAAATTCTGTGGCTCTCAGAGGCATGTGAGTATGTCAGGAGAAGCATTATGGATATTAGCTGCCTGTTCTGATAAATTAGGAGACGAAACTACTTGGTTTTCTGTTACTTTGACAAAGTGCCTGAGAAAGGAGGAATATTTTTATTCACTGTTTCAGAAGTTTTAGTCTTTGTTTCTTAGAAGGAAAATGTGTTTCCATATCTTTGGGTCTTCTCTGAGAACTACACTATGACAGAAACTGTGGCAGAGCAGAGCTGCTCAGCTCATCACACCTGGAAAACAGAGAGCAGAGGCAAGGGGTCACATGCTCCAGAGGCGCATCCTGCCTGTTTCCTCCAAGTAGGAGCTGTCTTCTAACTAGTTCTGCTATGGTCTTGCCAGTAGGTTACCCCACCATCTGGGGACTCATCCTTCAGTGCAGTAGTTTTGGGAAACATTTTAGATCCATACCATATTAGAGTGACCCAGATGAACATTCAATGGTTCATAGAACTAATTGGCACTATTCTGTGGTCTGTAACACAACAGTTAACAGTGACAAACAACCAGGCAGACCAATGACCCTAAGTGCTGCTTCACTTTAATAGTTACACTTAAATTACCTCCTTCCTTCTTACTCAGTCTACAGTGAGTTGAGTAATGTATGATTACTTTTTTTGATGCCATTTTAAGAAGTTCAATAATGGGGCAAGAATAATAGTATTAAGATATAAAGTTAGATGCCAGCATTAGAAAAACATTTATTACATTTCCTTTATATTTCCAAGGATTCCCTTTATATTCCTTAATTGGGTTCTGAATAATATCAGCAGCTTTTATATATATAACTTACCAAGAAAACAAATAGTGTTCTATATAATACCCAGAATGAAATAACAGAATCGTATTCATCTTACTGCAAGAAACAAGCAAAATAAATGAATAAAATACAGAAAACTATAATTTCAGAACACCAGATAGTCAAGTTGAATAGCCAAAGGACTCAAGTTTAACTTAACTTAATAACCAAAGAATTTAGGGAATGAGAAAGCAGTCTGTCTCCATTCTGGTCATCTCCATTCTGGTTTCAGTGTTTCAGTACATGGTGATACCATTTAAACACCAGAATATGCCTTTCTAGGATTAAAAGATAATAGAGTCTGATTTTATTTGTCTATTTGCCATGGTTGTTAGATATAGTAGTATCTTTGAATAATCCTTTGTAGAGTCATAGAACAGAGTTATATTGGCAATTTGTTTTGGGGAGTATTCCCAAAGAGGCTTAAAACAACGAGAATGGGAGAAACAGGTAATTCAGGAATATATGTAAACTGAAACAACTATGGGCCACTGACACACTACTTATATTTTTCATTTATTTATTTGTTTTATTTATTTATTACAATTTATTCACCTTGTAGTCCAGCTGTAGCCCTTCCCCTCAGCCCCTCCCAATCCCACCTACCCTTCCTCTTCTCCTGTGTTCCTCCCCTAGTCCACTGAAAGGGGAAGTCCTCCTCCCCTTCCACCCCACCCTAGCCTATCAGGTCTCATCAAGACTGGCTGCACTGTCTTCTTCTATGCCTTGGTAAGGCTGCTTCCCCCTCAGAGGGAGGTGATCAAAGAGCCAACCACTGAGTTCACATCAAAGACAGTCCTTGTTCCTATTACTAGGGAAATGACTTGGACACTGAGCTGGCATGGGCTACATCTGTGCAGGGGTTCTAGGTAATCTCTATAAATGGTCCTTGGTTGGAGTATTAGTCTCAAAAGACACCACTGTGCCCATATTTTTGGTTTTGTTGCTCTCCTTGTGGGACTCCTCTCCTCTCCAAGTTCCACTATCTTCCCCCTTCTTTCATAAGATTCCCTGCACTCTGCCCAAAGTTTGGCGATGAATCTCAGCATCTGCTTCGATACCCTACTGGGTAGATTCTTTCAGAGGACCTCTGACACACTACTTTATTCTGTAGAAGTTCCTTAGAGAAACTTATCAGATGAGTAGGAACGGAAGCTAGCAAATTCATGGAAGTAAGTCCAGGAAGTGTTATATTTCCAAGAGTCATGGACAAAGTTTGAATGTTAACTCTGGGCTTTCTGTTGCTTATCTGTGCTTTGAAACACACCATTCCCATATAAGATTATTTCCAATTTTATGATTCTTGTAGAAACTTGTCTGTTTTTGTTTTATAACAATTCAATGTCCTTACTGAGTTTACTTAATCTCATCTCACTGTCAATTATCCGTAAATAGAGATAATGGTAGCCCTTTTTCCTTCTTTTGTTTTTTGTGAAATTAGATAATATACACATAACATAAAGTTTATCAACCTGACCTTTTGAATATACTGTGTATTTATGGTTTCTTTTTTTTTTTTTTTGAGTAAGTGTGTTGGCATATTATTATTTCTTCAGAACAGCTATCCTGCTTCTGATGTTGGGGTTTTCCTGGCTGTACTCTAGTCATGGGCTTGTGTAAAACCTACTATAGTTTAACATTTCCAGATGTTAACGTATCGTGTAAGTTTTAGAGATAAAATTAAATATTTATACTCTGACTAAGTTATTAAAATCTAAGTGAAAATATGTATTGTAAAGCAAGTATTTTCTGTTTACTAAGATGTTTTGTTGACCAAAACATAAAACAGGAAACTCTGAACCTCTCATCAGATGAAACTGAACATTATAACCTTAAAACTATAAAAATATTATTCTTTTTGTAAAATTTTGAAGAAGTAAATGTATTTGGGACCAGAGTTTATGGAAAGTTGACTTTGGAGCCAAAGTTGATATTTATTAAGACCATGTTATTTCATACTTATGACAGAAAAACTTATGAAGTATAAAGGCACCAACAGTATTTGGTATATTGTTTATTTTTTCAGTGGCAAAATAGGGCTTTTAAACAACCTTATAATGGTTATTCTGTAATAGTACATGTTGACTTAGACATTTTTTGGTTAGAAAACCTTTTATCAAATTATATTAGGCTTATTTGTTCTTTGACGTTTTTCTTTATCTGAAAACCATGAGGGCCAGTATTATCAGCACTGATCTTACATTTTAGAAAGCTACAATTTTATTCTGCGAGCACATAATTAACAATGGCATAACGTTACAAAAATAGAAATGCTCTGGCCTGGAACTCTGAGAAGAGAAAGCGTTTTCATTGTTATTGTTGAACTCAGCTGTTTTGCTCATGTGTATTGAGAGGTTCAGTTTGGTGTCCTATAGCATTGCAGGTTCTGATTTGTTTTCTGAGTCTCTGATCCCTCTAGTAGTTCCTCTACATTATGTAGAGAACCACTTTTATGTTCTCATTTTGATGAGATTGTCAGTCAAACTGTCTGAATTTAAGTACTGTAAGCCAGTTAAGCTAGGCCTAGGGAATTTTACCTGGATCATGTCCACTGATAAAATAATAGTATTTCTTCATGTCTAGTGAACTCTCCTGCTTATCTTCGGGATCAAGTAGGAATAGACATTTCAAAACAGGCAGGTGAATAGTCAGTCACTTTAATTATGAAAGCATATTTTATAACACTTAACACTATCAGGTTTATATGGACATTTACCTTCTTATCCATAGGCACTGACTGAGTTAGAGTCATTGAATGGTAGCCTCTTAGCAGCGAGAAGTCTGAAATTCTACACTAGAAATTTAACAACCACTGTTCCACAATCAAATTGAATGGGAAAACTATGGAACATAATCCCCTTTGGGATTTTTTTTTTATTTGAAACTTAAACTTGGGTATATTTAGATTCCATATCCAAAACATTTCCATGACACAATTTGCTGGCTGAGTATATGTTCTCTTGACACAAGCTAAAGTCATTTGGGAAGATGAAACGTCAGTTGAGAATGTGCCCCACCAGGTTTGCCTGTGGCCTAGTTTGTGATACATTCTCTTGAATGATTATTTTTTAGGAGGGTTCAGCTCACTAGGGAAAGAGCTCTAAGAAAGCAGGATGAGCAGGACAGTAAAGCACCCCTCAGTGGCCTCTATGTCAGCTCATGCCTCCAGGTTCCTGCCTAACGTTCCAGCCTTAAATTCTCTCAGTGATGAAATTTTGAAATAAACTTTTTCCTCTCCAACTTACTTTTGCCATGGTGTTTTACCATATCAATAGAGACCCCAAATATGAAACATAATAATAAATATAAAACAAGAAATAAATTTGGTTTCAGTTTTATGTATTTATTCTGATGTAGCACGCATAGAAGGCTGATAATTTTGAAGGTCTGTAAATATTTAGGTAAACAACCAAATTTTAAAATATATACACCGTGTACATGCTTTTAAATCCTTGAAGGCAAATCTCTTGCAAATAGAAACTTAGTATTTATTTATGGGTTTATTTGGTTTTTTTTTAATTTTTTGTGATATTTTATTTTTTATTTTTATTACTAGTTACATTTTATTAACTCGGTATCCCAGCTGTATCCTGCTCCCTCATTCCCTCCCAAACCCACCCTTGCTCCCTCATCTCCTCCCTGCCCCTTTCCAAGTCCACTGATAGAAGAGGACCTCCTCCCCTTTCATCTGACCCTGTTTTATCAGGGATCTTCAGGACTGGCTGCAAAGTCCTCCTGTGGCCTAGCAGGGGTACTAGCAGGTCAAAGATCCTGCCATTGAGTTCATGTCAGAAATAGTCCCTGTTCCCCTTACTAGGGAAACCCACTTGGTTACTGAGCTACCACGGGCTACATCCGAGCAGAGGTTCTAGGTTATATCCATACATGGTCCTTGGTTGGAGAAACAGTTTCATGTAAGATACCTTTGCCCAGATATATTTGGTCCTTGAGGAGCTCCTATCCTCTCCACGTCATACTAACTCTCCCTTCTTTCATATGATTCCCTGCACTCTGCCCAAGGTTTGGTTATGAATCTTAGTATCTGCTAGGTAGAGTCTTTCAGAGGCCCTCTGTGGTAGGCTCCTGTCCTATTACTTGTTTTCTCCTACTTCCAGTGCCCATTTATTTGGTAGGCAAATGTTTAGTTGACTAGCATACATCTTTCTATCAATATTATATTTCCCCTACATGAGGAAAATGACTTATCACATGGACTACAACTCTGTTTGAGCTTATCTGACCAATAAGTCAATTTTATTAATTAACCTAATAGAATTTTTCCTGTAGAATGAAAAACTCAACAACATAAGTGAAGACATAATTTTAATACCTGGTGGCAAAAATCATCATTTGTTGATGATTGAATACCTAGTAAATACTAGGAACTGTGTTCAGTATTGTAGAGCAAGTGCAACACGCATAGTGTTGCCTTATAGTTTATGGTCTGCTAAAAGTGTTGTAATATTGGGTAATTGTATGAAATATTGTCCACCCATTCATTCATTCATTCCTCTCCTGGAGAGTCTCTCTACCACTGCATGATATCAGTTATTCCTAAAGTTTTAGTTCAAACAAGGGGAACATTTTATTTTGGACTAAGAGGCACCTAGCACAGCATTAGGAAGTATTTACATATGAAGTGTTTCATAAGACTGGCCAGTCACTGGACTAGCTAAGAGTTTTCAGGTTAATGTGTAAATGCTTCTCTTTAAATGAGTTGCCATCATACTTATACAGCACATAAATCACAAAAATAAGGTTTCCCTCTTCCTTCCTTCCCTTTTTTTTAAAAAAATAGATTATTTTCTCATACAATATATCCTGATTACAGTTTTCCTACCTCTACTACTCCCAGTCCCTCCCAGCTTCTCCTTCCATCCAGACCCACTGTTTTTCTGTCACTCTTTAGAAAAGAACAAGCTGATGATTTTGAATTTTCACCTATAGATCTGGGGAACACCATGCATAGATCTTTTTCAGTGGCACATAAACTTAAAATTTAAGAATAAGTGTACATTGCAATTATTTCATTTGTTAGAATCTGAATACCAAACTTTTTTTACTTTATTGTTTTACCCTCTGAGTCTGAAACCTTAAATGCATAGTTCTCGATCTAGTATGAATGAAATAGTGGTTGTTCTACTTCAAGAATTTGTAATAATTTCTTTACTTTCACCCATGAATGTGTTCAATGTTGGCAAAAGAACTTGTTGCTACCAAAACTGAAACAAGATCCTTGAAACAGAAAGGATGTTGCCATGGAAAAGTGAAGTAACACTCAGTGCAGCTGCAGTGCATTAATGAATAGGATATTTTTTTAAAAGATCATTTGTGTTTGGTGTGGCGCAGAGGGTCCCAACCAGGTGGTTTCCATGAGCAAAATCTGACCCCGGATTTAGGATGTCTTACTGGCAGATTACTTCATTTTCTTTCCCTCGGATTGTCAGAATTTATAGCTGCACACTTATGACCAGTAATGTAAATCACTCAACATTTTACATTAAAGCACAGTTTAGACATACAGTTTAACAGTTATTCTAAAAGTATAAAAAAAGATTTCATGTGATAGCCTCACTGTATAGAATACATATTTCTCCGTAAAAATTTTGAGCAATTTTTAGTATGTATGCTTAGATTCTACTCACTAAAGGAACCTTCATCACAAATACCTTATTTTAGAAAGCTTATCTTGTAGAGTTTTTAACCTAACTCATATATAAATATACTATTGTTTCTATATGCATTATTCATTGTTTCCGTTCTATGAACTAGTTGATTTTTAAGTTATTAGTGTGTGGTATTTTATGATTTTGGATATAGAGTGCAATTAAATTTTATTTCTAAGACTGACTTTGTGTATATTGTCACGTTTCTGCATGTTTCCGTATATTAAACTAGTGACCTCACATTGTTGAGACCATTTTACCATAACATCAATATCTATATGAAATGTTAATATTTATTAATATTTTGGTCCTTTGATCTGAATTAGGAAAGAATGCTCACTTAGGTTATGCCATTGTAAACTGTACAGTTAAACATCATTAATGCATTATGTTAAATATTTAAAACATACTAATGATACATATAAGACTATGTAGAGTTATTTTTCAATGAAATATGTTATGATCTTAATCTGATCATCAAGTCTTTAATACTTACAAACTTAAATTGCAAGCACTGCAAGCAAGGTTCTAGAACTAACATAATTCAGTTGATACATCATATGGATTTTTTTTTGCATTGGGTTATGTGCCATTTTTCTTCACTGAATTCAGTAGTTGTCTATATCCAGAAATGTAAAACCAATACAAACCATGTTGCATGTTAGTGAATTATTTATTTTATCAAGGAAATCTGAGTGGAATGTCATGCTCTTTCTAGAAATACATTTATCTGAAAGAAAGGCTATTACTGCATCTTTCATTATCCTTTACAAAGCACATTCTTCTTGCTAACACAATCACTTGAATTATCTATCCCTAAACTTAGTTAAGCAATGCAAGATTTATCATACCTCCAAATCACGTATTTGTTGTACAGTTTTTATAGAAAACTAATAAGTTGTAATTTACATTTGCTTAACAAAACAATTCAAGTTTCCAAGACTTTGAGGAATTATTAAAACCACATGCTAGATATTGTTTTGTATGTTTGTTTGTTTAATTAATTTTATTTATTTATTACAATTTATTCACTTTGTATCCCTGCTGCAGCCCCCTCCCTCATCTCCTCCCAGTTCTACCCACCCTCCCTTTTCTCCCCCTATGTGCTTTCTCTAGTCTCCTGATAGGTGAGGATTTCCTCCCCTTCTATCTGATCCTAGCTTATGAGGTCTCATCAAAGCTGGCAGTATCATCTTCCTCTGTGGCCTGGCATGGCTGTACCCCACAGGGGGAATGTGATCAACGACCCAGCCACTGAGTTCATGTCCGAGACAGCCCCTGTACGCCTTACTAAGAAACCCACTTGGAAACTGGCAGCCTGTAGGCTTGCTTTGAACAGGGGTTCTAGGTCCTCTCCATGCATGGTCCTTGCTTGGAGTATCGGTCTCTGCAGGTGCCCCTGGGCCCAGGTATTTTGTCTCTGTTGTTCTCCTTGCAGAGTTCCTGTCCCCTCCATGTCTTTCTGTCTCCCCCTTCTTCCATAAGGATTCTAGCACTCTGCCCAAATTTTAGCTATGAGTCTCAGTATCTCCTTTGATACCCTCGGTATAGTCTTTCAGAAGTCCTCTGTGGAAGGCTCCTGTCCTGTTCTTCTAGGAGAATTCACAACAGAGAAATATTGAATGGCAGAGAAACACTTAAAAGAAATGCTCAACATCTAGTCAATCAGGAAATGCATACCAAAACAACCCAGAGATTTCACCTCACACCCATCAGAATGGCTAAGATCAAAAACTCAAGGGATGATGCATGCTGGAGAGGTTGTGGGGAAAGGGGAACCCCCTCCATTTCTGGTGGGAATGTAACCTTGTACAACCACTTTGAAAATCAATCTGGTGCTTTCTCAGGAAATTAGGAATAGTGCTACCTCAAGATCCAGCTATACCACTCCTAGGCATATATCCAAAATATTCTCAAGTGTACAACAAGGACATTTGCTCAACCATGTTCATAGCAGCTTTTTTCATAATAGCCAGAATCTGAAAACAACCCAGATGTCCCTCAACTGAGGAATGGATACAGAAATTATGGTATATTTATACAATGGAATACTACTCAGCAATTAAAAATAAGGAAATCATGAAACTTTTAGGCAAATGGTGGGAACTAGAAAAGATCATCTTGAGTGAGGTATCCCAGAAGCAGAAAAACACACATGGCATATACTCACGTATAAGTGGATATTAGACATGTAATATATGATAACCATACTAAAATCTATACTCCTAAAGAAGCTAAGCAAGGAGGAGCCTAGGAAAGAGGCTGAACCCTCATTCAGAAGGGCAAACAGGATGAACTGAATATTGTTTTTTAAGAGTCACCTAAGACTAATAGAACTTAACCTTCACTTGTTCTGAATTTAAAAGAAAAAGAAAAAAACTTATGCATTTGGGCGTATTAATGTTCTATGGCTCTGTTGAGTTAATTAACTATTCTCAATCTTTAAGGAGAATTAAATTTTATGTAATAATCACAATTTATGTAATTGAAGACTAAAATGAGACAAAACACTTTGATTTCTAAGACTTCCTATTGCCCTGTGTTATACAAATGTACATTCGTATATATTTTGCCTCTTTGGGTGTACACACAAGGTTTATTACCCAGACACATTCTTCTAATGATTCTTGGAGGTTTGAACTGAGTATTTTAAGTTTGTGTCCATGTATTTCAGTTCGTAATTTTTAAATACAGGCCCCAAATGGGCATAGAAATAGCATTATTAAGAAAAATAAAAGTTTACCGCCTTATCTGTGTGCTGCTACCTAAATCTAATGACCTTGAGAAGCAGGAATGTTTTTGTTTTTCCTTATTTCTCAGCACATTTTCTAACTCCCATCATAATTCTTGAAACAACTGGTGAAGGGCAGCAGCATTTTTTATTTCATGTCACTGTGTGCTTGAAACAATCCTTTTTAATTGTCATTTAGATTTCTTAAATCCAATAACTCATGAGGATACATGCTGGGCATGTTTCCATTTTTTACTTCATTTTTTATGGTGAAGATGAGTAGTAGTTCAAATGCATGTTTGATCTAACCCAAATATCTTAATTCTGCTTTTCTTTTCTAGCTTGATGTACAGTCTTGCTGTGTATTCATTCCAAATGACAGTCTGCCATCTCCCAGTACAATTGTATCTGGTGATATTCCTGGAACAGTAAGAAGTTGGTACCATGGACAAACCAGCATACCAGGAACACTTGTCCTCTGTTTGCCGCAAATAAAGATTATTAGTGCTGGTCACAAGTACATGGAACCTCTTCAGGAGATTCCTTTTGTCATCCCACGGCCCATCCTTGAAGAAGGTACTTTTTTTTTTTTTCCATAATATTATTTTATGCTGGCAGTTGTAGGATTTTCCCTCCCCCATTTTTATTTTACCCATATGAGTGTTGCCTACATGTATGTCTATGTATACATAAGTGCAGAATCCATAGATACCAAAGAGTATGTTGTATATATTGAGACTGGAGTTACGAGTAGTTGTGAGTTGCCATATAGGTGCTGGGCATCAAACTCTGGTTCTCTGCAAGAACAGCTAGTGTTCTTAATTGCCAGCTATCTCTTCTTCCTTGTTTTGTTTTTTGATATATAGTATACATGTAAACTAACTTGTACATGAAGATTTGTTATAATTTTATTTAGCATACTGATATATTTTATTGCTCTCGTATGTCTATATTAACATAACTAATATCTAAATAAATTATCTATAAAATATAAACTATAATATGATTATAAAAAGAAAAACATAGGACATATTGGTTTGGGCTTATTTTATTTAAAAAAAATCTTTTTGTATACTGTGATCATATTCCTTCTTCAAGTATTTCCAGATTATCACCACCTCTCTACCCATTCAACTTATATATCCTTTATCTATTTCTCAAAAACAAAAAAACCAACAAATACAGAAAACTGCAAACAATAAAAACTCTAAGTTAAGACTGAAAACAAACAAACAAACAAACAAACAAAAAAACAAAGCCAAAACAAAACAAAGAGCACACACACAAATCATGGAGCCTGCTTTGTGTCAGTCAGCAATGCTGGGGCATGGGCTCGCCCTGGACTATGGTTGACATACCCATTGGCACTCCTTTGAGGAAATTGATCTTGTCATTCCTAGTAGATACCAATTTCAAACAGCTTCTTGGTTAGGGATCGAAGTTTTGTGCTCACTTCTTCTCAGTGCTGGGATTTTGTCTGTTTTTAACCTCTATGGGTCTTGTGGGTGATACCACCTTCTCTGTGATTTTACATGTGTATTCATTCTGTTGTGTTTGGACGACATTATTTATATGGTGTCATTCACCACCTCTGGCTTTTACAGTCCTGCCTACTCCTCTTCATAAATTTTGAACCTTGAAAGGAGGGGTTTGATAAAGATCCCCCATTTGAGTTTGAGGGCTCTCAAGTGTCTGACTCTTTCTTTGCGCATTGTTTAGTTGTGGATCTCTTTGTTACTTAACCATTGACTGCAAGTAAAAGCGTCTCTAACGATGGATGAGTGATGCTCAAATCTGTGGGTATAGCAGTTTGTCACTAGGGATCTTTTAATTTTATGTTCTTTAACTGAATTTCTCCTAGGCCTATGACCTGTCTAGTCTCAGGGTCTTAACCATTTCAGCAGTGTCATACATGGCTTTTATCTCATGGACTGGTCTTCAATACCAGCAGGATATGGTTCATATTGCCATAATAACATTTGTGTCCTGTATTGCACCGGTACATTTTACAAGCTGGTCTCTGTTATAGGTTTCAGGGTTTGTAGCTTTGTGAAATTGATGATTACTTTTCTCTTGTTTGTACTTTTTTTCTGAAATTAATGACTATTGTAGTGTGCAAAGTAACTTCAAGCACCATGAACACTAGTCAGTATGGGTAAAGTTTCTAGTTGGGTACCAACTCTCAGTGTTTGCTGGCATAAGGAATTTGCACCTTCAGCAATGAGATCTTACCATCAGATTATGGAAAGTAAGCAATAACGTTGAAATATCTTATGATGTTTGGTGGCAGTGTGTGTGTGTGTGGTGTCTCTCTGTGAACCTTTTGTCTAGCAGCTCAATTAGTTGTAAGCTAATTATGGCACTGGGGGATTTACTTACTATAAATGAATAGCCGAGTCCTTGTCTCCCCCATGTTGTTGATTATTAATATTTATTATTGATTTATCTTTTAGTTAAACAGTGGTTATTCCTAAACCAGCTGTATACCCAAATCACCACACAGAGACTAGGCTTTATTTAATTAACCTAGAGCACAATGCTGGGCTATAGTTATTCCATCTTAAACCTCCAAGCCCACATAGTTTCCTCCCATTCAGATTTTACCCATTATACTTGCTTTTAGTGATATATTAGGTCCAGTTCATCTCTCCTCATGGTTCCAAGTCCTGTCCTGCTGATCTCTCCTCTCCGGCTCTTCCCCCTCCTTCTTTCTCCTCCCCTCTGGACCAGGATGTCCACCCTACTCCATTGCTCAGCATTGTCTGGTTGTTTTATTGACAATGCATTTGTTCTAAATAGTGGCATGCTTACACAAACTTGAGACAGGTAATGCTTAGAATAAACATCATAGTGTAATGTCGAGATTGAAACCAGATAGTGGGGTAGAGAAACCAGCATTTGAATGAACAAGGGTAAATTGTATACATTCTTGTATACAACACAACACCCCAATTGTATAGTGACTCCATTTAGCTTCAGTTCATATATGTATATGTTTCATGTAGCTTCTACAGTGCAAGGGTTCCATATGGCTTTTTCAAAGGCCATAAATGTTACTTACTCCCATGTAATGGAAGTTTTTGTTTCTTTACAACGCATTTGTGTAAATATGTTTTTTGTTTTAATTCTAAGTGTGGTATTTTAGTTTGGGCTTTAGTTTGTCCACAGCTGGTAATTGTCTCATGTGGGATGTGGTCTTTGACAGCTGGTAACAGCCTGCCTTACTATGGCACAGAGAGGGGCGGGGTGTATGGCTCTGAGGATATAAATATGAGAGCCGAGAAAGAGAATGTGTGACACACAGTGGTGGAGTGTGGTGAGTTGCAGTTTGGAGAGACCAGAGATGCTTTGTGGTACAAAGGCTTGGTGGCGAGAGATGAAGGAGACTGCTTTTGCTTTTGATGGAGAATTGGTATAACCCTGAAAAAAAAAAAAACATTGATCCTAAACTGCTGGGAGAAGTAAAGAGGTCTGTGCCCCCTCTCCTCACTAACCTTCTCTCGTTTATCTAGGGTTGGGGTTTTGGAAGGGAGTGGCTTTAAGGAACCCCCCAAAAAATAGAGTTTAAAAATGAGTGCTACACCCCCTCCATCCATTTTTTTTTTGCTTTATTTTTCATTTCCCTTCCAATCCTATTCTAATTTTCTCTTTTATATCTTTGTTACACTCTACTCTTCTTCCTTGGATCTCCTTCACTCCACTCCCATCCCTTATTAGCTACCTAGCCTCTGTGACTATTGAAACACATATAGCTGTAGCATAAAAGCTAGCATCCACATAGAAGAGAAGACATACTTTCTTTTTTGTATGTGTCCCAATTACCTCACTCAGGATAATTGTTTCTAGTTCATCCATTTACAGGCTATTTCCATTTTCCTTAACAGCTACATAATATTCCATTGTGTAAATCTACCACATTTGAATCATCCAGTCATTAGTGATGGTCATCTAGACTTTCCCTAGTGTATGGCTATTATGAATAGAGCAAAAGTGAGCATGGCTGGGCTAGTATCTTGGAGTAGGGTGTAGAGTCCTTGGGTTTATTTCCAGAAGTGGTGTAGCTGGATCTTGTGTGGGATGTAGAGTCCTTGGGTTTATTCCCAGA
The DNA here is from genome assembly GCF_907164565.1 of Psammomys obesus. Lineage (NCBI taxonomy): Eukaryota > Metazoa > Chordata > Mammalia > Rodentia > Muridae > Psammomys > Psammomys obesus. The sequence goes on from NW_026585644.1 coordinate 60,954,956, forward strand.
AGTGGTGTAGCTGGATCTTGTGGTAGGTTAATTTTCATCTTCTTGAGGACACTGACATCAATATGGGCTGTACCATTGTGCAGTACTGACAGCAATAAACAAGCCAACTTGAGTATGGTAGGTAATTTTTTTTGTGTGTTCTTAGCTTGCAAATTGTTAAGAAATTCTGCATCTCTATTTTTTAACTTTTTTTTATTGATTACACTTTATTCATTTATTCAATTACACTTTATTCATGTATCCCCCCATAAGCCCCTCCCTCTTCCCCTCCCGATCCCACCCTCCCTCCCCTTTCTGCATGCATGCCCCTCCCCAAGTCCACTGATAGGGGAGGTTCTCCTCTCCTTCTTTCTGATCTTAGTCTATCTGTTCTCATCAAAAGTGGCTGCATTGTCCTTCTGTGGCCTGGTAAGGCTGCTCCCCCCTCAGGGGGAGGTGATTAAAGAGCAAGCCAATCAGATTATGTCAGAGGCAGTCCCTCTTCCCATTACTATGTAACCCACTTGGACACTGAACTGCCATAGCCTACATCTGTGCAGGGGTTCTAGGTTATCTCCATGCATGGTACTTGGTTGGAGTATGAGTCTCTGGGAAGTTCCCTGTGTTCAAATTTTCTTGTTCTGTTGCTCTCCTTGTGGAGTTCCTGTCCTCTCCAGCTCTTACTATTTCCTACTTCTTACATAAAATTCCATTCACTCTGCCCGACAGTTGGCCATCAGGCTCAGCATCTGCTTTGATAGTCTGCAGGGCAGAGGCTTTCAGAGGCCATCTGTGACAGGTTCCTAGTTTGTTTCCTGTTTTCTTCTTCTGGCTTTCAGAGGCCCTCTGTAGCAGGTTCCTAGGTTGTTTCCTGTTTTCTTCTTCTTCTGTTGTCCATCCTCTTTGCCTTTCAGGATGAGGATTGAGCGTTTTAGTTAGGGTCTTCTCTCTTGCTTAGTTTCTTTAGATGCACAGATTTTAGTGGGTTTGTCCTACTCGTTGGTACAGGAGAAAACTTCCTGAACAGAACACCAACAGCAGAGGCTCTAAGAGCAACAATCAATAAATGGGACCTCATGAAACTGAAAAGCTTCTGTAAGGCAAAGGACACTGTCATCAAAACAAAGCGACTGCCTACAGATTGGGAAAGAATCTTCACCCACCCTTTATCTGACAGAGGACTCATATCCAGTATATATAAAGAACTAAACAAGCTGAAAAGCAGCAAACCAAGTAATCCAATTAAGAAATGGGGAACAGAGCTAAACAGAGAATTCTCTGTAGAGGAATATCGAATGGCAGAGAAGCACTTAAAGAAATGCTCAACCTCATTAGCCATTAGGGAAATGCAA
>NW_026585644.1:60966286-60985658 GCF_907164565.1 Psammomys obesus
TTGCATTTCCCTAATGGCTAATGAGGTTGAGCATTTCTTTAAGTGCTCTCTGCCATTCGATATTCCTCTACAGAGAATTCTCTGTTTAGCTCTGTTCCCCATTTTTTAAGTGGATTACTTGGTTTATTGCTTTTCAGCTTGTTTAGTTCTTTATATATATTGGATATGAGTCCTCTGTCAGATAAAGGGTTGGTGGTGATTCTTTCCCAATCTGTAGGCAGTCGCTTTGTTTTGATGACGGTGTCCTTTGCTTTACAGAAGCTTTTCAGTTTCATGAGGTCCCATTTATTGATTGTTGCTCTTAGAGCCTGTGCTGTTGGTGTTCTGTTCAGGAAGTTTTCTCCTGTGCCAATGAGTTCTAGGGTATTCCCCACTTTTTTTTCTAGCCGATTTAATGTGTCTGGTTTTATGTTGAGGTCTTTGATCCACTTGGACTTCAGTTTTGTGCAGGGTGATAAGTATGGATCTGTTTTAATTTTTCTACATGTAGACATCCAGTTGGACCAGCACCATTTGTTGAAGATGCTATCTTTTTTCCATTGTATGGTTTTGGCATCTTTGTCAAAAAACAGGTGTCCGTAAGTGTATGGGTTTATTTCTGGGTCTTCTGTTCGATTCCATTGATCCACCATTCTGTTTCTATGCCAGTACCATGCAGTTTTTATAACTGTTGCTCTATAGTACAGCTTGAGATCAGGGATGGAGATACCTCCAGAAGATCTTTTATTGTAGAGGATTGTTTTAGCAATTCTCGGTTTCTTGTTATTCCATACGAAGTTGAGAATTTTTCTTTCCAGGTCTGTAAAGAATTGTGTTGGCAATTTGATGGGAATTGCATTAAATCTGTAGGTTGCTTTTGGTAAGATGGCCATTTTTACTATGTTAATCCTGCCAAGCCATGAGCATGGGAGATCTTTCCATCTTCTCATATCTTCCTCTAATTCTTTCTTCAGAGACTTGAATATTTTTTCATACAAGTCTTTGACTTGCTTGGTTAGGGTTACACCAAGGTACTTTATGTCATTTGTGGCTATTGTGAATGGTGTTGTTTCTCTAATTTCTTTCTCAGCCCTTTTGTCTTTTGTATACAGGAGTGCTACTGATTTTTTTGAGTTAATTTTGTATCCGGCCACTTTGCTGAAGGTGTTTATCAGCTGTAGGAGTTCCCTGGTAGAGTTTTTGGGGTCACTCATATATACTATCATATCATCTGCAAATAGTGATAATTTGACTTCTTCCTTTCCCATCTGTATCCCCTTGATCTCCTTCAACTGTCTTATTGCTCTAGCAAGGACTTCCAGCAACATTCTTATTAAAGAAATTTTGTTTATACATAGAAGAAAATAAGTCACTCTGTGGTAACCACTTACACATTTAAGATTTATATCCAGTGTTCTTAATATTATATGGCAGATACATTGATGCATGTATATCGATATTTCTTATTTTGTAAAGATATAGATATTAATAAATAATTACGACAGTGTATTTACATTTCAGATAGAAATGTTAGAGAAGTTTCTGTTTAAGTTAGTTACCTATATAATTTTGTTGATCTTCTGTTTTCTCTTTAGGTGATGCGTTTCCTTGGACCATAAGCTTGCATCATTTCAGCATATATACCCTTTTTGGAAAGCAAGTGACACTTTCCCTAGTGGAACCCATGGGATGTACCTCTACTCTAGCGGTCACATCTCAAAAGCTGCTTCCTTTGGGACCTGATGGAAGGCATTCATTCGTTGTCTGTCTGCATGTTGACTTAGAGTCATTAGAAATCAAATGTTCTAATCCTCAGGTTGGTACATTTGATTTAGAAAAGCTAACTGGTTTTATTTTCAGTGTTCGTTTATTTAAAAGGCTTTTTTTTTTCTCCCTGTTAAATACCATATCTGTTTGGTCGTCAACATTATGGTGATTAGATTAAGAATGGCTTTGAAGTTCTGTCAAATTTTATAATGAGAATTGTATTGATGATAGCATAAATTTATTTTTTGGCTGAAAGAATAAAATCAGTTGTAGTTCTGATGTTTGGAAATCATGTTGACTAGAGGGTGTACTGAACTGATCAAGTATAATTTTTAATCAGATTCTCACAATCTGTTTTCTCGTCTTGCCATATTTTGTACCAGAAGAGAACACCAGTGTTTCCTACTCAAGGACAGTGCTACTCCTATATCATTTCAACTGTGATATGCCACTCATGATATATTTTTATCTTATGATTACTATGAATTCATCTCATCTGGTTTTATATAAATCATTAGCATATATGAAATTTAAAATTTTAAAAGATTTATTTATTTTATGTAGATGAGTGCTCTTTCTGCATGTATACCTGCACACCAGAAGAGGGCATCAGATCCCAGTATAGTTGTGAGCTACCATGCGGTTGCTGGGAATAGAACTTAGGACCTTCCCAAGAGCAGACAGTGCTCTTAACCACTGAGCCATCTCTCCTGTTCCAAAATTTGCATTTTTTTTAACTTCAAGTATTCTTAAATCTCTATTTCAGCTTTAGTAGTTATTAGCCAGTTTTTCTGTTCTTTTATTTTGCTTGTTTATTTGTTGAGACAGGGTTTCTCTGTGTAATAGCCCTGGCTGTCCTAGACTCTGTACACCAGGCTGGTCTTGAAACTCACAGAGATCTGCCAGCCTTTGTCTCCCAGAGTGCTGGAATTATAGACATGCACCACCATGACTGGGTAGTTTTTAAAGTATTAAAAAAAAAAAAAAAAAAAAAAAAACTAAGTTCTGCTATCATTCAATATTGGAGAACTTCCTTTCTAGTACATTGCAGCTCTTTTCTCTTCTGCTGTCTCTTGTTTGTTTGTTTGTTTGTTTGTGGGTGTGCATGCATGCCACATTTGAAGAGGAGAGCTTATGGGAGTTGTTTCTGTCCTTGAACCAATTGGTCTTGGAGATAGAACTCAGGTTATCAGTCTTGGTTGCACAGAACCACTTTGCTGGCGCTCTCCCTGCTTCTCTCTGTTGTATTGTATATAATGTGCTATGTGCTTTCATAGAATGGTGTTTACCACTCTAGTTGGTGTCATGAATCTGGAGTGGGGCCTAAAAATGAGGCTTTAATCTTAAAGTCTGATGCAGTAGCCAACCTTATTCAGAGCATTAGATAATTTATACTCTGAGGGTTAAGAATAGTCACCTGAGTAAAGTATACAATCCAAGCCACATGAGGTAAAAACATGTTTTTCCGTAGAGGAACATAAACACATACTTGCCAGTTGTAATGAATAATCTGAAGCAAACTCATTCCTGTCCTCTACACCTGAGAGGATCATGTAAACACATTCCAAGAATTCTGTGTTTTTTTAAGAAATTGAGGTCAAAAGACTCTTGTCTTGTTTTCTTGGTGTTTCCTGAGAAGCACTCAGACTTTGTCTCACAGGACTCCATTCTTGGACTGTTCTGGTAGTGCTGTGAAGGAGAATAGCTATGGCATGGTTCTCCTTCTTTTAGGATGCTTTTAGAATGCTAATGCTAGTGGCTGCCTTAAAATGTTTCTAAGAGTAAGAAAAATTGTTGAGTTTGAGTAGTGTCCCTGGGGTTGGAAAGTTGGTATTAATGTCCTAGTCCCCTTTATCTCAGAATGTGATATAAGGTTTGTGACAAAGGTAATCAAGGTAAAATGAGGCATTAGAGTCAAATTTATTAATTCCATTTTAAAAGAGAGTTTTGAACACAGATACCCATAGGCAGACAATAATATGAAGGCCCATGGGCAATTGTTGTGCATTTGTGGGAGCAGAACTTTCAGTATGTGGGTACAGACCTCAGGACACGCAGGTCTTAGAAAGGCAGCAAGGAATGATTCTACTCTTGTCTCAGATGATACATTACAGTGCTGATATAATGACTTATTAACCATACTCAACACAAACATTTCTGAGGTTTTAAGGCATCTCATTAATGGAGCTTGGTTCCTTACGTTCTACAGAGTAGAACATGAAAGAACAGATTCAAATTCTCTATATGTGTTCCCTGGCTTTCCATCACTATGACAGTAGATAACAATAAAATAAAACATAACAAGAAAGTGGTAATGCTTGGCTTGTAATGTTCCAAGACGAAGGATCTGGTGCTGTTTTAGTTCCCAAACTCTGGACTTAGTTCTTTCTCTCTTCCCTAACCAGGAAGCTTTTTTTTTTTTTTTCCCAACAGGTTTCTCTGTGTGACTTTGGCTGTCCAAAACTCACTTTGTAGATTAGGCTGATCTCGAACTCAAAGCAATCATCTTTCTTCTGTCTCCACCTCCCTACGTGCTGTGAGTAAAGGCATGCACCACCATGTCCAGCTGGGAATTCTCTTCTTGTAACTCTTTCCTTGTTGCTCAGAGCTGGAACATAGGTGATTTGGCACGCCTCTCCCTCTTCTTCTGTGCACCCTACCCCCTTCTTCTTTTATGAAATTAGGCATTTTGTTATCACCTGGCTTTCTTTCTTTATTTTTATTATTAGTTACATTTTATTAACTCTGTATCCCAGCTGTATCCTGCTCCCTCATTCCCTCCCAATCCCACTCTCCCTTCCTCATTTCCTCCCTGCCCCTTTCCAAGTCCACTGATAGGGGAGGACCTCCTCCCCTTTCATCTGACCCTGTTTTATCAGGGATCTTCAGGACTGGCTGCAAAGTCCTCCTCTGTGGCCTAGCAGGTCTGCTCCTCCCTTGGGGGGAGGCTTGGGGGGTGGGGAGGTTAAAGATCCTGCCATTGAGTTCATGTCAGAAATAGTCCCTGTTCCCCTTACTAGGGAACCAACTGGGATACTGAGCTACCATGGGCTACATCCGAGCAGAGGTTCTAGGTTGGTCCTTGGTTGGTCACCTGTCTTTCTTGATCCTTGTGTACACAGACTTCTGAGTGAATAGCTTTTAGGTAAAGTTGTGAGTGTGGGTGTCCATTTCATGTACTAGATCTCACCAGGTATCCAATTTGCGTCTAGACCTTAGTGAGTATCCTATCTTGTTCTAGATCTCAGTGGGTATCTATTTCATGTTCTTGATCTCAGTGGGGATTCATTTCATGTTTTAGATTTTATTGGGCATCCATTTCATGTTTTGTATTTCAATGAGCATCCTTTATGTTCCAGATCTCAGTAGGTATCCATTTCTTGTTCTATATTTTTGGTGGCCACTGATTTCTTATTCTGGATCTCAGTGGGTGTCCATTTTATGCTCTAGATCTCAGAGATAAACTTCTAACTAGGTTCCATTCTTTATGATAAGATTATCTTTATCTTTGAATAGTTAAAAAATAAAACTTTCATTTAGCTAGTTCTTCATTCTCAGATTGCCATTGCTTTTCAGTTAAGTTCACACATAGCTCAGAAAATGGTATTCACAGATACATAGTTTTCATTTATCTCTTAATCCAGTCTTACTGAAGTACTCATAGTGTACAATAAACTCTGTGTTTAAATTTGGAAAAACTTGGGATATCCATACTCGTTAAACCATCCTAGGAACTGTTTTCCAAAGTTACTTATAGACCTTTGAAACCCCACTCCCTTTTCCTTAGACATTTGGGTCGATGGAATTATACAGTTGTAATTTTTTTCTAGCTTCCTTCATTCTTCACAGCCATTTTTAAATTAGTTTATATTTCACATGCATCAGACTTTTTTATTGCTAAGTAACATTTAACTATGTGGTTGTAGTTTGGTTTTTCCATGCTTGTTATTAAGCATTTGGGAATTTTCCACTTTTAAGTTATCACACATAATGTTGTAAATGTTTGTATGTATGCCTCAGCAACAATCAGCTTTTCTTTTTAGAGAAACTACTTGAAATGGCCAGATAATGTAGTAAATATATACTTCTTTCAAAATTCACAAACTGGATTTAAATTTTATATTTTCAGCAGCAGAAAATGAGAGTGTCTGTTACTCTGTGGTAATATTTAGAATGGTTACACTGATTAGTTATACACATTCTAATTTTGTTGTTGATTTTAGTTCTCAGTGTTTCATTTTTCCAACTGAAATTGATCATTTATTCTCAAAATGTTTGCTTTATTTGGGATGAGAAGTGATGTTAGCAAGTTTTCCTTTGAAAATAAAATTACATTTGACGTTTATGTTGTTATTTGCTGCCACCTTAAACACATGTGTTTTTGCATGATTTTAAAAACATAACAGTGGAAGGAAATGGAAGTACTGACAGTAAAAACAGTACTATGCCTCAAAGGTAAATAAATCTAAACTGTGAGGAGTAGAACTTACTTCCTTTGGTTAATGCTGTCCTTATTAGACAGCTCTTTTATTTAATAAAAAAAGAAGCATTTGGGTTCCAACAAAATTGTTTCTTTTAAGAAAAAAAAATCTTACTTATGAAATAGACTAGAAGTGTTTATTCTTTGAAGTATTTTTCTGTTTTGTTTTGTTTTGGTAGAATCTGTAGTCTGTAGCCATTAGGTCATTTTAAAAGAAGAAATATCCATGACTCCAGATTTGAGACTTCATTACACAAAAGCAGTAGAAAACTGTATACCACGCAGGGCTTTGAATCAGGGGTGCATTGACAGCATTGGTTCTGTGTATGTGTTCTGCCCACATGAGAAGCCATCCTCATCATCTGGATGTGTCCCGAGGCTGAAACTCTTCATAAATAGGAGAATTTCACCTCTTTAAATGGTAATCAGAGTATGGTATCCAGCTGTGGATTTGCTTGTATGTTATTTTTTTTCATTTCCCCTGGGCTTGTTTTATATAGTATATGCCAATGTGTTCTCATACAAACTCCGTGATTAATGCTTATTTATGAAATCTTGTATAAATATCTTAGAACTCAGTCAAACAATTTACAAGTTAACCAGCTTTTCTCTGAATATTGGAATGACATTTCCCAGGGGAAGTCAGTTGGATATGTTTTCTGTCTCTAGAAGTCTCATAATATTTTCCTTGTCCTACTCTTATATCACCCTTTTTACTTGCCTTGCAAGAAATCCCATTTCATTTTTACCTCAGGAAAATAGAGAACATTTAGATAAGGAAATTATCTGAAAAAGGGGGTGAAATACTTTCCATAGTTCACAAAGTAATCACATTTACCAGGGTATATATTTGCTTTCTATTTTTTACCCAGTTCTCTGTGGAAGAGGCATTTGTATTTGTTCCATTATCATATCTTAAAAGGAATCTACTTCTCAATAATGAACTCTTCTCATTAGATTACTTCCATCCACAGAAATGCTTGTTTGATTATGAAATAGCACAGTATAAGTTTGAGACACAATGCACTGGCAGTTATTTTGTACACGCTCATATTTCTGGATGTGTTAATTTTCTTATATCTAGCATTTTAGTGGGTTATGAATAGAATTCCAAACTTGATTCTTTCCTCCACTTCCCCCATGCTCAGGTCCAGCTCTTTTATGAATTGGCTGACACCATGAGTAAAGTCTGGAATACGCTTCAGAAGAGAGGCAGTCTTAGTCCGTCTTCAGTCTACCCAGAGACCATGGCAGGGCCTGTTCCTTGTTCTCCAGTTCGGAGCAGCGTAGGCACAGCTCCACCAGACACCAGCACATGCAGCCCGTCTGCTGACATAGGAACGACCACTGAGGTAAGTGGTTTGAAAGTCGTTACCCAAGGAGAGGGAAAATGGAATGAAGTTTTCACAAAACTGTTGAAAGTGAAAGTGACCTCACCATCATGGAAGTTGATAGATTGAGAAGTCCATCCAAGAAGCTCTGGTGTGTTCTGTACTGCCCAGTTCTGTGACCTAAAGTGATGGAAATGCTTCCTTTTTTCCTCCTTTTTCCAAATGAGGAAGAGGTAGATAGACTAACATGTCTGTTAGCATAAGAACAGTGAGTTCTTAAGCAGAGAGCCTCAATGTTGATGGTCTCAAAAGCTTTGAGAAGTTTTACAGTAAACTACTTGATTCATTGTAGCTATAGCAATTTTCAATTTTAATTATGGAACACTCCTTTTTTTGTTTTGTTTTTTTGTTTGTTTGTTTTTTTTAAGATAGAGTTTCTCTGTGTAGTTTTGCCTGTCCTGGAACTTGCTCTGCAGTCCAGTCTGTCATAGAGATCCATTTGCCTCTCTTTCTGAGTACTGGATTAAAGTTGTACAACATCCCTGCACAACTCTGAATTCTTGCTTTTAATAGTATGCCTGCTATGACCTGTATGATAGCATAGCTTATTAAATAAGTGATTTAAATTTGAAGTAGCAAGTTGCTAGACAAAGATGGCTAGAAGTTAATACGGGCAGTTAAATTGAGAGACATTTGTTTTAGTGGAAGATAAAGGTAATTCATCAAATAGATGTTTGTCAGTCCTGTCCTCACAAGAACTTCAGCCTTGGGACTTCCTACTATAGAAGTATTCTTTTGAAAAGAGACTTTTATCATCTCCTTAAATGCTGAAAAAGCATTTGACAAAATCCAACACCCATTCATGTTTAAAGTCTTGGAGAAATCAGGGATACAAGGCACATTCCTAAACATAGTAAAGACAATCTACGGCAAGCCTATAGCCAACATCAAACTAAAAGGAGAGAAACTTAAATCAATGCCACTGAACTCAGGGACAAGGCAAGGCTGCCCACTCTCTCCATATCTCTTCAACATAGTACTTAAAAGTCCTAGCTAGAGCAATAAAACAACTAAAGGAGATCAAGGGGATACAAATTAGAAAGGAAGAAGTCAAAGTATCACTATTTGCAGATGATATGATAGTATACTTGAATGACCTCAAAAATTCAAACAGAAAAGTCCTTCAGCTGATAAACACCTTCAGCAAAGTGGCTGGATACAAAATTAACTAAAAAAAAAAAAAAAATCAGTAGCTCTCCTGTATATGAAGACAAAAGGGCTGAGAAAGGAATTAGGGAAACAACACCCTTCACAATAGCCACTACTAACATAAAGTACCTTGGTGTAACTCTAACCAAGCAAGTGAAAGACCTGAGATTTCACATTACACCCATCAGAATGGCTAAGATCAAAAACTGAAGTGACAGTATATGCTAGAGAGGATATGGCGAAAGGGGAACCCTCTTCCATTGCTGGTGGGAATGTATACTTGAACAACCACTTTGGAAATCAATCTGGCGCTTTCTCAGACAACTAGGAATAGTGCTACCTCAAGATCCAGCTATACCACTCCTAGGCATATATCCAAAAGATGCTCAAGTATATAACAAGGACATTTGCTCAACCATGTTTGTAGCAGCTTTATTCATAATGGCCAGAATCAGAAAGCCCAGATGTCCCTCAACTGAGGAATGGATACAGAAATTGTGGTACATTCACACAATGGAATACTACTCAGCAATTAAAAACAAGGAAATCATAAAATTTGCAGGCAAATGGTGGGAACTAGGAAAGATCATCCTGAATGAGATATCCAGAAGCAGAAAGACACACATGGTATATAATCGCTTTTAAGTGGATATTAGACATATCATATAGGATAAACATACTAAAACCTATACACCTAAAGAAGCTAAGCAAGAAGGAGGACCCTGGGTAAGAGGCTCAATTCTCATTTAGAAAGGCAAATGGGATAGACATGGGAAGAGGATGAAAACAAGGAACAAGACAGGAGCCTACCACAGAGGGCCTCTGAAAGAGTGTATCTAAGCAGATGCTGAGACTCATAGCCAAACTTTGGGCAGAGTGCAGGGAATCTTATGAAAGGAGTAGAAAATAGTAAGACCTGGAAGGGACAGGAGCTCCACAAGAAGAGCAACAGAACCAAAAAATCTGGGCAAATTGGTCTTTTCTGAGACTGATACTCCAACCAATTACCATACATGGAGATAACTTAGAACCCTTGCACAGATGTAGCCCATGGCAGCTCAGTGTCCTAGTGGGTTCCCTAGTAATAGGAACAGGGACTGTCTCTGACAGGAACTCAGTGGCTGGCTCTTTGATCACTTCATCCTGAGGGAAGAAGAGCCTTACCAGGCCACAGAGGAGGACATTGCAGCCAGTCCTGATGAGACCTGATAGGCTAGGGTCAGATGGAAGGGAAGGAGGAACTCCCCTATCAGAGGACTGGGGGAGGGACAAAGGAGGAGAAGAAGGTAGCATTGGGAGAGAAAGATTGGAGGATGCTACAGCTGGGATACTGTTGTGCCCGATTCATTAGATACCCAAAAAGATCACCAGAAGTCAAGTCTGTTGCAAATCACTGGAGGATCTTTATTCAAGCTTAAGATGGGGCCACCAATCTATCCTGATGCAACAGGTTAGAAAGTGATTCCTCCAGTCTCAGGGAGGTAGAGTTTTTAAAGGGGAAAACTGCAAGTGGGGAATTACTAGCCTTGGTATTACAGGGAAGGGTAATATTGGGGAAAAGGGTTCAAAAAGCCACCAGGCCAAATGGCAAGATTTCTAGGGTATCTCTATGATAGCCTGCTGGGTAGAAGATCCATCCGTGGTATTTATGACAACCTGTGGAATGGAGTCCTGATTGTAGTTATCAATTATCACATTCTGTGGTATTCATGACAACCTGTGGGGTGGAGGGCCAGGTGGATTTTCTCGAAACCCAAATGTGGTGGCCAAGTCACTTTAAGGACAATCAACTTAAGATAGAGTCTGAGAAACAAAATGGAGTTAGCACTGTTGTCCTCAATTCCTTCAATACAAAGTGAATAAATTATAATTAATTAAAAATAAATTAATAAAAAAAATTTAAAAGAAAAGAGACTTTAAAAAAATCATTGCAAATGTAGGGTCCTCACACACTTTCATTGCTGTTGGTAATTGCCATTCATTCAATTCATAGTGCAAATGGTAGTATAATGCAGTGTACAAAAGACATGGTGGCCTAAAAATGAGCTGTAATATAAATAAATAGTATTGACATTTGAATAGAAACCATTATGCGATTTCTTCTGGAAAATGTATTGATAGTTTGGTGTGGAAGTAGCAATTTAAATTTATAATAAATCAATGAGATTTCAATAAGTGAGACTTGGGTACAATTTTATTTTAGTAGAGTTACAATATAACAAGCTAGAAGAGTAAATGGTCTTTATTTGTAAAAATAAAGACATTTTAAAAGGAATACTGTAAGATAATGAGATCAGTCATGGGTGGGAGGATTTTATTCCGTTACTTTAAAACTAATTCTGAGTTGCAGATGCCTAGTTTGAATAAGGCCCTGGGTTCAATCTCTAGTTGCACCAAAGAATCAAAAGGCAAACTTATTCTGACTTTAAAACCTTCTTTCAATGGTTGTACTTCAGTTCATTTGAAATTAGAGCACTGTTTTTTCTCAAATTTTGTTATAAAGGTAAGTTATGAATCCCCTCAGTGATAATTTATTAATTTGAAATAATTTAATTGGTTTGACCCCACACACACACACACAAACCCTAAAAATATAAGAATTTTAATGCAAAAATATTTGGGAATTAATTATCAAGAAAAAGTAAAAGAGCTAATACGAATTAATACATCATATTGAGCAGTAAAGAAGTGGCAGTCATTTGCATAATATCTACCCTTCTCTTATGTAGATAGTGTGGCCAGAAGCAGAAATCACTGGCTACCCAGAATAGTCACTGGGCCGAGTCTCTTGGGAATTTGTTCCTTGAGAAGTACCTTCAAATGCTTTGTCTGGTTTGAGTCCATGACGGAGAAGAGGGCTGCTGTGGAGATGGGTCCTCATGTGAGCAAGCGTGGTAGAACATGAATGTACTTTACTTCTTATATGTTTATATTTTACATACCTTAAAGTTTCTTTTCTTTTCAATAAAATATTTATGTGAGGATTGCAGTGAACTATGAATACACCTGAATTTAAATTTATCTCCTTAATAATTCCGTAGTAAACGGTGACATGAAAATTTGGTGATTTTTTTTTTTTTTTCTCAATGTGTGTTGGCTGTGGTTCAACCAAACTTCAAGCTTTGGGCCAAGCTTTTATTTTTTATTTTCTTTTTTTTATAGTATTTATAGAAACTTGGCTTCATGACCTTTTAAGTTTTTTTTTCTCCCACCTTTAAACCATACGATTATTTCATTTTTGGATCCTTTGAGTTCCTTTATAACAGATGTTATAAAGGATGTTGATTTTTCCTGGATTTGTCTGTGTGTTCAGACATGCCACCTGCCTAACTTAATATAAGTAAAAGTTGTTCTCTCATTGGAAAGCATGGAGACACAGAGAACCTATATCACGGGAGACTATGTAAACATCTGCCTCTGTTCCAATGTTTCCTGAAACGTTGTATTTCTGGACAGCTTATCTTAGTAATCATTGCACTCATCCTGTTTTCTCATTTCAGAAACCCTACATATTAGCATGTGAGCATAGAACCATCTGGGCATAGAACATACATATATGTTCTACATATGTTTTGGTTATAGCTATACTCCTAACCCTTTTTCACAGTGATGGGGATTATCTGCATCTGCATGAAGTAAAATAAAACTCCAACTCACTCAGTGCATTATCCATCTAACCCCTACTTTAAGACACTACAGGCCAAATCAATGAATGTGTTTGTTGTGAAAGATCGTATACATTTTTAGCTACTAGTCAGCAAACGCTGCTGTATAAATAAGTATATTCTTATTGTTGTTTTCCAATATATAGGTATTGATTTAAAGAAAATTATATTTTATTCATTTGTTTGGTTTTTGAAACTAGGTTTTACTATATATCCCTGGCTGCCCTGGAATTTGCTACGTAGACTAGACTGGCTTCAAACTCACAGATCCATCTGCCTCTGCCTCCAGAGTGCTGGGAATAAAGATGTGCAGCACCCTCCCATGCTATAAGAAAATACCATACTAGACAATAACCTAGAGCTGCTGCAGCACACCATATAATTAGTATCTAGAATCTTCCTCATACACACAGCCTCAGAGGAAAATCAAGTGAGAGTTTAAGAAGAACCTATCAGTGGACTCATGTGTACATATCACAGGCTGCCTGTTCACTTCTGGATAAATCCCAGGATTGGTGCTGTCTTTGCGTGAGATGGGAATAAAGACTTGTCCATTTTCAAGGCAAATGTCACCTTATGTCAAGGAGCCTCAAAGTGGCTCTTCATTAGGAGTACTCATTAAATAATGGCTTTGCAGGCATTATCTCTTTGCATACTCAAGTTAGTATGTCAGGTGGGTTTCTACTTTCAAAGTGAAGAATTTGTTGCTACAGAAGCGCAGTAACTTCCCCCAAGGTCATAAGGATAGTAAGTATCAAAGCTGGAATTTAAGTTTTTGCATGTTCACTCCAGTGTCTCCAGTGTATAAATTCTTAAGACTTATGTCCTACTTGAATCTTCTTTTGTAGTGAGTAATCATCACCATATGTAGATGCTTTCTATGCTGCCTAATTTGTTGTGTCTTATGGGCTATTCCACTTAGTTCTAGGTCGTTCTCAGAGGGTGTCACTTGAGACAAAATGGCTCCCACATTCTCTGTTAGCTTTGCTTTCTGTTTCTGCAACTTATTTTCTTTCATTTCTTCTAGTCACTTTCCATATTCCTACCTTACTCTTTCATTGTATTGTATTATTCCTATCTTGTTTATTTGTTTTTGACATCTTTTTCTTTTCACAAGTTGCAAATTCTTCCTGCAGGTATTTCTAATCCTCTTGGTTTTAGTCAGTGCTTTATTTATTCAGGAGACTGGAGAATGAAATCTGTTAATTCAGTCCTTGGTTTCCTAAAACAGTAAACTTATTTCTGCCACTCATTATGATTTGCTTAGTTCTAACCCAGATGAGGTAGAATTACAGTAGCACTGAACTGAATGTGTGATCAACACACTGAATACATTTCAAAGTTTTGTTGGCAGAAAATATGGGTATCAAAGGGGAAAAGAAAAACAGAATATAGTGTGCTGACTTTGCTAGTAATCTTTCAAGCAACAAAACAAAATCTTTTTTCCTTTTTTCCAAGTTGGATTGTCTGGTTCTTTTGACTGGAGAAAAATATCTCAACCTGTCTGCTGCTTTTCTTCTCTTCGATATGGACCCATTTCCTTAGCTCTAAGAATTAGCTTCCACTTTCTAGAGTACATTTGCTGACTTTATCACAGGAGCAAAGATGTTTTCTCAGTCTGTCAACAGCAGCTGTCTTGTTGAAAGCAGTCCATCCTCAGAGAGATTTTTAGATCATTTCCATTCTGTGCACTAGGAAATGAAATCACAGTGAATTAAAGTTAGCAACACCCAAGGTAGCAGCTGGGCCAACTTTTCACTATGATTCTAGGTTTGTGAAGTTTATGGAAGAGATCTTGGAAGCAGAGTGGGTTTTTATGTCTGCAATGTCAGCATCACATTCTTTAATCCCCCAGTTTAGCATCATAACCTGTCCTCCGGGGCAGTGTTGACATTCCTCCCAAAACTTAATCCACTGTGTACTCAGTGTAAGTACAGTTCATTTTACTCCTTTAGATGTAGTCTATCTCTTTATTTGTTTTTGTTCTTCTTAATGTTGACAAAATTCTGCTTTTCTTTGTAATGGGATGACGTCTTTTATACTGGTTTTATTCCTCAGTATTTTTGTGTTGTTGGTGGTGGGTGGTTTGTTTTGTTTTCGTGGTGGTGTTTTGTGGTTTTTGTTGTTGTTTTCCTTTTTTGACACAGTTTTCAATATGTAGCCCTGGTTGGCTTAGAACTGGCTACTTAAGCTGGGTTGGCCAGGAGTGCAAAGAAATAGACCTGCCTTGGCTGGGACTAAAGGAAGTCATGTGCCACCACAGCTGGCAATAAGTGACATTTTATGCATTTGAGATTATATACATCTCTTGCAAGGTTACTAATTAAATGGATTGAGTTTTAAATGTTAAACTGTCCCTGTATTTCTGAAATATGTAAATTTCAGAAATATATAAATACCTAAAAATCTATTTATTTATTTATTTCAATTTATTCCATTTATATCCTGGCTGTAGCCCCCTTGCTTGTCTCCTCCCTCTTTTCCCCCATGCAGCTTCCTTAGTCCATTGATAGGGGAGGACTTCCTCCCCTTCTTTCTGACCCTGGCTTTGGGCAGAGTGCAGAAATATATAAATTTTTATATTTAACTTTTATTTTTCTTTTAACTTTTTCTTTTTTTTTTCTCCCTCCACCCTGCCCCCCCACCCCTTGGTAAAGGCAGGTTCTTCCTTGGAATTCACTGTATAGACAAAGCTATAGATCTCCCTGCCTTGCCTCCTGGGTGCTGAGTTCTGGGTTTAAAGGTGTGCGCTACCACATGAGACATTTTTTTTTTAACTTTTCTTTCTTATCATAAACTTGAAGTATTTTAGTAATAAAGAATATATTTAAAAATAATGAATATTATTTTTTTAAATAAAAATAGCTTGAGAAGTTTTTCTCTTGGTCTGTACCGTGGAAAAGCATAATTTTCATAGGAAAATTCTCACACTCACTGTATATTACTATGCTACAAAGTAATCACAACCGAAAAAGATACTTTGTGTGATAGCGGAACTAAGTAAGGATCAGAGAGACTGATGTGTCACACATTGGAGACAAAAGAGACAAACTTTAAAATGATCACCAGAAAGGATGGTCCTTTGTCTCCTACTGCTGTGTTCTCAGAAACCTTGCTTGCTTGTACGCATGCACGCATCCATTCACTCATTTACAGGGTCTCCTATGTAGCTGTGGCCATCCTCAAACTTGGTGGCGGTCCTCCTGCCTCTGCATCCTAAGTGCTGGGATTGCAGGCATATACTACTACAGTCAACTTAGCAGCTGAATTTTATACCAGTCATTGACATTACTTAGTGATTACAAATCTGAATCCCATTCAGGTGTTTAACCAATGTAAAAAAAAAAAAAAATTGTTAACCACATTTGATGTGTTGTTTTTAGTGTATAACTAATCTTCCACTCATCATCTTTTTTTTTTTTTTGGCTATGTTTAAATATACACTTTAGTCAGCTTTCCACTTTTGGAGGTCCAATCCATTAAAGGGGTTAAAAGAGACAGGAGGAGGGGCTCATGACCATGAAGGACTCGAACCTAATTACCAGAAGACTGCCTGTAAAATGTTACCACCTAAAGTTTCTCCCACCTCCCCTTTTTAAGCGTAAGTGGTAAGCTGCATGGTAAGCCTGTGCCACAGTGGCCTCTGCTGACATTCCAGATTTAGACTACAGCAATATGAAACCTAAAATTCACTAGTTTAAAGTTGTATGACCTAAGTATATTCACTTGTCTAACTGGACAACCATGTACCTACTCAACTTTTCATCTGCAGCAGCTGAAACTGTTGAGCATCTTCCTCTAAATAGGACATCTGACCTTGGAGCAGGGGTAAAGTCTCTTGAGGCTAGGTTCCATTTTTTCTTGGTGTCATAGAACAATTTTTACACAAATGTTTTCCTTTCTGTGCTTAGTTTACTTCCATTTTCTTCTAGATGAGGTAGACAAATTTATCTTGTTCACTAGCAATACACAGAAACACAATGAATTATTGTGTGTGTATTTGGTATCCTGAAACTTTGCATAGTTTATTGGTTCTGAGAATTTGTGTTACAGAGTCTTCAGAGTTTTGTATGTGAAGATTGTCGGCAAAACGAAATACTTGTTTGGATGATTTTTATTTTTTGTTACCTAATTGCTCTGATTAGGCCTTTCAGTGCTGACTTTCCATTCATTAAAAAAAAAAAAAAAAAAAAATTGGGCAGTATTGCAAAGTTAAATATAATTTTAGCTTTTTTTAATGGAAATCTATGGCATTGTTTTGGCTTTAATGAAAACAAAGAGGTAATATACATATTGAAAAATTGCCCTTGTTTTTTTGTTTTCGTATTCTATATTTATGCTATTTTATACATTAATAAGTCTTCGTAAATACTATAAATAAAGTTATCTAGATTGGCAGTTTCCATTATCTTAGAAGTAACTTTGGTAAATAATAATTATTTCAGGTTTTTAGTGGATATGATTTACAAAGTTTTTACCACCATCCATCCTTCTTAATATAAAATGTTGAAAGAGTTTATAGTACCAACTCTAATAGTGATTAATTTAAATCTCTTAGCAGAGTACATAGCCTAGAGATGTATGTACATGTTTATTATGTCACTATAATTTTATAAGTACTCAAAGCTATACATATGAGTCTGCAGTTTCAAATTTTTGTATCTTTAATCTTTTTAAACATAATGATGTTATATTTTTATCAAACTTGTTTGTTGTTTGTTTGTTTGTTTGTTTTTTAAGACAGATTTCACTATGTAGCCCTACTGGCTTAGAATTTACTCTGTAGACTAGGCTGGCCTGGATCTACCTCCTCTGCCTCCAAAGTGCTGGGATTAAAGATATATGACACACCACATTTAGCTGCATCTAATATCTTAATTTCTTTAGAATTAAATTTTGTTTTCTTGGTGAAGGGATATTAGTTGTTCTTCATGAGGGCAGGTGTTCATGAAATTTTCTTACAGTTGTTAAAGCCCTGTACCACAAGAGACTTTTTTTTTTTTTTTGTACTTCAAAAGGACTCCAGAGGTAACAGCAATAGTTTCAGAGCCTTGTGCTACTAACTGCATAGCATGTTGCTTCATGAAAGAGTGGGCAATGTGAAACCAAGCTTTTAATCGTACATGTATGTCAGGTGTGTATTTGAAAACTAAAGTCCAAGTGGATCAAGGACCTCAACATAAAACCAGATACTCTAAATCAGTTGGAAAAAAAAGTGGGAAACAGCCTAGAACTCATTGGCACAGGAGACAACTTCCTGAACAGAACACCAACAGCACAGGCTCTAAGAGCAACAATCAATAAATGGGACCTCATGAAACTGAAAAGCTTCTGTAAAGCAAAGGACCCTGTCATCAAAACAAATAGACAGCCTACAAATTGGGAAAGAATCTTCACCAACCCTTTATCTGACAGAGGGCTAATATCCAGTATATATAAAGAACTAAAGAAGCAGAAAAGCAACAAACCAAGTAATCCAATTAAAAAAATGGGGAACAGAGCTAAACAGAGAATTCTCGAAAGAGGAATATCGAATGGCAGAGAAACACTTAAAGAAATGCTCAACCTCATTAGCCATTAGGGAAATGCAAATCAAAACAACCCTGAGATTTCACCTTACACCCATCAGAATGGCCAAGATGAAAAACTCAAGTGATAGCACATGCTGGAGAGGTTGTGGAGAAAAGGGAACCCTCCTCCATTGCTGGTGGGAATGTAAACTGGTTCAGCCACTTTGGAAGTCAATCTGGCGCTTTCTCAGACAACTACGAGTAGTGCTACCTCAAGACCCAGCTATACCACTCCTAGGCATATACCCAAAAGAGACTCAAGTACACAACAAGGACATTTGTTCAACCATGTTCGTAGCAGCTTTATTTGTAATAGCCAGAACTTGGAAACAACCCAGATGTCCATCAGTGGAGGAATGGATACAGAAATTGTGGTATTTTTGCACAATGGAATACTACTCAGCAATCAAAAAGGAGGAAATCAGGAAATTTGCAGGCAAGTGGTGGGATCTAGAAAAGATCATTCTGAGTGAAGTATCCCAGAAGGAGAAAGACAAACTTGGTATATACTCGCTTATATAGACCTACAAGATATGATAAGCATAATGAAATCTGCATACCTAAAGAAGATAATCAAGAAAGTGGACACAGGCGAAGGTGATTAATCCTCATTTAGAAAGACAAATGGGATGTGCATTGAACGTATGACAGGAGTCTACCACAAAAGGCATCTGAAAGACTCTACCTAGTAGTGTTTCAAAGCAGACACTAAGACTCATAACCAAACCCTCGGCAGAGTGCAGGGAATCATATGAAAGAAGGGAAGTTAGTATGATATGGAAAGGATAGGAGCTCTACAAGGACCAAATATATCCGGACACAGGGTCTTTTCTGAGACTGACACTCAACCAAGGACCATCTATGGATATAACTTAGAACTTCTGCTCGGATGTGGTCCGTGGTAGCTCAGTAACCAAGTAGTTTTCCAAAGTAAGGGGAACACGGACTATTTCTAACAGGATCTCAAGGGCAGGCTGTTTGACACCCCCCCCCCAGGGGAGGAGCAGTCTGTTAGGCCACAGAGGAGGACTTTGCAGCCAGCCCTGAAGATACCTGATAAAACAGGGTCAAATGAAAGGGGAGGAGGTCCTCCCCTATCAGTGGACTTGGAAAGGGGCAGGGAGGAGACCAGGGAGGGAGTGTGGGGTTGGGGAGGGAATGAGGGAGCGGGATACAGCTGGGACACAGAGTTAACAAAATGTAACTAAAAAGAAAAATAAAATTAAAAAAAAAAAAGAAAAAAGAAAACTCTCAGAAGTAATAACATTTTTTGCCTCAGACTGACATAGATACTGCTTTTTGCTGTTTTGCTACTTTTTATATGGTTTTATTGCTAATTAATGTTCAGGGTTTTTTTTGTTTTTTTTTTTT
>NW_026585644.1:60985668-61011224 GCF_907164565.1 Psammomys obesus
AAAAAAAACCCTAAATGCTAATTTCACTTCTTAATTTTTGAATACTTTTTCTTAACCTTTGTTTGTCACCTATAAATTTTCTTGTCATAGATTCTGAACCAAAGCAACACAATAAATAAAAAAATATAAGTCAATGACTTTTCTAATACAAATTCCTCATATTTTAATATCAAGTAATAAATATTTATCCTCTGTGGTATTTTCATACAAATCTCGTAGTACATCAGTAAACCTTAATAACTGTGGCTATAACAATTAGAGCCAGTTTCTATCCATCTTATTTATTGCTTCAGTTATTTAGTGAAAATTGCCATATACATACGTACTTGGTATTTAGAGATTAGACAGAGAGGTTGAAGCTTCTCTACAGGAAATAATGCTTTGAATTTTGGGAGTTTTTTTCTTTTCATTGAATTGCCTGTCATTCAGGTATGGGTTTGATAAACTGGCACAACAGTGAAAGAAATGCCTGTCCTAGGTCAGCTTGTCAGATGTAGTGTGGACAGCATTATCTTTGCATTGAGTACACCCTCAGTCATTTTGAGTTCTGAATAGAATCCATGAAGTTTATGTTCAGTGAAACATAACCTCAGTATCTTCAGGTGATTTAAATGAACACCTGATAAAACTGAGGTATAGTACCACCAAACTTGGAATTTCCCCAAATCTAGGAAAAATAAACAAATACATAGAGTTACAGAATTGTAGCATCATTTGCTCAGTTTAGTGGCAGAAGAGACATCAATGAAATGTTCAGAGATAATTTTTTAAATTTGCTTTCATTCTGGTAAACAGTGTTGTTATGTTATAAACATACTTAAATTGTGGAATGTGTGTGTGTGTGTATACATTCCTAGTTTATATCATATCAAGTATTCGCCTGGGTTTTATCTGGATTTGTATTCTGTCTAATTCCAATTATCTTATTTGAAAATTCATCTTCAGAAATGTAGTATTCTTCAAAAACAAACAAAAAACCTAACAGTACACCAGAATCATTTGTATACTGTCCTGGTTCAAGTATGGTTATCTGAGAAAGACATTTTCTGAAGTTTATTCTTATACTGAAAATATAATTCAGGTTCAGGTAAAAAAAAAAAAAGTGATTCATAAGATGATATATTTTAAAATAATGTAATATTTAGCTTTATTCATATTAATCTACAATAGAATTGTTGTATCTTTTCAATTTTGGATGAATTTGCCTGCTATAGCATACACAATATGAAAACACAATTTTCATGAGTTATTCAGTCTTGTAAGTCTTTGGAGAATAAATGGTTTTGTGCAGTTACAGTACCTCTTCACTGTGGTTCCAGGGCACAGCTTCAACTGAATGTGGCACAGTGGTCCTGAGCAGAAGGTACTCTCCCTCTGGTGAAAACTGCAGCATCCAGGAGCTTTTTTTTAAACAAGGGACTTCTTTTAAATGTGTCCAGTCACCTCAAAGGCTATGTAGACCATTTCCTGCCAGTACGATTAGAGGAAGGAAGCCCTAGGCCAGAGTGTTTGATGTGTGATGTACTGTAATTCCTTTCATGTGTTTGATGGCTTCTGTATGATGATCAGTGTTCTGCTACCAATTGTAACCCTGGTGTGGTCCAGGTTATTAAAGTTTAAACATCTTTAATGTATGGGGTCTGTAACTATACGTAGCAGCATTATTGTAATTAAGGATAGTTTTATGTTAAATTGCCATCTCTCATTTTCAATAATATATTTATTTTTTATAATCAAGTAATTTTCTTAGTGACTATGATCTTAGTGGCTGGAAGAGATGACTCTGTTGGAACTGCCAGTTCTTACTTATTCTTCTAGAGACACTCACATGTTCTGTAGGTCTTGTCAGTTGACCTCGTAGACCTGGTTTGTAGATCAGCATTTTTCCCCATAGTCTTTTATAAGTATATATAAAGTTCAAAATATTCCTTCATGCTGTAGATTAATTACTGCTTTTACTATTGTTACAAAATACTTGACAAAAAGCAACACAGGTTGAGGAACATTTCTCTGGGCTTAAGGTTTGAGACTATGTTAAGCCGGTAAAATACCTATAAGCCATGGCAGCTCAAACCTCTGCTGGAAGAACTATGGAAATGCTGGCCTAAATCTTGGTATACCAGGAAGCAAAGCTTGGCTGTCAAAAAGAGCTCCTGCTGTGGTGGCAGGAGTGTGAGGCTATTTGTTCACACCTCTGCAAATCAGACAGCAGAGGTCAGGAAACAAAACCCAAACCAGTGACCCACTTCCTCCAGCTAGACCTCAGCACCCTATAGGTCTGCAGCCTTCCAAAACTACACCACCAGTTGCAAATCAAGCTTTGAAATATGAGTGTGTGGAGACATTTGTATCCACACTGTAGTGATGCCTTTAATGAAACAGTGCGATAATTATTTTGCTTGTTTATTTTTAGAGCACATATTAAAGAACATTAAGTGATAAGCTGCCTTGTATTTAGTATGGCTTATTTGGGGCCATATAAGAAAGATTATAAATTATATATAATTGCACTGACTTAAACAATATTCATGCTTAATTTTAAACAGTGACTTTATACCATAATGTCCATGTGGGGAAATTTTATGCAACTATCATTAAGGATGATGTATATGCCATTTATTAGCATAAAATGTCATGTAGGTATTTGGTTATTCAATAATCAGGTCTCAGCTGTGTATTTATTATGGTCTTATCTTTTATCTATGTGAATGGAAAAGGCCTGAGGGCTTTTGGAGTATAACTGGTCATTTCTAACTGTTCCAAATCTTTTGGGTAGATCAGATCAAAGTGATTTTATGATGTTATTTTGTATTTATTGATATTTTCATTGTTATATACAAAATACCCTCATTTTTTGGTTTGTCCATGTTATTGACAGAACTGGAGAAAGGATTTTAATCCTAACCCTAACCCCATAGTCAGATTAAGGAATTATTTTAAAATATTCAACTATTATAATAATGATGATTGTACTCCAAATTAGTATTCAGCAAGAATTGGTAGATGTATTATACTTGTTTCTTGTGAATAAGTTCATGTAACCTTTATTCCATCTGAATTTGCTCACTGTGTTATCATAATATCAAGTAAAATTCCAGCTGCAATTTAAGATTACACAGCCCACCACCAAGAATCTAAAGCATTTAGTATGCTCTTCCTCTAACATTAATATGAACCTGATTTAAAAATTCTCCAGCGTCACTCATCCACACAGACAAGGAGGTCAGCACAACCTCAGCTCACCCTGTAAACTCCACCTTTATCTATTAGACCCTGAGAATCTAAATGCATTTTTCTAAGCTAAGACTGAAATAATCGTAAAAACGCTTAGAGTCCTTTTGAGGCTGGAGATAAGATGATGCTGTTAAAAGAAAAAAAATTTCTTCATCTCTGCATTCTCTCTTATTGTTTTGTTATTGAAAAAAATACCAGCTTAATAAATAAGGTATATCAATTTGAGAAACTCTTGCTTCATGTTCTTCATGACCAATATTGTGATGTTTGTGGATTTGGAATTTCCCATTGATTATAAATTAATGCAATTTCATTTTTAAAGGACTTGGGTTGTTGAATGCTAAATCTAAGTGGTTTTCCTTCCAATTTTTTTTTTATTTATTTAGATCAGTTCTTGTCTTGGTGTTGCTGTCTTTATTTAGTTTAGCTTGAAGCCTGAAGTTTATAGTATTTCAATGAAATATTATACTTTTAAAAGTATCGTTTCTAATATTATTATATATAGAATATAGGAAACAGAAGACTAAGTTTATAGTCAAGGCATGGCTTTGTTGAAGATATCTCCTCCCTAACGTATTAACATTATAAAGTAGAGTGTACGTGTAACCGTGTGGATGGTGATCTCCCTAGCAATGCTTGTGATTCATCAGCAGGTGATGTTATTAGTATCATCACCAATGTAATTATGTATGTTTTCACTGCAAATGCTTTAGAGTTTTTATAGTAGAATCAATATGAAATGAAAGTATGTAATTAAAGAGAACAAAATTTAAATGATACAGAGAAACATATTAATAAAATGAATAATAGGAAGATAGGAAAGGAATTGTCTGTATTACAATGTTTTATTGCAACTTTGAACTCCTGGACTGCTTATGGTCCAGTTAATTCAGTTGTAATTTGTCTTTATAAATGCATCCATTAGATTTTTTTTCTCAATATAGAAAGAAGTTGAAAAATTAACTTACAGCAATCAATATTTTTAAAGCTCCCATATGCATACATTCAGGAAAGGGGGGTGGAGAGGTTTACCTGAATCCTAGTGGAGACCTGCTGAGTCAGATTGTCCATTTGGGAGTCTAACATTTCCTCCAGTCTTCTCAGGTGCTTCTTCTGCAGCTAAAGAGAGTCCTGTCCTGAATTACTGATCTGAGACTCAGTGTTGGTTTGTCTGTGACAGTCAGCCATTTTATCTCCTGCCATACTTACTTTCCAAGTTACTGTCATTTCTGGAGACTTCATGATAAATATGTAGACATTTAATTTATTCAAAACACAAAGGTTGTACTTGGTTTTATATTCTTATTTTCTGGCTTGTTTTGTAGATCTCAATTGAGCTATAAGTGAATGAACTTTGTTACTTTACATTGAATTCCCAAGATATGCCTATTCAGCAACGAGCAGTAAATGGTTCAGCATGAGCTGCTCCTTGTGTAAACAATGGAAAAGGCCTGTCCCAGACTAAATCAATTTAAGAAGGAAAACATTAAAGCTATGTTTCCTGTTACACACTTAAAGTCATCTTTGGTTCCTTATGATTATATTATTGACCACCTATTAAAGCCTTGAGCTTATCCTCCCCCGCCACCTGCTGAATAGTTGACATGGCATGGGAGGAGAGTTTTGGAAGGCTACAGCAATTACAATTACAACCCCTGCATGGCAGCTGACAAAGCAGCTTTTTGTGTTAAGAGTAAGGAAATTAAGAGAATTGTGCTTCTCCCCCTTTGCTGATTCGATTGCTTGGTTTCAGAGACAGCAATAAGGCAGAACAAAGTTCATAGAACTTTTTAGAAGCATGTGAATTGGAGACAAGAAAATTTGATTTTTATTTTCCATAGCAAATGAGTCTAGCAAAAGGAAACAAGACCATGAAGCTTTTTGTTGGAAGTTATTTACATCATATTCTTAAGACAGACTTTGTTAATTTGGGGCATTTTAGTCCTTTACTGGTTTACAAGTAGTATATTTTTTTTTTAAAGAACTGAAAATAAATTGTTGAGATAGTGGAATATAAAGGAAAAATTGACTTGTATTTTATAAACCTAAAAATCTATATTTTTACAGAAAAATCAAACCAAACTCAGTTTTTATATTAACTAATTTCTTAAATTAACAGCTCTAATAACCGAGTGTCATACTGTTGTAGTTTCTAATATAAACATGCAATTTTTACTTGGGAAAGTAAATTAGGAATAATATATTTATGTGCCCTGATTTTGATATTTTAGGTGCTAAGAAATTATTGAAGAAACTTTTGCAAAGATGCACATGTATTTTCAATTGACCTAAGCTTTCAAAAAGGACTTTTTCTTACCCTGGGAAGTAGAGATTTATTATATATTAACCAGCATGCTATTACAGTACTTGTAGGCTAATAAGAATATGGTTTGAATTCATGCGGGACCAGTGTTTTCTCTGCTGTGTTGTTGGTTTGTTGTTGGGTTTTGATTCTCCGAATGCACACTTTATATCCTTAGCTCTTTGTGTTGCTTTCTGCTCATCTCACTCTGTTCAACAATTTATACTGAAGCCAAGGAGAGTCAGAGTAGGATGATTTCTTTTCCTGCATGCTTATATTCTATTCATCAAAGGTAAAATGGGCATTTGCAAAGTATGCCCACCTTTTTGGGGGGAGTGGGGCATGCAGCTCCATTTTCCACAGGTGTGCCTTGTTTGGATTTTTTACAACTTTACCTAATGAGAGGTGGTGGAACTCTTTGGTGCTTGATGCCCCTCTTGCCTTATGGCCTTCATTGTTTCCTGCCCTTTCTATATAGTAACTATTCAGAGCCTTCTTATGGTTTCCAGATATGCTCCTGCTTCACCTTTGGGCTTTGTTTCACCTGCATGAGGTACTTCTGTTTGGAACTTAGCTAAATACTTCCTCTTTCCTGGGCCACCAACATTTGTGTTAGGTGATCCTTGTGTGTTTCTAGTTGTATTCATTGTTCAGTCTTTATTTTCTAATTGCTTCTAAATTTCCCACTACAGGTGAGGGGTTGGTTGAAGATAGTATGGCTTTGATAGTCCTAACACAAGGAATGATGAAGGACTTTGCTTCTTCCTACTTAACCACACTATATTAGTCATGATTTCTGCTGTAAGGGTTGTTAAATGGGTCGTTTTCACAAAAAAAGAACTTGTATAAGGAAAATTAATGTAATGTTTAGTGGAAGAAATGACAGAATGGCCATTATCTAATGCTATAACAAAAAGAATAAGAAGTGCTTTCTAGGGAGGGAAAGATGGGAGGGTGGGTGGAGAGAGTGAGAGCCAGGAGAGAGTTGATTTTGTTTTGTTTATCCTGCAGAAGTCTGAAGCTCCTGACACTACAAAACCAGCTTATCTTCCACCTGTTTTGTGTTTACTCTGCACAGCATCATAGTTTTGTTGCCTTTTTTATTGCAAATATCTTATTGACTCTTTCTTATCCTTTTATTTTTCATTTTTGCCAGTTCATCTATTGTTTGGCTAGTTGGTCATCTTATTTAACCTATTTCTGCTCTTATATTCCACTCTTTCTTGAGTTTGTTCTGTCTCTTTATGTGTAGCTCATGAGTTCTAGGCCGGTCTACTTCACCAATACTAGCTTGTTAAACAGTACATTTTCATGAAGTACCATCTCCACTGTATCCAACTCCACTGTATACACACTGTATCCACTGTGTACATGTGCTTAGTGCATAAGATTGAATTTGTTTCTTAATTGTTTGATTTTTTTTTGACCAAGGAGTAACCAACTTAGAAATGTCTTTTAAATTTCTAAATATAAGGAGTTTTGCAGGTTCCTTTTAATGAAGTATTGAAGGTAATTTTATTGTGCTCATGGGATACAGTCTTCATGATATGAATCGATTGAAATGTGTTGAGGCAAGCTTTATGCTAGGAGGTAATAGAGATTTATAAACGTTGTGCACTTGAGAAACATGTTTTACTATTTTCTGATACTGTGTTCAATAAATATGTTATCAAATGTAGTGATTTGACTTTAAAATTTTCCATTTCCTTTCTTTTTGCTTATTGTATTACTGAAAGGTTATTACTGAAAGAGGTTATATTTTACACTAAAGTGCAACTATTGAGTAGAGTTAAAACTATGTACTAAAATGACAATCTGACTACTTCTGACAGTTTTTTTTAAACAAGTGTTTGTCTAGTATCTATTTTTCCATTTGCTGTCTTTTAATCATTCTATTGTTGAAACTTCCTTTATCTCATGGGCAAAACTGTAACTGCAATGTCTTAAATTTGATCGTTTTTGTTTTAGGTAGAATGTATAAAACATTTATGTTCTGATTGTTTTGTTACCAGGAAAATCAGGTTCACTTTGTGGGTTCCTTAACATAGGCTATTTAACAAAGTAATTTAAAGAAGAACTCAGAAGAGAGCTATTAAATGAATTTGAAAGAAAAACAAGTCAGACTAGCCGAAAATCTCAGCAGTTGATATGTGGAGGGAGATGACAAAGATAAAAAGAACATTGTATGCCTTTTGACTTGGGGGCACAGAAAGTCACCGTGTTTAGCTGTGGAGGTCACAAAATGGTACATGGCAGAAGTGAGGGCTTCGGCTAAATAGTGAGAATCCCAGAGTGTCCTGGAAAGCATACTTAGGCTTTTGAGCAGTATCCAAAGGAAAAGAAAAATTTGTACATTTCTGAACTCAAAAAAAGTGAACAGGCTTAGAAGGGCTGCCAAGATAAGGTGCGTTAAGCAGCTATGGTGAGCGTGAGGCTTCTGGGAAGGATCTCATTAAGGGGGATCATCATTCTTTCCATCTCTTTAGCATTTTATGTTCAGGAGAGTCAACTTTCCTGGGGTGTGGGCTCCTGGCCAGGTGATTGGCATTGCCCTGTTGAATTAAGTGTTAAGGAAGGATGCAGTATTCTATAATGTTCTAATCTTTTGATCAGATTAGAATAGGATGTCTCTCTTCCCTTGTCAAAGGGTATCTTGTTCTTTTGATTTTTTTGGGATGCCTAAGGAGAAACAGTTGTAATGCTTTCTTTTCTGGTATTATCAGGGAAACCAAAATAGACCACAAGAGAGGAGTACAGCATCCAAGGCTACTAATCCCTCATCCTAGCTCCCTAACATTATATATATACATATATTATATTATTAATAATATTATTATTACTATAATAATTATTAATAATATTATTGCTATAAATAATTATTTTATTTTTAATATTCTTTTTCTTTTTTATATATGTGTGTGTATATATATATATATATATATATATATATACACACACACACACACACACTTCTATTCTGTGTATTATCACCCTGAAAGTCCAATAAGGATTTCTCTTCCCTGAGCTGTTTATGTAGCTCAACCTCATTTTAACTACAACTGATCATCATCTTTTGTCTTTTATGTATTATCACTTTTGTTGTGTTATCTGTTGAGTTTTAAATTTAAATGATTCTGTTCTTATTTGTAGTTTTGCATTTATTGTTTAGTATTCTTCTGTCACAAGTTGGGGACATTTGTGTCTTTAAGCAGTTATTTTTCATACATGCTAGCCAGTGTCTGTGAACTCTTTGAGGCTCTGATTCTGCTTTCTAGTCCTGCTATGTACTACTCAAGCCCCCTCATTAGCACATGACAGTGGCATTTGTATCTTTGTGTGTGTCATTTTACTGAAACCCTAATCTGGGAGAAAGTCCTTAAATTGAACTTAAGTCCAATTCAGGAAAACTAGTCTTAGCTTTTGCCTCAATCTGACAACTTTTTCTGCCTCCCAGAGACAAGTCTTTCAAAACTGAAAAATTTTGCATATTATATATGAGCCTCAAATCTCCAAATCCTGGTCATTATCTTGTCTAACAAGACAATAAAGTTCTTAAGAAGTTGTATCATTGGCCCTGGAAAAGGTTTTGGGGGAAGGAGAACCTCTCAATTATGTTTTGTCACATACTAACATTGCAACTTTTCTTCTTTTCAGCTTCTCTGAACAGTTTTTTTTTTAAGTATTCTTTTTTTATATATTAATCACAGGTTATTCACTTTGTATCCGAGCCGTAGCCTCGTCCCTCATTCCCTCCCAATCCTACCCTCCCTCCCTCATCTCCTCCCTGCCCCTTTCTAAGTCCACTGATAGGGGAGGACCACCTCCACTTCCATCTGACCTTAGCTTATCATGTCTCTTCAGGAATGGCTGCAGTGTCCTTTTCTGTAGCCTAGCAAGGCTGCTCCTCCCTCGCCAGTGGTGGTGGGGGTCGAAGAACTCACCATTGAGTTCATGTCAGAAATACTCCCTGTTCCCCTTACTAGAGAACCCACTTGGGTATTGAAATATCATGGGCTATATCCGGGCAGGGGTTCTAGGTTATATCCCTACATGGTCCTTGATTGGAGAAACAGTCTCATGAAAGACCCCTGTGCCCTGATATATTTGGTCCTTGTGGAGCTCCTGTCCTCTCCAGGTCTTACTAACTCCCCCTTCTTGCATATGATTCCCTGCACTCTGCCGAAGATTTGGTTATAACTCTTAATATCTGCTTTGATACACTGCTAGGTAGAGTCTTTCAGGGGCCCTCTGTCCTGTTACTTGTTTTCTCCTACATCCAATGTCCATCCCATTTGTCTTTCTAAGTGAGGATTGATCATCTTACCCCAGGTCCTCTTTCTTGTTTGTCTTCTTTAGGTGTGTAGCTTTCAGTATATTTATCATATCTTATAGGTCTATATGAGTGAGTATATACCATGTGTGTCTTTCTGCTTCTGGGATACCTCACTCAGAATGATAGTTTCTAGGTCCCACCATTTGCCTGCAAATTTCATGATTTCCTTGTTTATAATTGCCAAGTAGTATTCCATTGTGTAAAAGTACCACAATTTCTGTATCCATTCCTCAGTTGATGAACATCTGGGTTCTTTCCAGGTTCTGGCTATTACGAATAAAGCTGCTACAAACATGGTTGAGCAAATGTCCTTGTGTACTTGAGCATCTTTTGACTATATGCCTAGGAGTGATATAGCTGGGTCTTGAGGAAGCACTATTCCTAATTGTCTGAGAAAGCACCAAATTGATTTCCAAAGTGTTTGTACAAGTTTGCATTCCCACCAGCAAAGGAGGAGGGTTTCCCTTTCTCCACAACCTCTCCAGCATGTGTTGTTCTTAAGTTTTTGATCTTAGCCATTCTGATGGGTGTAAAGTGAAATCTCAGGGTCATTTTGATTTGCATCTCCCTGATGGCTAAGCACATTGAGCATTTAAGTGTTTTTCTGCCATTCTACAATCCCCTACAAAGAGTTCTCTGTTTAACTCTGTGCCCCATTTTTTAATTGGATTACTTGATTTGTTGCTTTTTAAATTCTTGAGTTCTTTATATATACTGGATATTAGCCCTCTGTCAGATGTAGGGTTGGTGAAGATCCTTTCCCAGTCTGTAGGCTGTCATTTTGTTTTGATGACAGTGTCTTTTGCTTTACAGAAGTTTTTCAGTTTCATGAGGTCCCATTTATTTATTGTTCCTTTTATAGCCTGTGCTGTTGGTGTTCTGTTCAGGAAGTAGTCTACTGTGCCGATGAGTTCTAGAGTCTTCCCCACTTTTTCTTCTAACCGATTTAATGTGTCTGGTTTTATGTTGAGGTCTTTAATCCACTTGGACTTTAGTTTTGTGCAAGGTGATAAATACAGATCTATTTTCATTTTTCTGTATATAGACATCCAGTTGGACCTGCACCATTTGTTAAAGATGCTGTCTTTTTTCCATTGAATGGTTTTGGCTTCTTTGTAAAAAAATCAAGTATTCATAGGTGTGTGGGTTTATTTCTGGGCCTTCTATTCAGATCCATTGATCCTCCTTTCTGTTTCTATGCCAATACCATGCAGTTTTTATTACTATTGCTATGTGGTAAAACTTGAGATCAGGGATGGAGATACCTCCAGAGGATCTGTTGTTGTACAGGATCGTTGTAGAAATTCTGGGTTTTTTGTTTCTCCATATGAAGCTGAGAATCAATATTTTAAGGTCTGTAAAGAATTGAGTTGGTATTTTGATGGGAATTGTGTTGAATCTGTAGATTGCTTTTGGCAGGATGGCCATTTTCACAATGTTAATCCTACCAATCCATGAGCACGGGAGATCTTTCCATCTTCTTATATCTTCTTCAATTTCATTCTTCAGAGACTTGAAGTTTTTCTCAAACAGGTCTTTCACTTGCTTGGTTAGCATCCCCCCAAGGTACTTTATGTTATTAGTGGCTATTGTGAAGGGTGTTGTTTCCCTAATTTCTTTCTCGGACCTTTTGTCTTTGGTATACAGGAGGGCTTCTGATTTTTTTTAGTTGATTTTGTATCCTGCCACTTTGCTGAAAGTGTTTATCAGTTGAAGGAGTTCCCTGGTTGAATTTTTGGGGTCAGTCATGTATACTATCACATCATCTGCAAATAGTGATACTTTGACTTCTTCCTTTCTGAGTTGTATCCCTTGATCTCCTTTAGTTGTCTTATTGCTCTAGCTAGGACTTCAAGTACTATGTTGAAGAGATATGGAGAGAGTGGGCAGCCTTGCCTTGTCCCTGATTTCAGTGGGATTAATTTAAGTTTCTCTCCATTGAGTTTGATGTTGGCTATAGGTTTGCTGTATATTGCCTTTACTATGTTTAGGTCTATGCCTTGTATCCCTGATCTCTCCAAGACTGTAAACATGAATGGGTGTTGGATTTTGTCAAATGTTTTTTCGGCATCTAAGGAGATGATCATGTGGTTTTTCTCCTTCAGTTTGTTTATGTGGTGGATCACATTGATGGATTTCTGTATATTGAACCACCCTTGCATGCCTGGGATCAAGCCTACTTGGTCATGGTGGATGATATCTTTGATGTGTTCTTGAATATATTTTTGCATCAATGTTCATAAGAGAGATAGGTCTGAAGTTCTTTTTAGTTGGGTCTTTGTGTGGTTTAGGTATCAAGGTGACTGTGGCTTCATAGAATGAGTTTGGTAATGTTCCTTCTGTTTCTATTTTGTGGAATAGTTTGGAGAGAATTGCAGTTAGCACATCTTTGAAGGTCTGGTAGAATTCTGCACTGACTCCATCTGACCCAGGACTTTTTTGGAAGGTAGACTTTTGATGACTGCTTCTATTTCCTTGAGGGATATGGGACTATTCAGTCTTTCTACCTGATCTTGACTTAATTTAGGTAGATGGAATCTATCAAGAAAATTGTCCATTTCTTTTAGATTTTCAAATTTTGTGGCACATAGGCTTTTGTAGTAAGACCTAATGATTGTTTGGATTTCCTCAGTGTCTGTAGTTATGTCCCCTTTTTCATTTCTGATTTTGCTGATTTGGATAGTTTTTCTCTGCAGTTTAGTTAGTTTGGCTAAAGGTTTGTCTGTCTTGTTGATTTTCTCAAAGAACTAGATCTTGGTTTCTTTAATTCTTTGAATAGTTTTATTTGTTTCTAATTGATTGATTTCAGCCCTGAGTTTGATTATTTCCAGCCGTCTGCTCCTCTTGGGTATATCTGCTTCTTCTTCTTTTTTTTTTTTTTCCCTAGGGCTTTCAGTTGGGCCATTAAGTTGCTTGTATGAGATGTTTCAAATTTCTTTCTTGAAGGCACTTATGGGACACATTGAAGGCAGTGCTATGAATTTTCCACTGCCTTCATTGTGTCCCATAAGTTTGGGTATGTTGTGCTTTCATTTTCATTGAATTCTAGGAAGTCTTTAATTTCTGTCTTTATTTCTTCCCTAACCAAGCTGTCATTGAGTAGCGAGTTGTTCAGTTTCCATGTATGTGCAGGCTTTTTGGTGTTTCTTTTGTTGTTGGGGTCCAGCTTTAGACCATGATGGTCAGATAGGATTCAAGGGATTATTTCAATCTTGTATCTGCTGAGGCTTGCTTTGTGACCAACTATATGGTCTATTTTGGAGAAGGTTCCTTGAGGTGCTGAAAAGAAGGTATACTCTTTTGATTTTGGGTGGAAAGTTCTGTAGACATCTATTAGGTCCATTTGATTTAGGGCCTCTGTAAGTGCCCTTGTTTCCCTGTTTTACTTCTGACCAGATGACCTGTCCCTTGGTGAGAGTGGAATGTTAGTCTCCCACTATTAAGGTGTTGGGATCAATGTGTGATTTCAGCTTTAATAATATTTCATTTACAAATGTAGGTGGTCTTGTATTTGGGCCGTAGATGTTCAAAATTGTGATGTCCTCCTGTTGGAATTTTCCTTTGATGAGAAGGAAGTGCCCCTTTTCATCTTTTTTGATTAATTTTGGTTGAAAGTCTATTTTATTAGATATTAGGATCACTACCCCAGCTTTTTTTCTGGGTCCATTTGCTTGAAAAAACATTTTTCCAGCCCTTTACTCTGAGGTAGTATTTATCTTTTTTGCATAGGTTTGTTTCTTGGATGCAGCAGAATGTTGGTTCCTGTTTCTGCAACCATTCTGTTAGTCTGTGTCTTTTTATTGGAGAGTTGAGTCCATTGATGTTGACAGATACTAGTGACCAATGACTTTTAGTTCCTTTTATTGTGCAGTTGGTGGTCTTACTATGATTCCTTGCTTTTTTTTTTTTTCTTTTCTTTTCTTTTAATTTTTTTCGGGAAATTATCTGTATCCTATATTTTCTTTGGTGTACTTGATTTCATTGGATTGGAGTTTTCCTTCTAGTATCTTCTGTAGGGCGGGGTTGCTGTGTAGATATTGCTTAAATTTAGTTTTATCGTAGAATATTTTGTTTTCTCCATCTATGTTGATTGAAAGCTTTGCTGCGTATAGTAGTCTGGGTTGGCATCTGTGGTCCCTTAAAGACTGCATGACCACTGCCCAGGCTCCTGTGGCTTTCCTAGTTTCTGCTGAGAAGTCTGGTGTAATTCTGATTGGTCTACCTTCATATGTTACTTGACCTTTTTCCCTTGCTGCCTTTAATATTTTTGCTTTGTTTTGTAGGTTTAGTGTTTTGACTGTGATGTAATGCGAAGTATTTCTTTTCTGGTCTTGTCTATTTGGTGTTCTGTAGTCTTCTTGTATGTTTATGGATATCTCTTTCCTTAAATTGGGAAAATTTTCTTCTATGATTTTCTTAAAAATGTTTTCCGGTCCTTGGAGCCTGGAGTCTTCTTTTTCTTTCATCTATTCCTATTATTCTTAGGTTTTGTCTTTTCATGGCATCCTTGATTTTTTGGATGTTTTGTGTTTGGGACTTCTCTGATTTTACTGTTTCTTTGAGGGAGGAATCAATTTCATCAAGTGTATCTTCAGCACCTGAGATTCTCTCTTCCATCTCTTGTATTCTCTTGGTGATGCTTATCTTTGTGGTTCCTGATCTTTTCTCTAAGTTCTCCAGCTCCAGAGTTTTCTCTGTTTGCATTTTCTTTATAGATTCTATTCTGTTTTCATGCTTTGCACCATTTCCTTCATGTGAGTGAATGTGGCTAATTTTGGTTTGTTTGTTTCTTCTCTATCTGTCTCTAATTGTTCCTGTACATGGGCAGTTATAGTCTTCTTTATTTCTTTGAGAGCTCTGTCATTTCCTGTTTTTGTTCCTCTGATAACTGCATAAGCATAGCTTTAACGACATTTTCCTGTGTTTCCGCTGAATTAAAATATCCATTGCTTTTGGGGGTTGCTGATATGGCCATGTTGTCCTGATTTTTTGGGGGTGAGTTCTTACGCCTACCTTTGGACATTTGCTTATAAAAATGTGATCTTCACTGTTTTTTCCTTGAGTCTGAATTTCAGACTGGAACTGCCTTTATCTGGTGTCTGGAGTATTCTTCAGAAAGATCAGGGAGGTCCAGTGGTTTAAGAGTGTGTGCTGTTGCTTCAGTTGTACCTGAGAGAGGGAAAGCCACTGGCGCAGATTCGTTATTGCGGGGGGAGTGTGTGTGTGTGTGTGTGTGTGTGTGTGTGTGTGTGTCTGCAGGCGTGCGCAAGTGTGTCTTGAAGGGGAGTGCTAGAGAGTGTAGGTGCTTGGGATATGGGGGTTGGGAGCAAGTGCAGGAGGGGATGTGGATGCTAGCAGGGTTAGCAAGCACAGATTGCGGGTACAAAGAGCCTACACAGGTTTCCTGAATACCCAGTGGTCTCCAATCTGTGGAGGGCTCTGCAGGCTGGACTCTGAGGTCTGTGGCTGACGCTGCGGGCGGGGGAGGGGGGGCGGGGGGAGGGGGAGGGGGGAGACAAGTACTCTGTTGTGGACTCTGTGTGCCCAGCCTTGTGCTTTGTGCTAGAAGCTGTGAGCTCAGCAGGCTGGGCTTGGCTCTGCTCTCTGAGGGGGAAGTGCTGCTTCCCCCTCAGGCAAGGTTGGAAATCAGTGGTCCTGGGGAAAATGCCGCAGGGGGTGGGGGGTTGAGTGTTCTCAGTCTTAAATCTCAAGGAAGGAGATCTGTGCTTGGAGCAGGCAGCACTGTGTGCAGGCAGGCTGTGTGCACTGCGGGATGCCTCCTCTGCTACAGCTGCTAGTTGTGTTACCCTCCACTGTTGCCTCCCTGTTGGTTGCACCTCCACCACATCCTCTGCTGCAGGCTTGGATACCTCCACAGCTGCCTCCGCCCATTACAGGGAAGTGCCCGGGAATCGATTCCCCAGCAGAGGTCCACAGAGTTGTCCACGGTTGACCTGTGTCCTATTGGACTCAGATCAGGGTTTATCCCCCTTCTCCCCGGACTCCTCGTACCGTTGTTTTGGGTTCCACAGCCCCTTGACTCACCAATTCGGAGTTTCAGCTCCTCTGAATACAGTGTGCACTGGTCACCACTATCTCGGATTCCCCCCAGTTTTTTTTTTTTTAATTATCATAAGTAGAAACTGAAAGAATCACAATCTTAAAATCATATATGTAGAAACACTTGGAAAAAGAGTATAGTGCTGTGAATAGTGTAAAACAATCATCATACTCCATATTTGTCCATCCTTATAAAACAGTGTATGGTAACTTGCTAAGACTTTTATCATATCTGTGATTAACCTAGTGCATTAACTAATATAATCATTCATCTTAATTGTCAATTTAGGATAAACATGGTTATGATACTATTAGTAAGCAAATAATTTCTTTCTATGTATTTTTTTTTATTGTTTTCTCAGGAAAGCCTTGAACTTAGGAATTCTACGAGATCCGGGATCAGAAATTGAAGATAGACAGTACCAAATAGACCTGCAGTCCATCAATATTGGTACTGCCCAGTGGGATCAGCTCAAGCCAGAGAAAGGAGGTGGCGTGGGAGGTGTGCCAACAGAGAATGAGAGGAATTCTCAGAACCCAGCGCTGGAATGGAACATGGCCAGCAGGTCAGACAGTACTGGGGAATGCCTACACTTTGTCATCTTGTTGTTAGGGCACTTAGTAATTTTAACATACCCAAGATAGATGTTTCTGTATTGATACTGCTTTTCATGACAAACATGAAATCTGTTTTGTAACTGTAGCTGTTTTGTTCTAATAAATAATTTAAAATGATTATTCCTGTACTTCCTAGATAATATAAATTAAGTACACATAAAGAGGATAAATCCCTAATAGGATTAAAATTACTAGGGAGGTCTGTGCCCCTTTCAGTGCGTTCTTGCTAAGCGAGGCTCTTCCTGTTCTTCCTTTTCAGATGGATTGGTACTTTATTAGCCTTATTAAGGCAGTTCACCATCTCAGTCGTGACCCCCAAGTTTGTCAGGAACCTCTGCCAATACTTAGGGATTTGGTTCCTTTTTTATTTTGAACATTATATATTACCTGCTAAGACATTGACAATTTGTCTAACAGCTGTTTCTTCAGTGTTTCTTTTTCCTCTTAGTATTCAGCTTTGAAAATTATTGATTTAAAAAATTTTTAATTGTTTTTTTAAAGTTTATCATTACTTCAAATGTTTATCAGTGATAGCATAGAAGAGAAGACATCAGGACAATGACTGTTGATTTGTTGAGATTTCTTTCTTTCCTGCTGTGTTAATAGGGTTTTTCTACTTGGGGGTCACTGATTTAATTCATCACACAAGTGAGAAAAAAATAAATAATAGGAACAAGTACCTTTTTCTTTCCCACAGTGCTTTAGTTAGTGTTTGCTCCTACTTGGTTTGCTGCCATTGCTTCCATTTAAGGCATCTCTAATGTGCCTTGTGTCTCAGCGCTCCGCTTCTAGAGCACATCATTTTTTGTGTTTCTCACGTTTGTCATTTTATGGAATTTGAGCTGTTAGACTGTAATTATGGTGTCTCTTAGGATCTAACCCTTTCCTCCGTAGTCACAGATTTTAATGCTTCCTCCTGTTGCTCTCTACTTACCAGATCTCTTAATTCTTTAAAATTGACTTTCTTGAAATCCAATAGCTATGTGTCACAGAACCAGATGATCCAATTTGCTTTTTTGGCAGATACCGTATAAAGCACTGCCCATTGGAAATTTAACAAAAGACATTAGTGCTCTCTAGACTGTCCTGATTTTTTTTTTTTAAGATGCAGAAAGACTTTCATTTTACCTACATTTTCACATGTGGTACAACTCATGTCAATTTTCTGCTTTCAACTTAATCATTTTATCATAAGGAATAATAAGGTTTTATTTATGGAGAATATTAAATTAATTATAAAGGAAATTTGGAGGTGTGGCTTCTAGCCAAACATAAACACGGTGATGTATTACTTCATAAAGTGAAATGTAAAACTGCAGAGAGTCACTTGGAATATCTGTATCAGAAAAAGTTGTGTTTCTCAGTGGTCTTTTCTAGTTTCATCTTCCTTTAAATTACTAGCAGTCGTAGGTGTCAAGCAGAAATAACTAATCAAAGATGAAAACATATAAAGTAGAATTAAAATAGACCAGAAACTATGACGGACACAACTTACTGCAGGCCAAGTTCTGGAAGTATTTTATCCATTAAATATCCAATCCAGTTACTGAGCTCCACTTCCTCATTTGTATCATAGGCTGAGTATAATCTTTCCATCTTACATGCTCATTTTGAGGAATCCTTCAGTTTCAAAAAGAAAAGCTATTTGATAGATAAAAAGGACTTTAATGTCCATATTATTATTCATAAACGTAAATTAATCTTAGAGCTTAAGGTAAAAACAGCACTGCTGTGACTTGAAGTGCCAAGGGTGGGTTGGTACCCCTTGGGGGCATCCTCTTCTCTGAGAAGAAGGAGGGGGGAATGAGGAAAGGAGACATTAGGGTAGGGCTGGGAGGAGAGGAAGGTGGAGGTTTGAATCAGGCTATAAAGAGATGAAAGAGAAAGAGAGAGAGAAAGGAAGGAAAGAAAGAAAGAAAGAAAGAAAGAAAGAAAGAAAGAAAGAAAGAAAGAAAGAAAGAAAGAAAGAAAAAGAAAGGAAAGAAAGTAAGAAAAAAGAAAGAAGAAAGAAAAAACATTAAAAAAAAAAGTGAAGAGTTGAGCACCATGGCTCACACCTGTAATAATCCCCATACTTGGAAGCAGAGGCAAGCGCAAGGCAAGCTCATTGCAAGCTCAAGGCTAGGCTAGTCTTATAAAGAAAAATTCCAAGCCAGCTAGAGCTCCATGGGGAGACTTGGGAGAATTTGGTGGGGGTGAGAGGAAGGGGTAGATGTCCATTGTCAAATGGCCCATATAATGTATTAAAAATTGGAAACTAAAAATTATTTCAAAAATAGTAAGATCATTGATGTTAATAACAGAGATATGAAATATTGAAAGAACAAATAGAATTATAAACAGAAAACATAATTCAGTGAAAGGCATTGATATGAAACTGCCTAAGTTCATTTGAATTTCTCAGAGGTTCTTTTTTCTGCCAGTTTTTTGAGATCTTACAGAACCAAAGGAACTGACAATAAAAACCAAACAGGCACTCCCAAAATGATGGTGAGATTTTGCTGTGCATGTTTATAGTACAGATTTAAACAAAAATGAAATTATACTTGAAAAATATCAAGTGACTAATAATTTTCTGTTTTTAATTTGTTATGATTAACAATTGTTTGCTTTATCTTTTTAGCATACAAAGACATCAAGAAAGGAGAGCAATTTTGACCCCCATCTTGACAGATTTTTCTGTACGAATAACTGGAGCACCTGCTATCATTTTCACCAAAATAATCTCTCCAGAAAATCTGCATTTGGAGGTAAGAGAATGATACCAACTTCAATTTAGTCTAAGTAATGGAGTGCGTCTTTTCTATACATTATAGAGTGTCACTGCTTCGGCCTATATTCATAATTCATAATTATTTGTTAATTAATAATGACAATCACCATCAAAACTAATAAATATTGAGTATCTTCTATTGTTCATAATAATCCTATTGGGTTACTCTTAGTGACTGAATTTTATAGGTAAGGCACAGCTTCCATTGGCCACCTGATCTAAAGGAATCATTTTATAGTGTTTGTGTTTAGTAAGTGACCATTCAGATGTGTTACAATGAGTTAGAACCCATAGTGTTTTCGGCTTACTGTGCATCTATTAGCTTGTAATCCATTGTTAAGTGAAAATGGTACTGTGTGTGAAGACAATAGAACATTACAGTCCTCTAAATTTCTGAACAATAATTTTTGTATAATCTCATTTGAGGTTTATATTTGTATGGCAAAAGTTAGGTTTTGATTGGTTTCTGTTTTAATTGATTGTTATTAAAATTTTTCATACATATATTTTAATCATATTCTTTTTTGTCTCCAACTCATCCCATATTCTCCTTACCTCTTACCTTTCTGTCCACCCAACTTCATGTTTTCATTTCTCCCCCCCCTCCCTTCCTCTCCCTGTCCCTCTCTCTCTCTAACAAAAAAGAAGCTGGGCATGGTGTCACAG
Source organism: Psammomys obesus (assembly GCF_907164565.1). NCBI lineage: Eukaryota > Metazoa > Chordata > Mammalia > Rodentia > Muridae > Psammomys > Psammomys obesus. The sequence continues at coordinate 61,005,655 of NW_026585644.1, forward strand.
GCCTTTAAACCCCAGCACTCAGGAGGCAGAGGGAAGTGGCTCTCTCTGATTTTGAGGCCAGGTTGGTCTGCATTGTGAATTTCAGGATAACCAGTGTTACATAAAAAGACTTATCTCAAAATCAAAATGAGACAACAATCAAATGGCGGGGGGTAGGGGAGAGGAAGGAAAGAAGGAAGGAAGGAAGGGAAGAAGGAAGGAGGAAAAGGGAAAAAAGAAACTAAAAAACACCAGTGAAGTGCACACACAAAAAGGTGTGATGGATTGTTTTTTTCTTTTGGTTTGTTTTTATATTTGTTTTTGTTTTTGCAAACTATTCCTCCTGGGCATAGGACTTGCCCTCAAGTCTGATTGCTATGCCTATTCTATTGACACTGTGTTTGGAGAAAACTGATTTCTCCTTTTCCTACAGATACCAATTGAAAATAGCTTTTTACTGCACGTCCCAGCATCTTTCTCAATCAGCTGCTGACTAGAGCCTCCCAGATGACAGTCAAGTTAAACTCCTGTCTGAAACATAGCAGAGTATCACCATGGGGTGGGTCTCATGTTGGGCCAACTTTTGGACTTTCCCCCAGTCTTTGTTCCCTCATTATCCCTGAACTTCTTTTAGGCAGGGAAATTTTTGGATCATAGGTTTTGTTGGTGGATAATTGTTCCCCTCCTTCCACTAATCCTGCCTGGTTAGAAGATAGTCACTTCAGTCTTCATTCTCCCCACCCCTGTCTCAGCTAGAGTCTCAGCTAGAGTCATGCCCATATCCTCCCAGGAGCCTACCCTGTTGCAGGCCTCCAGCTTGGTAAAGAATGTCCCGCCTCAGTTTCCCTTCTTGTTCCCAGCCCTCTCACCTCCCACCCCCATTCTCCACATATCTGATCTACAACCTTGTTTCCCTCCCCACTCCATCTCCTGCCCAGTTCCCTCTCTTCATCCACTTCTGCTGTCTATTCTATTTTCCCTTCTGAGTGACATTCTAGCATCAGCCTGTGGGCCCTTCTTGTTTCTTAGCTTCTTCAGGTCTGTGGATTTTGGTATGGTTATCATGTACTATAGGTCTAATAGCAACATATAAGTAAGTACATAATATGTATCTTTCTGAGTCTGGGTTACCTCACTTGGGATGATCTTTCTAGTTTCATCCATTTGCCTGCAAATTTCATGATTTTTTTAATAACTGAGTAGTATTCCATTATGTAAATGTACCACAATGTCTGTAACCATTCTTTGATTGGGAGACATCTAGGTTGTTTCCATATTCTGGCAATTACAAATAAAGCCGCTATGAACATAGTTGAGCAAATATCCTTGTATGGTGGAACATCTTTTCAGTATATGCCTAAGCGTGGTATAGCTGGGTGTTGAGGTAGAACTACTCCCAGTTTTCTTAGAAAACACCAGATTGGTTTCCAGAGAGGTTGTACAAATTTGCCTTCCTACTCACAATGGTGAAGTTTTCTCCTTTCTTCACATCCTCAATAGCGTGTGCTATCACTTGAGTTTTTTATCTTAGTCATTCTGACTGGTATAAGATAGAATCTTAGAGTCATTTTGACTTGCCTATCTCTGAAGGCTAAGGACATTGATCATTTCTTTAAGTGAGCTCCAGGGATCCTGTGGAAGTATTGGAGGAAAGATGGAAGGATCTGGAGGGGACAGGAACTTTAAAAGAAGACCAACAGAGAAACTAACCCAGTCTTGTGGGTACTTTCAGAGACTGACATCAACTAAGTAGCATGCATGATCTGGACCTAGGCCCCCTGCACATATGTGGCCACAGGGCAGCTTGGTCTTCATATGTGGCAAGAAGACATGGACTCTATTGCCTGCTTTTGGATCACTTTCCCTGGACAGCACTGCCTTGCCTGGCCTCAGAGAATGAGAATATGCTTAGTCCTGGCGTGACTTGATGTACTGGGAATGGTTGATACAGGGATGAGGGTACTCCCCTTTTCTGGGGGAAGGTTTGAGAAGTAGGGAGACTGGGAGGAGAAGTCCCTTCCTTCTATGCCCTTCTATGCCCTCGGGGCATAAAGTAAATAAATTGAAATTTAAAAAGGAAAAAAGAGAAAGCTTTTGAGGTAGGGGCAAGACTTCACCTTCTGAGTGTTGGGATTTTGTCTGGTTTGAGCCTGTATAGCTCTTATGGGTGCTATCACAGGCTCTGTGTCATATCTGTATCAGTCCTGTTGTGTTGGGAGATGCTGTTTCCTCAGCATTATTCACCATCTCTGGCTCATAGAATCTTTTCATCATCTGGCTCATAGAATTTTTTTCATCATCATTATTATTACAATTTACAATTTATTTACTTTCTATCCTGGTTGTAGCCCCCTCCCTCATCTTTTCCTGGTCCCATCCTCTCTCTCTCTCTTCCTCCCCTATCTCTCTTCCCAAATCCACTGATAGGGGAAGTCCTCTTCCCCTACAGGTCCCATCAGAACTGCCTGGATCCTCTTCCTCTGTGGGCTGGTTCTTAGAATCTTTCTACCTCATCTTCCTTATAGATCCCAGAGCCTTGAAGCTGGGAGGGTTTGATGAAGACATCCCATTTGGGGCCAAGTTTGCCAAAGTCTAGTTTTGAGTTTGTGTGTTGATTACCATCTCCTTCAAGAAGAAGCTTCTCTGGTGAGGGTAGAGTGCTAATATGGTCTGAATCTCCATTTAGTATTGCAGCTGTGGGTTTCAAGTAGAGATTGGTCATGTAGGCAAGTCACAAAAGAATGGAGATGGCCTGGAAAGACTGAAAGAGGTGGCAGGGAAGAAGTAGGGGCCCCTGGGTTTTCACCAAGAGACTAAGTTCCTATGGGATAGAGGAGGACTCAGAGGGCAGGTGATGGGGGGGGGTGAGCTTGGTTTCTTTATAACCCCAAAAGTTGTATAAGGAGTAAGTCTTATGGCTGGTTTCTTAGTGACACAGCTGGTTTCAACTTTGCACAACACCTTAGGAGATGCACACACAAGCTGTGAAAATAAGAACCAAGATTCACACACTCGAACACATTGGAGAACTGTTTTACTTCTTGTTTATAGTTGTTCATGAAAATTAAATATTGGGTCTGGTCATGTAGCTCTGTCATAGAGTACTTGCCTGCTATGTGTAAAGCCATGAGTTTGATCCCCAAAACCACCACCAAAATAAAAGAAGAACAAATAACCAACAAGAAGAAACAAAGGAAAACAGAGAAAACAATTCACTTTGAATGAAGAACTGTTTTTCTAGAAATATTCTTTTCTTGTATTCTTAAGAACTTGTCATCACAAAGTTAGGAAAATAAAATAAAATGTATCAAAATATTAATACAATTTTAGCCCAGCTTGTTTAATTGTAATTCAATTTGAAGTCCCTAGTAATAATTCTGAGGAATTATCCCCAGGTGAAAGGGACAGGAAATGGGAGATAGAGTACTCTGTACACAGCTGGGCTTAAAGAGCTTTAGCTACAGTGTCCACTTACATTCCTCCTATCGGCTCCCTTGTCTGGAATAAGTACCCCAGCTTACCTGCAGCTTGTTCCAGAAATTAAACTGATCAAAGCAGATTATTACAGGAAGAATGAGAGCAGAAATTATTCTTGTCATTGTGTTATTAAGTTCCTCATCCTACCTACTGCACTTCATACTGTTTAGCACTAAAATAAGATTGTTCGTCTTCTAGTTATAGGACAAATGCCACTAATACAACTACTATTTTATAGAAATTTTATTCATTTAAAACATTTTATAATACAATTTTTAAAAAATACGTCTACATCATTGTCTTTTCTTTTTTATACCATGACTTGGGGAATAAAATAACCTAAGTATAGTAAACAAGTATGGGAAATTTGTGAAGGCAAGTTTATTTACCAAAAAGAACAAAACAAAAAGTGAGAATCATGCCAGACATATTTGGCATTGTTAAAAGCAGCTCTAAACTATTTGTGTGTATTTGGACCAGCCATAGTAAATATATTCTTTGTACGACACAAATAAGAGATCTGCTGAACGTTTGCAGACATTTGAACACTGTCTACATGCGCCTCATGACGAGGCAGGACTTGTGCTTATTAGCCGAAACTTCTGGATTTTTTCTTTTGTTTGTCTCCTCTGAATGGTTTCTAATGATAAATGGCCAAGTGATGTAGATATGAAGAGCAGTACCAGTTTAGTAGCAGACATGTGCCTAGTGCAGCCAAGGTGATAGCAGCTAAAGAGCAATTCGTGTAGTGTAGCTGTCTCTTCAGCTCCTCGATTTGTTAAAAATATTTGTTGTAGTCATTGGCTAATATTCATACTGTGGTGTTTCTAATTTTAACTACCTACCTTTAGTAGCCTATTTTCATCTGTCTGTGCAAAGATTGGCCTTCACGAAAAAGGCCAAGTAACATATAATGGCAAACCCATTAGAATCACACCTGACTTTTCAACAGAAACTATGAAAGCCAGAAGGGCCTGGACAGATATCATGCAGACCCTAAGAGAACACAGATGTCAACCCAGGCTACTATACCCTGCAAAACTCTCAGTCCTCATAGACGGAGAAAACAAGATATTCAATGACAAAAACAAATTTCAACAATACCTACACACAAATCCAGCATTACAGAAGACACTGGAAGGGAAAATACAACCCAAGAAAATTAGCTTCTGTCAAGAAAACACAGGAAATACTTAACCTTACTACAGCAAAACAAAAAGCAACCAAGCACACAAACTTATGAACACAGCCAACATCAAAATCAAAGGATCTAACAGCCACTGGTCATTAATCTCTCTCAACATCAATGGACTCAACTCTCCAGTAAAAAGACACAGATTAACAGAATGGATACGTAAACAAAACCCAGCAATCTGTTGCATACAAGAAACACACCTAAGACACAAAGATAGACATTACCTGAGGGTAAAAGGTTGGAAGATGACTTTCCAAGCAAATGGACCCAAGAAACAAGCAGGAGTAGCCATTCTAATATCTGATAAAATAGACTTTCAACCAAAATTAATAAAAAGAGATGAGGAAGGACACTTCATACTCATCAAGGGAAAATTCCACCAGGAAGACATCACAATCCTGAACATCTATGCCCCAAATACAAGAGCACCCACATTTGTAAAAGAAACATTGATAAAATTTGAACCACATATAGATCCCCACACATTAATAGTGGGAGACTTCAACACCCCACTCTCAACAAAGGACAGGTCAACAAAACAGAAATTAAACAAAGAAACAATATCTCTGACAGAGGTCATGAATCAAATGGACCTCACAGACATCTACAGAACTTTACACCCAAACACAAAAGAATTTACCTTCTTCTCAGCACCTCATGGAACCTTCTCCAAAATAGACCATATAGTTGGTCACAAAGCAAGCCTCAACAGATACAAGAAGACTGAAATAATCCCTTGTATCCTGTCTGATCACCATGGAATAAAGCTGGACTTCAACAACAACAGAAATAGCAAAAAGCCTACACACTCATGGAAACTGAACAACTTGTTACTAAATGACAGCTGGGTCAGGGAAGAAATAAAGAAAGAAATTAAAGCCTTTCTAGAACTCAATGAAAATGAAGACACAACATACCC